>NC_051164.1:30008904-30181481 GCF_013339745.2 Dermacentor silvarum
CGGGCGCGCGCTCTTATCCTCGCCCCCAGCAACCGGAACACGTGGTGCGGGCAGAGTAGCGGAGAGTGAGTGGAGAGGAGGAGCGCGCTCTGGCTTGTGAGGGCGCTCGCATCGCGGGAACTCGGCGGAGCTCCCGCGTGTGTGGAGAGAGTGTAGCAGAGGGTAGGTGCAGTGCTTCGCCGCTCCTTCTCTCGCCGTTCGCTCTCTCTCCTCCCTGCGCCCCACTCTCCCGTTCGCTCGCTCGCACGTATATACAAATGGAGTGAAGCGCGCGCCTCACTCTCGACCGTTCGCTGGCATGGGCGCCTCTCAAGGCGATGGCAGAAGTCGGTGAAGGCGAATGTCTGACGGAAGTCGGTGATGAGAGGCGCCCAGCCAGCGAACGGTCGAGAGTGAGGCGCGCGCTTCACTCCATTTATATATACGTAGCCGAAACTCACGCTCATCGAAGGGACGCGCCCGTTGACCAGAGACTCGCGGCACGAGGCACACACCAGGTACGACTTGAACGGCGCCAGACGAGGGTTGTCGTCACAGACGGCGATGATGGTGTCGCCGTGCTCGTCGTCGGGGCCTCCTCTTCCAAACTCGTTCCAAAGAACCCGAAAAGTTCACGAATGGAGTACATGCGGACAAAGTACTCTATGCAGTGTGCCTCCGCCGAGTCCGAAAAGTGTCCGACTACCATTCACGGAAGTTGCATTGATCTCGCCTTTACCCGAAACTGTGACGTGCGCATGCTTCTCAAAGACCCTTTGACTGTACACTTTAGCGACCCCCCCCCCCCCTTCAACCCCCCACCCCGAAATTTTTTTCGCAACCCCCCCCCCGCCCCACTTAGCCACCCTTTTTTCTCGTCGCTTCGCGCTGACATAATTCAAGAAACCGGTGCTACTATCACAATTTCATTCCTGGCCGCTTCCGTTTGGGTTGGTAAATTACAGCGAATCATATGAAAAAAAAAAACTGTCACGATGTTTGTCAAGGCTTTGACACTCTGTGAGGTTTTGGGCGAGAATGTGGCGGCCGCATTCTGCAGCAATAAATGCGGCAGCCGCATTTTAGATGAAGGCGAAAATGCTCGAGGCCCGTTTAGATTTAGCTGCACGTTAAAGACCCCAGGTGGTCTAAATTTCCGGTATACATTTCCGCCGCTACCCTTCAGGTGCCGGTTAGGCCGCGCTCGCGCAGGATCTACGTTCACACTTCTCGAAGCTGGAGGAAGCGGCAAAATCTTGCAAATATCCGCCCGCCTAGGTGGCAAAACAGGCAGAAGAACAGGCGGCGAGCCAAATCGGTCTCGAACCGATTTTTTCGCCATGGCGAAGCGGAAACGCGGCGCAAAGTCGTTCTGCTCGACCAGAAGCTACACTAGCATGTAAACATCCGGTCGTAAAATTGAACATGGCACCAAAAGTGTAGGCTGCAATGCTGATCGACGCGATCAAGAACCACCCCTTGCTCTATGACAAGAGTGGTACTAAAACGTACTGTCAGCAATACTCGCGATAGTATTCAACGTCGCGCGACCGGAGGTGCCTTGGCGTGACCCAACTTCTAACACTTAAGCAAAGTCAGGCAAACCCACCACCGCCGTTTCCGAAGTGTCCGCGTCTTCCGTATATTCATTGTCCATTTCTAGAAAACAAGTAGGTAGAAGTATAAAAGCCATTTCTTCTTCCACTTCTATGGCAGACAATAGTTAGGCAGATTCCTCGTTGGCGCTCCATAATTCTCCTCGCACGTGCACGGTATGTTGCAGAAGTCGCGGGGTGCTTTTCTCGTCGCGACGACAGATTGGGAGCGTAGGTCTCACGTAGGACGCGCAGGCTTCGGCGAGCCCCAACACAAGGGCCAGCCCGGGTTTTAGCTTTCGTGTTCCCGTTGCCGCTTTGGTGTCCTGGAGGCGCCGACAGTAATACTAAATGATAAAATGTTATTACAACTTGTAAATAAAATCCATTAAAGAAATATAATCACGCCTAGGCACCAACCTGTGACTCAGCGCTACCGCGCCCGTGTGAGGAGAATTACGGAACGCCAACGGGGAATTTACCGAAGGTCGCAGATGACACGCGAAGTTGCGCAAGATGATCACTTTTGATGACGGGTGGGTCAAAGAATGAACATACCGCTCGAAATGCGATAATGAGCGCCACCACGCCGACAAATGTATACGCAGACCAGATGGATGTGGACGAAAGCGGCAGCGGCGGCCGCGGCGGTAGCAAAACAAATGTGAACAACTTGGACATGCGTGGAAAAAAATTTCCGGCCGCTTTGGCCTTTCCGCCCGCTTGCCGCTTCCCAAGTGTGAACGTAGCCTTTCTGCGCTCGAAACGTCTCTTGTAAGCGATTGCGCCCCTACGGAAGGCTGGTAGTTACTGTTGTGTTGTTGAATCCCAAACCAGCAATTACGGAAGGCTGGTAGCTGCTGTTTTGTTGTGGAATCCCAAACCAGCAATGTACACACGAAGGGGTTGATCACAGCAGTGAAATTCCACCGACTCGCAACAGAATGCACGAAACAGACAGCCGATCGACAAGCATGGATTACTGCTGTGCGCAGTACAGCGTAAGTAAACTCTTGTTGCAGGCGCTGATAGTCTCGTCTGAGTTCATGCGTCCTGAGAAATTGATTATGTGCACTATGCACTGAACAAGACCGGAGTTCATTCCTGCATCACTAGTACACCAATCAGTCGAGATTCTGCGAGGTACAAGGCCGCTTCCTGTTTGCACCGGCGTAAGTGAACCAGAAATGAGTTGCACGCACTACTTAAAATGCGTACACATACCATATCTATGCTGTTCGGTGAAATATTCTGTACAATTCTGAATCTGTTGACGTAAAGGCAAATGACGGCTCCACGCTCGCACACAGCGGAAGACACAGCGGCCCATGCACTTGCCGCCGGAAATGCAACCTCCTCGTATGAGGGAGCAGGCCGACGAAAGCTTCGAAAAAAAAAAAAAAAAAGCATTACGCGTTCTTGCGTGTATTTAAGTTTTCTAGCGCAACGACGCAGCGAACAAGCTATTGTTATGGGAGTAGGCATAGCCTGGTCACACGTGCATTTTCACGCGTATAGCCGTATTTGACTTGTGAAACGCACTTCGCCCCGACGAGGACGACGCCATCTACGCTTAACGGAGATTACCAATTAATGATGTCTTCTCCGATCGGGCGGGTCGTCTCAATGATGCGTTTTCGAAGACTGGTCCATTCATTGGCGCGATGAGAGACCGTTGCTGCAAACGCCCACTGTACCTGTCGTACTTCCCGTATTTTACTGAGCTTACTTTACGTTTTACTTAATTTCTTAACAAGCACACGCGAGGGGGCTGGTTAAACTACCGGTATTTATTATCGAACACGTCACACAGAGGAAAGCAGACGCTTGCCCCCCCCCCCCCCCCCCCCTCGAAAAAAATTTCTGGCTACGCCCCTGGAGGCAGGCGTTTAATAAATTAGTGATATACGCTCAATCTTCATTTGGCTTGGTTAGTTTAGTTTTCTACCCCAGTATTATAGCGTTAGCAATCTACTTTTGTATGCAGGCACCGGTAACACGAACGATAACTATAGCTCGGAAGGATTAAGTCGATCATGACATGATCATGACATGATATGTTATAGGGGCGACATATCGTTTTGTAGAATGCTTTAGTTTAACGGTGTAAGGAGATCGAAGGCCGTTTTCGCGTTCAGCGCGGCGAGTTACCAGTTTATTTGCTCACAAGACATTTAGAAGCAACCGAAAACTGCGCTCGTTACAGATTACGAGCATTCGGCCTGGCCGCAGCGCCACTCGTTTGCTTTCCGACGCTGTGCACCGTGACAGGCAAATTTCATTACAACAGGTTCGATATTTCGTTTCCAAGTCATGCATTTGCACTATAATACAAGTGACATTGCTGAAAATAAAACCCTCGTTAAATTTCAGAAATCTATTGGAAGAAGCGCAGCTTGGTCCGATTGGTTGTTATTCACTTAATTGTCACGTTTCACCGGGGTTTGAGAAAATACTATGGGCGGCGGGTGTCTGCTGTGTTACCAATATTAAGCCCGATACCTCGAACACTGAGTATACTGCGAGCACGAACACCCTCCAGTCATCAGACGTAGACTACCTTAATTATCACACGGATCAGCTAACTATACAAATTAAGGTGCACCCCGACTCACGAACAGAACTCTCAATTGTTTTTATCCCAAGACCTACTGACCAGGTAACTTCACAGTTTTTAGTCTCGTTCTGTCAGTGCACAATATCCGTATTTACCTTCCGAAAGCACGACAGACGTATACTGCCTATAAATTGTGGGATGCTATGTGATATGCTGCAACACGAGTCACAGTGCGGTGATGCCTATGAAGATCGAAAACACTCAAGCAGAAACGCTTCCGTTTTTATAACCTCCGGTTCGCTTGAAAGGCTCTTTGAAAAAAGACTGATGAGACTGAAGACAGGCAGGCCGGACGTTTGCGCGCACGCAGCGTAACGAATCCCGCGGTTTCGTCGCTGAAATCCTTGAGACCGATCAAAACAAGGTAATCGGCAGCAAGGAACTTTCCAACGTCGAAGAAACACCTTGATTGTACGCCACGCACTAGAAACATGTGCACAGCACCAAGCGAAAGAGCCGCCGCCACGGAGGAATTAAGGAATGGCCGCCGCGAACCTGTAAATGTAACTATCTTTGTTTATTTGGATGGTGATTGCTAGCACAACTGACGGTAGCGTGCAATGGTACTTAAAGGCCAACTGCAACTAAATTTGACTTTGGTTAAATTTATTACAAACCACTAAAGCAATCCCCATGTCAAAGCCGCGGGGCTATTCTTCTAGACTTTGAACAGCACCTAAAGGCAGACGACGCGTGTAGCTGGTGGTTGTCGCTATGACGTAAAAGACTCTGGTAAGACCCAGCACGCCGCTTTCGAGATTTTTCGTCTTCGAGATCCAAGCATGCCGCCACCGAGGGGCACCGTATACATGTACCCCAACCGCCCGGACTTAACCCCTTGACTTTACCAACCCATTCCTGAATTTTTTATGTACCAGGATACGTGACACAAAACGTCGTGCAACAACAGCCGCTGATATATAGCGGATAGAATTCTTAATAAAATTAAATTAGAAGGTTTACACCCACAAAGAAGTTATCGTACTCACAGCAAATACAAAGCGTTTTTTTTGCAATCTCAACAAGTCCACCTTGAAAAGAGAATGAGTCATGCCTTGAGCAACAACAGGGGTTATGGGGAATGAAAACAAAGTCTCACGATCATATATATAAATATATATAAACTGTCAGCCCTTCCACTGGGGTGGAGATGGAAGACCTGCGGAACTGTACCATGGTGGGAATTATGTATTCTGTGATGGTGTAATTGGTTATTTGAAGTATTAAAGAATAAGAAATATATATGATCCGGTGGTTTTCATTTTTATTTAGTGACCACAGGGACCTTATGGTCGCTACGGTACACCGCCATAGGGTGTACGGCAAAGGTTGGCAAGTGGGAACGCGGGCAAAACGCCGTCGCCGGTGACGACATTTGTGTGCGTTGTTTGTGTGACCACACCCAAGCGCTGTAAAAATTTGGAGGACGCTTAAGCTTCGCCTTCAAGAGTGAAACGCGATAGCATTCAAATATCCTTGACTGTTTCTCACACTTCCTGGCAACTGCAGCTTATGTAACCGTAACGTTTACCGCAAATTACCGGGAAACGCTGGCAGTGAACGCTATGCACGAAGGCGCGCTTTCTGGTAAAAACGCGGCCTGTTTCGTGGGCCTTTGTCTGCACCTTTATTATTTCAGCCTGCGAAGATTTAGCATAAAAGGCATGCACTGTCGGTGTTTTGTTTCATGACAATTGTTTGTGGGCTGTCACTCTCAAAATTCCGAGGAATAACTTTGTAAAGAATGCAAGACAAAGTGTGAGCAACTAGTGATCAAATATATTTGGAGGGCCTGCGCGGTCGGGGATTTTCTCGGCCGCGGGCGGCAATGCCGACGCGGGGCCCTAAACGCTATCGCGTTAAAACGCTGGCTACGTGAAGGAACGGTAACGCCGTTATCGCGAGTATAGTGCCTAGAATATACTGGCTAGTGTGCCGACCACCCGCTTTTTTCAATGGAGGAGGGTGGCACCATCTGCAATGAATGCCCACGGTGGCCGGCAGAGGTCGCAGTCGGGTAGGTGGGTGCCGACTGCGCGTGTCGTCTGCTTGGCTAGAGCAGTTTCGCAGTGGTTGCGTCGATTTCTGTGTTTGCGTTTTCAGCGTCATTACGATGTTGCGTGTTTGTTCTTGCGTCAGAAAAGCTTCGAGTGAGTTTGTGGTTGCTCTGCTCCCGTGTTTGTGAGTAGGAGAACTATGTGACGGCGGTGAAAGAATGCTGAAACCACAGCGACAGTGAAGCTATGCGTGGTTGTGCTGGAGTGTTACTGCTCGAGCAAATGGCTTGTATTCTTGTTCACTGCACCATCTGATGGCACACGGTTCACAGAATGGAAACGAAGGATAAAAAAAAAACGACAAAACGCTGACGCCAACTGCTGTGGTGTGTGAAAAGTATTTGAAAAGCTGGTTCATCGAACGTACATTCTTTATTATCGTGAAGGGCGTTTTCAACGATCTTCGCCGCAATAAATCGCATGTGAAATCGATGCGATAAGTACGATATTCCATAAGTATCCTACAAACATTGTATCTCAAAGCACAAAATTAAAGAGACAAAATATATACGTATGCATATATGTATGTGCGAAAGAACTTCCATCAAAGTACGTGGCACAGGTGCGCCCAGTCGGTGGCCTCCTTAATTGTTTTGATCAGCCGTTGAGAGGGCCGAATCGGAGAACTTCGAAGGATCTGGATACCGCAAAGCTTCTGTATCAGAAGAGTGCGCCCAACGCCGTAGTTTCAAAGCCGTGAGCGCTGATGGATTGCAAAATGATGGTGCACAACGGATCCAAACCACCAGCGAAAGTCGCCATCTGTACTGCAAGCAATACGCGACCTCGTGGGGTCTTTAAGATAAATAAATGAAATCTCGATCTATGTACGTGCTATCTTGGCCAGTGAAATCATTAGCTTATGCCTATTGAGAAGGTAAAATGAATAACTTAAAGTAATTTACTTGCGACCTTTATTTAAAGAAAATGATAGTGTTCTGAATGCTATGATGATGACAGAAGACAAAACAGGTCGCACAATTTGTGATGAGGTACGTATAATTCTTGATCAAGAAAGTTGCCTTAATTAACAGCTCCAGCTTGTTTATCGTCGAAGCAGTTTAACTAAAGCCTGCTTCAAAAACGCAGTACTATAGAGACATGCATGGTTCTCGCTGAAGAATGTTTGTTAGATCTTATGAAAACACGTACAATATACGGAGAACATTGTACGTGTTTTCTGTATGTGCCAAATAGGCCTCATATACTAATCAAGCAACCATCCTTCTCGGCTCGCCCTGGCAAGCTTTCGCTCGTACCTACATAATACAGCGTGCGGCCGCAATATTATATCGCACTTGGATTTTATATACGGAACATCACGGCGACGGTGGAAATTCGCCTGGAGTGTCCACACACTATCGCAAAAAAAGCAAAAGTGCAGGAAAGTATGGGGAAAACAAACAATCAATAGGAGTAATTCCATACAGGAAAATTCTGGCAAGTGAAGCAAAAGTTAATATTTTGCCCTGAAAGAGCAGCTCTTGCTGCACGACGTAAGTCGCATCACGGCATGCGATACAATGGTGAGTTTGTCAAACGTATAATGATGAACACGCGAAGCACATATACGAGCATCATCAAAGAGAATTCATATACAGGAAGGGGGGGGGGGGGGGGGGGGTTATAGACAATCCAGATTTTTAAAAAGAGGCTATATAAGAGCAGCCAACATGGCGTTGTCTTGCAGATGAGTTCCGATGCGAGGCGGAAATACATTGCCGCTAACAACGTGAGATTCAGAAGACGAATTAACAAAAAATTATTAATTACCTTTTTATACAGTTGTTGAGCTGGCGAATATGAAGGCACTCACATTTTAACGCACCTTATGTTTTTTACCTTGAAAGTCGCATTTAAATCGAGATATTTATGATCGAACTTCGACGGTCAATTCAGGCAATACGCTGGAGCGCAGAAAAGGCGACCGCGCGCTGTCGTATCAGACCGAAATACCGTGACGACAAGCGCGAGAAAGTAGCAAACCGAACGTCTCGGCTGTAGTCGCGGCAGTTACTGAAGCGTCACATATTTGATTTGCCTGGCAAGCATGTGCGGCTGTGTGTTGAGTTAGAATTTGCCGCGGTATGCTGTCATTCGAACTTCGCCGCACACTTCTTGAATATCTCGAATTAGGTGCGATTCTCCAGGTCTTTAAAAGATGCGTGTGGATGAAAATGTAACTGCCTCCTATTTTGCCGTCTAGACAACGATCCCCACAAGGCCCGAATAAAAAAATGTTATCAATAAAATTTTGCTAATTAGTGTTCTGAAGCCCACGTTATTAGCGGCAATGTCCGCCTCGCTTATGAACTCGTCGGTGAAAACACCAGGTTCGCTTCGTTCATTTCTTTTTAAAAATAAAAATTTGCATTGTCTAAAGAAAAAAGAAACATCCTATATATAGTCAGTTTCACAGGTCCATATAAATTAGGCATTCTTATTCTCTATTAGTAAAACGTCGCCGAATAAGTATACTTTAAAAATCCTACGTTGCAATGAGCTGGACTGTCTTAGAAAACGAATGTAGTTCTTCCTTTTCCTAAATTGAACCATCGGAGGTTTGACACTCGAAACAGAGCTAGCTCGTACGTAAGCTCAAACGCAGGCCGCAAGCAGTAAATAAGCCTTCTTATAGTCAAAAGAAACCCTATATTAGAAATCACCTTTTTACATGAGAAATTTACTGCTCCTACGGCTTTATAAATACAAAAAGCGCAGCAGCCCCTATGTGAAAACAAGGCGGTCTATGAAGAGCGGGTGGCGCCGCGGCACACACCCGCACTGCAGCGCTCCTAGCGGCAGCCGCCGACATTCATTGCAAACGGTGCCACCCGGAAGGCCGCGGTCGGCACACTAGCCAGTATATTCTAGGCACTATATCGCGAGAGCCCAGAGAGAGTACGCGGCAAAGGTAGGCAGGGCTGCGCGCATGCGCCGCAATGGGAGAGCGGGATGATGATAAGTGGTTCTTGAGGGAAAGGGAAAGGTTGGCGCTATCTTCTGCAGCCCTTGAGGGAGCACGGCTCAGCGCCAAGAAAGCGGGCACGCACACGCACAGTCTAAGGTGCCTCGATGCCCTCCTCGCCCACCGCTCCCCTTCCACTAGGAAGTCGCGTTTGCGCTCCGCCGTGCGCTCTCTCCCCGTGAAAGCGCGCGTCCCTCGCCCGGCCCCGCGCGCTTTCACTCGCACATACAGCTTACGGGCTGCAGAAGATAGCGCCAACCTTTCCCTTTCCCTCAAGAACCACTTACCGCGTCGACGATTTCATCGCCGTTGGACGTCATACGGAACCTCACGGCGACGCCAGAAATCCGCTTGGAGTGTCCATATAATTGCTATTGCAATAAAAAGTTGTCGCAGTTTCACCCGAAAGGCGAAGCATCAATTGCGATAGCAACTTAGTAGAGAGCTATACGGAGTAAGGATAGTAGTTTTATCCGCTGTACAAACTTGGACATGCAGCAGCACCGGCAACACACAGCACTGTTGTCGACGCCGTCGGCGTTTTGCCCGCGTTCGCACAAAATGCGTGCGGCGTTGGTGACTGTTTCCGGAGCCTCTGATATAAATAGGCACTTGGTGCCGCAGCTAAACGTCGCCTCCCTTCCCTGCCCCCCCCCCCCCCCCCCCCCCACGGCCTTTCGTGCGTCAGAAGAAGGCGCGTTTGCTCTACATATATGGTGATTGTAAAGGAGGAAAGAGACGCCTACTTCTGCAGCCCTTAAGGGAGCACGGCAAAGAACGCGCGTTTGTTCTCCGCCGTGCGTTCACTCCCCGTGAAAGCACGCGTCCCTCGCGCCCTTTCACTCGCACATACAGCGTTCGGCGGCGCCGCCTCCCTTCCCTCCCCCTCCCCCACGGCCTCTCGCTCGTTGGAAGAAGGCGCGTTTGCTCTACATACATGGTGATTGTGAAGGAGAACAGAGACGCCTACTTCTGCAGCCCTTAAGCGAGCACGGCGCAGAACGCGCGTTTGTTCTCTGCCGTGCGTTCACTCCCCGTGAAAGACGCGCCCCTCGCGCCCTTTCACTCGCACATACAGCGTTCGGCGCGCGGCGACGATTTCTTCTCCAAATGACGTCATACGGAACCTCACGGCGACGGCGACAGCTACGGCGACGCCGACGGCAGAAATCTGCTTTTGAGTGTCCATATAATTGCTATCGCAATAAAAAGGATTAAGAAACTATGCGAACTGTGCAACGAGCGCTAGACCGAAAAATGATAAGTGTAACGTTGAGACACGAGATCGCGGGATCGAATCCCAGCGGCGGCGGCTGCATTTCGATGGAGGCGAAATGCAAAAACGCCCGTGTGCTTGCGTTGTAGTGCACGTTAAAGAACCCCAGGTGGTCAACATTAATCCGGAGCTCTCTACTCGGCATGCCTCATAATCAGAACTGGTTTTGGCACGTAAAACCCCAGAAAGGAGAAACAGGTAGACAGCGATATGGATTAGAGGGCAAGTAGATAATTTTCTAGTTGAGATTATGACTATATTATAACGGCGGAGAAGCGCACTCTAAAAAAATTACAAAAAAATAAGAGAGAGAGAGAAAAGCGTTTACACCCGTTGGGACATATCTTGTCCATAAACAATAATCGTTATCTGCCTTGTTCACGTTTCCTTTCTTGAAACATCTGCGCTCACTACTTTCCTGTAAAGAATACTATCACACGCCAATAATGCGCATGCGCCGTTCGTGACCTGGAAGTACCGGGCACGCATCCTTAAAGAAAGGAAAGGCGCGCAAGATGGTGACGATTTCTTGTTTGAGGACAAGACATGCCAAAAAGAATGTAAACATTTTTTTTTTTTTTTTTGAGGGTGGCGTTGGGCAGGCGCCCTTGTAACACGTGTAGAGTTGTAACACGTATAGAGATAACCGGTTGACTATAATCAGTAAGAGGATGAGTTGTCGATGAAATCAGAGGACACGAATCTGAGAACGGCAGTATAGGAATTAAAGTGCGAGAGCATTAGAGGGAGTCAGATGACGCCAGAAAAGAGCAGTTGGAAGTCTCTGCGCGATGGTGATATATGGAATGGGATGACGATGATGTGAACTGTTGGTTGACTTGTGGCCGAGCAAAGTATAACGCCGACAGTATAATCGTTAGAAAAACAGATGCGTGTATAGAAGGCAGGATAAGGTCCTATGGGATTCAAGGGCATTGACGGTTCATTCTGGTGGGCAGGGCGGAACGAGGAAACGATCGAGGTCGATCGATTCAAGGACAGCTGACAAGACACCGTAGCGAGCGAGTTATCTTAACTCCGAGATTCCGAGGAAGGAGTCGATAAGCGACAGCGCGAAGCGAGAGGAAATGATAGATAAAAATCAAATAAAGATCGACCCCATTTGAAGACGGGACGTAGATAGAGCACAAGTAAAGATGGGTCTCCGTTTCGTTCTACGTATTTGGGGTCCTTTGAATGATCCCTTCCCTACTATTAAAGATTTATCATCAAATTTTGGGGGGCTGGGACCGTACTCAAAGTCGATCGACCGCATTTCGAGGATATTATTTTCAACGGACGCCGGTTAGCTATATAAGCCACGGAGGTTACAGATTGCCAGTCGATCCAATGAGTTATCGCGCAAACGTTTGCGGACATATGACTGACTAGCAGTTGATAGTAGTAAATGTGTAATATCTTTATTCAGCCTGTCCACACTGTTTCAGTGTGTCGGCGTTTAGCCAATTTACTATAGAGCTCAAGATAAATTGTACCTTCTTTCTTTCTTTTCCAACCACAACGACTGTGCAACTCAGAATGTTTACGCTCAGCCAGTCAAAATCTTCCTGCCAAGTGTGTTCAACATCACGTACTCCTACATTTCTAACTCCCAAGTTATTTCGAAAAAAAAAAAAAAACTGCACGAACTTTTCTAAACTCTTTTTCGTCGCCAGATTTTGGCACTTGGCCGGGAAATGTCCTAATTCCATGTGCTTTTGAGAAAGCCCTTTATTATGGAACCTTCCAGGGGGACGAAGAAAACGCGCCCAACTGTGATGACATTGTTACAGATAAAGACGCAGGAATGTAAATTAATGAACAGCGCTGACAACGGCAAGACGCAACGCAAACAGGGGTCGAACGCCAATATAACGAAGTGCGTGGGGTCTGCGAAATCATTCGTTATACAGGTAATTTCGTTTTAAAGGCCGCGCACTGCACAGCTCACAGTATATAGAACTGGGACAGAATTATTCCTTCGTTATACAGGTCATTTTGTTGTAGAGGCGTTCGTTGTAGGGACGCTCGACTGTACATAGAAGAAGCTGATTTCGTGCGCGTTCGTACACTCCAGAATCAGAATGTTTTATTCACGAAAATGCGTTACATAAATGAAGGTACAGAAGGAGGTCCTACAGCACGAAGCTCTAAGGGGACCACCTGTTAGTTGGTACATAAAACTAATAACAATATTGACAGCAGGGTAATGCAGGTGAGATACATAACATACAAAAAACACAAAAATTCGAAAAAGCTTTATTAGAAGCTGACTTCGCTAAAAACAGCAAGCGACCGGATGGGTGTGGGAACGCTACGCAGCACTTTTGACCTTCTTGTTTCTCGACATGCACGAAAAGAACATGCAGAACGAAATGCAGTATTGTATGCCTTTCTCTCTCTCTCTCTTTTTTTTGCGAATGGGAGAGCGTATATGTTCACGCGTCGAGGAAGTGAAAGGGGGGGAGTTCTTACATATCCGGCCGTTCAACCCGGTTCTTTTTCTTTTTTATGAACCGCTCTCGATAATCACTGTATAGGACATCGGACCTCAAAAATTTCATTGAGCTGAAGGTTGCATGGGACAGTAAATGACTGATGCGGGGGAGCGCACGCTTTAACGACTTCCTGTTTCCTTTGCGTGTTTACAATTCCAGATAAGAAAACTAAACATAATTTAACCCAGTAAAGTGCAGCGAACTCATAGCGATACCGCATAGAACGTAATATTGGTTATGACCATCAGCCATGCACCTTAGCATCAGCAACGTGCTATTATAGCACGATGACGCGATGGATCCACATATCTCATACGGCGATATTCCATTCGTAAAAAGCTGTTTTTCGGGTAAACCGCGGTTCTCGGATTCCTGCTAAACAGTGAGATTCTTGCTAAGCGAACGGTGCCTGAAATAGTTATATGTGCACGCGAAGATGCGATAGACTATGCGGACATACACATCATCAGCCTACATAGCCTCTGTGGTGCTACGTACACTTGTCTCAGCATGTCGTCGTTTGAACGGTGACACGCTTTATTCCTCGGAGTTCTCCAACACCGAGAGGTACGGGCACGTGTGCATATTAATACAAGGCCGAACCGTCATGATGGCTATAGATAAATCATTGGAGCTGTCTTAGTACGTATAGCTTGCGCGTGACGTCACAGACGCAGCTTCTCATCGTGACGGTGCACCAATATGGCGCCTAAGATGACGTCAGTGTATCATACATTGGGTAACCTGCTTCCTTAGAAGAATGAAAAGGTTAGGAGAGGCTACCTGCCCTATAACGGCTGTGTCTTGACGCTCGATCTTGACAGCTAGGTGAACATATTTCGGATGGGAGCAAACGAATTGGCTGATCTGTCACATAACCGTTCCTGCACTGCGCACTATCGTTTCACAGCCAGCAGATGTTATTCATTGACGGTTGTCACACCGCCAAATATGCTGAACCGAGATTCACAGACGAGCTTCTCTGACGTGTACCAAAAGACGACACCTGCAAAAATTAATTTCGTGGTATGCATTAGAAGAATAAAGACAACAGGCCACGTCCACGAGGTTATATGCGGCTCCCGAATGCTATAGAACTATTTAGTGGAAAGGTTCTTTCTTAATAAGCTGCGATACGATAACGTTTTTGTCAACGCGTGAACGCAGTGACTATATGCCAACGTCGGGCCATATGGCAGTTCGATTTGCGGTAGTGGGTATATCAGCTAGGCTAGCAGCTGGTACCCATATGTCTATCGCAATTTCCCGGCGATCTCGCAAAGAGCTAACAGTGCAAAAAATACGTGGCACTTCCGGAGCGCAACAGGAGGCTTATCGCAATCGCGTGTCGTCTGCTAAGTAGAAAAGCAGACGACCACATACACGTCGGATATGTACCGTCCGCACCCAATCCAAGATGAGACGCGATCGAATATGCAGTGAACACAACACGCCCTGACCAAACCACACGCGACCACGGTATTTTAAAATTTGACAAACATATACTGGGACGCTCGATGCTTTACTGTGTACATAGGAAGCTGTTTCGCAGGCATTCCATGCAGCAAGACGATCTGGCGCGAGTAAACATAGTTCATTAAATCAATTATCGGCGCTTTTATGGCCCGTGTTGTAGAGATCGAACTTACATTTGCTCATTGTAAGCTGCTCTGGAGTAGCTACGACATCACAGACGTGCGCCTGAGAGTGTGAAAAACGGTATTTGAGGAGAATTACTGAGTATATACCGGATAAAATGGTAACTCTGTAGACTTCAAATACTCGAGTTCGAAAAGAACCCGAGTATATACGAAAAAGAAAGGTACTCCGTTATACTTCCATTTCTCCTGCATATAGACCAAGTTCTCCATTTCTTATCAGAAATAAGGCAGTTAGTTTTTGCCCCAGTCTTCCATCAGGACGTTACTGCAGATCGCCGATAAGAAAGACGTTCCGTAGACGCCCGGAATTCAACGGAGGTGTTAAAAAAAAAGAAAAAATTAAGTGAATAGTAAGATGAATTGGGGCAAACTTTCCTGCCAGATATTTTGCTCATAGAAAATGAGAAAGGAACTCGCGTTATAACACGGCTGCAAGTTAAATAACCGGCAGGAAGTACTTAGGTTAAAATCACAAACCCCACCGCTTGGAAGCATTTGTAGAACATTGGCTACTTTTTTCGACTATCAATTTGCGGTAGAGCACAGTGTATAATTTACACATAGCCTGCACAGGGGATACAAATATTAATTTCTGCCCGTAATGCCTAGTGAGCGAAGGGGTCCGTAATGTGGTTTGTAAAAGGCGATCGTCACGTCAAAGCAATCGATACTTCGTTCGTTATACGTAATCTACGCTCTAATGACGGTCAAGGGACCACCAGAAGACTGCCTATGTTTTTCTCAAAGTCCACCCTTCGAGTGGCTGACAGGTGCCGCGCATACGCCGCAAACTGATTGAAAAATGCTATTCAAAAAATCTGCACACTTTTGCCCGAAAACCTTACCCTTTTCTGCGTTTAGTGTCGCCCCGTCTTAAATGGGCTCCTCTGAGTACCTTATTAAGTACATTTTGTTATTTTCTCGCTCGCGAGAAATGGCAACGTGTAAAACCAACGCCGCCTCTAAAACAAACGTCATATTATGTTTGTTATGTTAAAGGTCGAACAAACGTTTGGAGTCGTCTCCTCCGACATGCGGATATGAAAGATCGACCGTCAGAATTGAGGACTCAGCCACAGTTTCTCAAAAATGTAACAATCAGTTCAGATTGTCTCTACCTCACTGCAAGGTTATTTCTTCGGTCTAGTTAGAAAACAAAGAGAGGCTCGATCGCTGGCTCATTCGCAAAAGCAGTTATCTAGACTCATCTAACGTGGAATAGTCGGCAGCCTCTGCGTAAAGCTTGCAACGTGTATTAGGCGAGAAGGACCGACAAGTACAGGCTCGTTTCACGTTCGGCGGTATACACAAAAAGCTATATATAATACAACGTAGGCGTCCTGATGACGTGATGAATCGAAGAGATTTCTCACCATTCTTGTGCTCCAACTGCCACGTCCTCGACGCTAATTTGCAGTCGAAATATTTGGAATGAATAATAATAAGAAAAAAAAAAAGAGTAATGTTAGGAGCAAACAGAAAAAGTGAATAACCAATATAGCCACATAGCCATTGTCATATAGCCACTGAGCAGGGGAAATAATTTGAGACTCCCGAGACATAGGAATGAGGATGCAGTCCGTATCCTCGAAGACAACAGTGAACATATATATATTACTCGCTCAAAATGGAGAGCAACACGCTGCAATGCTAGAACATTGGCTAGGAGCACGTACACAATAACAAAACACTATACGCTCTCACAGACCTCGACTTACAAAGCGTTACATCGGCAAGATTGATATGCACAGAACTTCGGAGGGACAACTGCTGCAGATTAGATGTAGTTTGTGGTTCTACGGAAAACTGAAATCGTTTCCTCGGACACCGCCGATCAACCGGTCCTGCCACGTTTCCACAGAGCGACTTTCTAGATATCTCCCGCATCGGGTTATGAACTCGGTGTCGGTTCAACGAGCGTATAAATAAAACGCGACTAAACGCATATCGGAACAAACATCGATGTTTGACAAGGTGGATGAACAGCATAAAAACGAGGAAAATTAGAGAAAACTCCACTCACGCGAGACCACGAAGCTAAGTAAAAATGAACTGCCACGCAAGTAGAAACCGAAAAAAAGAAACACCGTATGAAGACTTGCTTTCGATAATGAAACCGCGCAGGCGATAAGTGCCTGCAGATGACAATTCTCGTGATGTTTGTTGCTACAAAGATCGCGAGACGTGAAACGCACGCGCGGAATCCACGCTAAACAGCTCTCCGAACCGTTTGAATGTCCGTAGGCCACGCGTAGGCTGGATAGAAACACTAGGTACCGGTAGCTTGCGGCAGTGCGTTCAGAGCGCGCGCGATACAGTGAAGTGAACGAAGTGATTAGGGCGACATTCGGTGCACGGTCACTGGTGGGAACATCACAACACGTGTCAACGCCAGAGGAATCCAGCACTTCACGCGACCATACCCAAACCGGAGCGCACACGCATGCCGGCCGATGATGTCAGCGAGCGACGTAATGGGCGGCAGTGCTCATCTAGCGGTAGGCAAAAGTGCCCGAGGCTGCAGTTACACCCTAGTGGTGGAGAGGTAAAACTAAAAATAAAGTTAATGTTTTTTAAATAACAAATTTATTACAACTTATAAACAAAACAAAAGCACATAAGATTTTATAAATATGCGTTTCAAGTATTTTAACACTAAGTAGCGAGTATTAACGATTGTGTAAACGTTTTTATTTTGTTGCTGACGTTCCAAGTGAACTGCGCCACCCGTGCGTCATCGACCCTGGAGCCAGCTCCACAGCGTGGTGCGGCGGGATTGGCCGACGGCCGCGCACCAATGAGGAGTATACATCTGTAGCATCACGTGCCCAACCGGCTTTGATTTACTAGCGCTGCTCAGTGCTGCTGCCGGGTCTTCGAACGTGGTCGTCACTGGCTCACTGGTTCCTCAAAATGCGGCTTCTCTGCATTTTGCTCCCTCTGGTCGGCTTAATATCGGCCGACCCCACCGTATACTTCAAAGAAGAGTTCAACGATGGAGGTGAGTGCGATTTATTTCTCGCTTTTCGGAGTTTTTCCTCAGATTCTGGCCGCTGACGCGGGGAGGTGGGGGTGGGAGCCGCCATCCGTGGCGAACGTTCGTTTGCTGATGTGTAACCGGCCTTCCCCGATTCGGCTCTTTTGCAGAGGCGTGGAAGGACCGGTGGGTTGAGTCGACGAAAGGCGACAATCTCGGCAAGTTCGTTCTCACCGCGGGCAAGTTTTACGGCGACGAGGAGAAAAGCAAGGGACTGCAGACCTCCGAAGACGCCCGGTTCTACGGCATCTCGGCCAAGTTCGAGCCCTTCTCCAACGAGGGCAAGACGCTGGTGGTGCAGTTCACCGTCAAGCACGAGCAGAACATTGACTGCGGCGGTGGCTACGTGAAGCTGTTCGACTGCAGTCTGGACCAGACGCAGATGCACGGCGAGTCCCCGTACCTGATCATGTTCGGGCCGGACATCTGTGGACCGGGCACCAAGAAGGTGCACGTCATCTTTAACTACAAGGGCAAGAACCACCTCATCAACAAGGAGATCCGCTGCAAGGATGACGTGTTCACCCACCTGTACACGCTGATCGTCAAGCCCGACAACACGTACCAGGTCAAGATCGACAACGAGGTGGTCGAGAAAGGCGAGCTCGAGAAGGACTGGTCCTTCCTGCCCCCCAAGAAGATCAAGGACCCCGAGGCCAAGAAGCCCGAGGACTGGGACGACCGGGCCAAGATCGACGACCCGGACGACAAGAAGCCCGAGGACTGGGACAAGCCCGAGTACATCCCGGACCCCGACGCCACCAAGCCCGAGGACTGGGACGACGACATGGACGGCGAGTGGGAGCCCCCGCAGATCAACAACCCCGAGTACAAGGGCGAGTGGAAGCCCAAGCAGATCGACAACCCGGCCTACAAGGGCGCCTGGGTCCACCCGGAGATCGACAACCCTGAGTACACGGCGGACCCCAAGCTGTACCACTACCCGGAGATCTGCAAGGTGGGCTTCGACCTGTGGCAGGTCAAGTCCGGCACCATCTTCGACAACCTGCTCATCACCGACGACGAGGAGTACGCCCGCGTCCACGGCGAGGAGACCTGGGCCGCGCTCAAGGACGCCGAGAAAAAGATGAAGGACAAGCAGGAGGAAGAGGAGGAGGCCAAGAGCAAGAAGGAGGACGACGCCAAGGAAGAGGATGAGTTCGAAGACGACGAGGACAAGGAAGATAAGGAGGAGACCACACCCGCGCCCGACGACGACGAGGACCACAAGCACGAGGAGTTGTGAGCAAGCTACAGGGCTGGACTCGAAAAAAACAAACATCTTTTGTACAGGCATCTCTCATTATTGTTTTTTCTCGCTCATCCCCGTGCTGTTTCACTCACGTTTTTTTTTTCTCTCCTCCTCTCCCCCATTTGTGGTGCAGCAAGAGAACATGGTTGATTTAATAATAAAAAGTAATAAAACAGGCTCTCTCTCCTGGTTACACGTTTGTCACCCGTCTCTTTTATTGGCTTTACTACACGACACAAACACTGTACAGGCTCTGTGAAGAAAAGGCACTCTCGAGTGGCTCTCGGTCGTCTGCTAGGATCCGAACTCCTTCGTGTCTGGGGTGATGGGCTTGAACTCGTAGCTTCCTCGGCCGTCCATGTAAAGGCAGTACTGCGCAGCAACAAAAAATGGGAGAAAGGTAAGTGATGGGGATGCATCACACCGGCATTGGACCAGCATTGCTATTTACAGTGGCCTTACTGTTTGGATCTGGCTGGATAAGTGCAACAGTACTGCTCCAGTGCACAATTTCTTGGAAGCATGTATCGCAACTTGGTACCCAATGCATTACTATGTATGAAGGATCCAGAGCATAACGAAGCAGTGCTGACAATTATTGTAGCAGTACTGTGCAGGCAGGAGTATACAGTGAAGGAAGACACTGCTAACACCTCTGCACAGCTGCCGGGTAATAGGCAGACAGTAATGCCTTGAACTATTACTCCAAATAGGCACTACCTTGGTAAAAGAGCTGGCTGTTCTCGGTACTGTACCACTTCAGTATAGAAGTCCTCTGCTGCCTTTACTAATGTCATTGAAATTTGTGATGACTTTACCGTGCTGATCTTTCACTGCATACATCTTGTTCTTTCCTATGCAAAGTTTCTGTCTCGCCGATTTGAACCAGCTTGGGGAAAAAAGCATCTGCCATTAGGTCAGCGACTTTATGCTCACTGCTGCCCTTTAATGCTGCAAAAGTTAATGTGCTGCATCCTTGCATGTTCAGCGACCCCCAAATGCACAACACCTGCACAGGCCAACACTTATTTATAGCAGAACTGTTTGGATCTGGTAGCTGGATGAATGCAACAGTACTGTGCAGTTCTAGACAGTGCACATATCAAGAGTACGTCTCGTTGGTGAATGATGGCTGTTAAAAGAGGGGTGCAAATTGACACGAACAAAGTAGAGGCACTCACCCTGTCTACTACGTCTGTGCATGTCAATTTGTATCTGTTAAAGGCAGTGTAACAATTCCATTTCTGACGCATCCCTTAGGTGCCATTAAGTGCAACAAGCAGTACTGTTCAGACCCAGCAGCTGGATGAATGCAACAGTACTGTGCCGGCAGACCTCCCAAGGTGGGGGTAATTGAAGAAGACTGCCCTGAACTGTTAGGCAAATCTGGGCCAGCTTAGTGAAAGAGCACGTGTCATTAGGTCAGTGACTTAATTCTTGAATGTCATGACCATGCACACTGCCCTTTAATGCTGAAGAGCTTCGTGTCACTGCACTCGCTAATAATGTTTGCCATTATGCTTTCTGAATGTTTTAGATTTCACTATTACCTACATTATGTCCACAAAGCAGTGCATAATGAGCAGTTCACGCATTGAAGGAACACAGCCATGATATTTTTTGACTAAAGTCCTGCTTCATACTTGTCAGGTGCCATTGTTTGACATGCCAACGGTAGAGTTCCTACAACTTCAAAAATATTCTACAACCTCAAAAAGCTCCTGTAAGCTTTCCAAATACTTCTATTCATGTTTGCTATGCACTCCATAAATCATCATTATAATCAGCCTATATTTATATCCACTGCAGGACGAAGGCCTCTCCCTACGATCTCCAATTACCGCTGTCTTGCTCTAGCCGATTCCAACTTGCGCCTGCAAATTTCCTAACTTCATCATCTCATCTGGTTTTCTGCCGTATTCGACTGCGTTTTCCTTCTCTTGGTATCCATTCTGTAACTCTAATGGTCCACCGCAGTGGCGCAGCGACGGGGGGGGTTCGGGGGTTGTAACCCCCCCTGAGGCCGCGACTTAACCCCTTTTCTTTCCTTGCAAATTTGAGTACTGAAACTAAGATGTAAGACGCGCAATCGTCTGCACACTCGCAAAAAGCACATTTTTTTGACAATTTTCTGTGAAGAAATTTAAATTAGTGCTGTTTAGATGGTATTGGCGAACTGTCAAGCCCCCCCTGGCAGAGATCCTGGGTGCGCTACTGGTCCACCGGTTATCTGCCCTATGCATTACATGGCCTGCCCAGTTCCATTTCTTTCTCTTAACGTCAACTAGAATATCTGCTATCCCCATTTGCTCTCTGATATACACCGCTCTCTTCCTGTCTCTTAATGTTACGCTTAACATTTTTCGTTCCATCGCACAGTGCAGTCCTTAACTCCATAAATATGTCATCCCTTTTACTGTGGACTTCAGAAGCTTGAGGCACTAAAGATCAGTTTTACGTACGGTACACATTAGTAAAACTTTGAATGCTGCAGCTCAGCAATGGTGTTGAACCACTGAGGACCTGTCATCGGGGGCCTGTATTTTGCAAAGCTTTATTTCACTTTCCCATTCATGACTTGTCACACTGCATGGCCAATTACAGTGACAACGGTGACATTCGGGCTGATGGCGAGATCAATAGAAAACGAAATAGATTGTTACAAAATATGGCCCCCGATAAAGGACGTGCAAGCCTAGCATTGTGCCTAGTTTATACTGGTTGTGTTGCTAATATCGCTAATAGTTTGATGTTCAATATAATTGGCATGCCCGAGGGGCATGCCAACACCAAAAACTGGTAACAGCTGGATGGTAAATTTAGTTAAAACAATAACATGCAAGCTCAGGGTATTTTGTGACTCAGAAATGTGCCAAACTGGCAGCAAAATGGCTCTGCCACTGTGCCTGATCCAACAAAATTTTCAATAATTCCAAATTACGTCATTAAGCTTGGCAAAAACAGTGGAGCATGTACATGTGGCACACCACAATTTCTTGCACTTTGACAAGGCTTTTCAAAGCAGTAAAGGCAAGCAATGGCGCATTAATACAATGAAAGGAATCAAAAATACCTACCAGCAGTTAGCTCAATTTTTATCTGAAACTAACTGCACTGATAGTAAAATAAAAACCGTAACTTAAGACATAAGATCTTGTTTGATATTTTGGACTTAACCCACACCAGACTGCACTGAGTGATAACAGGAGAAAACACAACATGATGAAAATGTATTGCAATAACCTTTCGTGCAAGACACAAAATGGTGGGGAATATGGTTTTCTTTACACCGTTTAGGCTAATAATTTCACTTCAAATATTAAATGAGGTAAGCTGAGAACAGAAAATATCTGCATTAAATTACACTTGAATGCTCATCTGAAAGTGCATTCAGTACTCATGCTTACGCATTGATTTTTTTGCTATACAATGTATAGGGCTGAAGTTACTAAAACATGGCAATACAGTCTCGGGAACCCACAACAGCTTATAGTGGAATGCACAAAAATGAAACGGGTCTCTTTTTGGCACAATGTTTCTGCATTGTAGTGCAGAAACTTACCATGCGAGAGGTACTGGGATTGATACCCCATACCTCCACCAAATGTTACGAGAAGATTAGAAATTTACAAAAAAAAAAATTATAACAAAGATGTGCAGGTTGACATAGCACTGCAGCTAGGATCAGCAGGAGCATAGAGCAGCAGCTGAGGTGTTGTGGTCATCTTCATGCTGACACATAGCACTGCCACACTATTGGCTGGAATTATCAGCCTGAGTAGGCAAGGTTTTCTCACAGAATGGCAATTCAGAAAAGTAAGAAGGTTCTCCTTGTATTGCGCAAATATGGTTAGTTCACCAGTTTGCCAGGCGTGCTCAATGGTAGCTAGGGCAAATCAGAAGTCTGGGTTTCATAAAAGACAACAAATTGAAATCCTCGGAACACGCGAGGCAATGCTATTCAGTTAGCTGCAGAGCCTCAGTTCAAATACTACGAGAGATGCAAGCTCCGCGGTTCTGTGACACTCGACCACAGTGATGCTTCATGTTCAAAGCGTAGAAGGGGTCAAGGAGCAAACCATCTCTTTTAGGGTTACCACAAGAACAAGAATGGAGCCTTTCAATGGCTGAGTGGGATGCTACTGCATAAGACTAGCCAAATCCACTCTGAAATTGCGAAACGACAGCTCAAAGCTAAATGCAAGTAACGACTGTGCATAATGTAAACATACATAGGTACAGCCTTGCTGAAGTGCTATTCCAAAGCCGCAGTTAAGTTTGCATTGCATTCCCCCTATTCTTGATTTCCCACACCAAAATCGCGAAATAAGAACACTGTCACCCACACCAGAGGAGCACAAAGCTACAAAGGAAACCTGCATGCATTTCCTTTTTTAGCTTAGTACTCCGACTTGCGTGATTCTACAGAACTGATTTGCCACACATCAAAATCAAAACACATTTTGTGGTTTAACATCCTGAAACTGCACAGTGGGTTATAAGGGACATTGTAGTGGGGCGCTTTTCGTCTGCCGCTGAAGTTCTGATTGGCTGGCCAGGGTTAGGCTCCAGAAGGAGAGAGGTGACCCCAGCCAATCAGCATTTCAGCAGACGAAATGGACATGCCCACTAGGTGGACAATTACAGAATAGCCCCCCTGAACTTGAATTCGAGGACAGTAAACGCACCTACTGCAAATTCAGGGTCACTGAGCGCACAGGCCAAATATTCACTGCTCCTGGCTGGCACAGACACAGAGTGACCTTTGCTGCCCTCTAGACCTCTGGGCCTGACACATGGTGTTCCTCAACGTCAAGAAGTGTATGCTAGGGTTAGTAAAGCCAATGACACTATCGGCACGCAAGCAGCTGAAAATAATGACAAGGAAAGCGTAAAGAAAATGCACAAGCACATGCTAGAATCAATGCGTATGTTTCTCTGCCGTCTTCGTACTCCGACTGCTAAAGCGTCATGCAGGTGCTTGCCTTACTCCGCTTATCGCTGTTCTTCACATACTGTAGAGACATTTATTTGCACCTATGCTGCTTACGCAGGAGACGCCCACACACAAGCATCTTTGTTGTGTATTTTTGTGAAGTTTCAATTGGGATGAGTGACCCCAGCCAAGCTCTGGAAGATGGACGACATTTCTGAATGACCTTTACGACATTTCTTGGTAACTGTCAGAATGCTGAACTTGCCTTCATCGTTATGCATCCCTCTTCTATGTCACCATCACCCCTCATCCAGCCTGTATGTCCTCAGTGCAGAGTAGCAGGCTAGTGCATGCTAGCTCAGGCCAACCTCTCTGCCTTGCTTCAAATGAATTCTTTCTCTTGAACAAAACATCTGGCATGCATGCTGATGTGTACGACACTGTGGGTGCTTTGCCATGACGTGACGTGTGTAGTGTGACGAACGTCCCTCGAAAAAAATTGTCGGATTTCTCTAACGTGTGAACTCGGCTTCAAAAGTGTGACGAGGGACTTTGCTCCCGTGACTTCTTGTGCTCAGTGAATCAATGCCTGGTTAGCCCAGTTCAGCAGTTATACATAGTCAGTTGATGTAGAGACAGACTTGCCCGAGCCGTGATTGCTGCGCTGTGCTGTATCTCTCGGTCAGTAAACTCGCTTCAGCTAAACATCCGACTCCAGAGCCTTCCTTGACAAAAACAATGCATGACTTTCAAGTGCACTTAAACAGAAAGTTTAGTGAACGCAGCGGAGACCGAATCGAAATGCAACAGAACTACCATAGTTTCTTTTGTAAGGGTTCATTACACCATACCTGCGTCATCAACAAACCGTGCTGCAGCAATTATTGTGCACCTCAGGCAGGGGCGGATCCAGGTTTTTTCTGAGGGGGGGGTCAGCTTTTGTCGGTGATGATGATGATGATGATGATGATGATGATGATAGTAGCTTCTCATTTACCGAAATTCACCGTTTCTGCTCACGATAAACCCGCGTTTCATACGGCTAGAACAACACCTGTAGCCCGCCGTGGTGGCTCAGTCAGCTCAGGCGTTGCGCAGCTGAGCACGAGATCGTGGGATCGAATCGCGGCCGCGGCGGCCGCATTTCGATAGAGGCAAAATGCAAAAACGCCCGTGTGCTTGCGTTGTAGGGCACGTTATAGAACCCCAGGTGGTCAAAATTAATTCGGATCCTTCCATTACGGCGTGCCTCATATTCAGAACTGGTTTTGGCACGTAAAACCCCAGAAAGATGAAGAAGCCCTATAGCGAAGCCAGGTATCGGTTTCTCCGAGCTTATAGGAAAATGACATTACCCAATACAGCCATGCGCTTGGCGCCTGTGCCTGATAATACAGGGTGTTCAAAACTAAGCTTGATGCTTTTCTTAAAATTAGGCACTGGGAGGCACGCGAAGACCACCTGTGCAAATAAGTTATGTGGCCAGGGGGGCACAAAGTGAGATAATTATCGCTGTGAGCAGCCCAATTAACTAAAATTGAACAAGAATTTTTGACGACTGCAGTAAGTGGTTATGTTTGTATTGAAAACTTAGAGGCAGTCGTGTGTCTACACAGCATCAGTCGGGAGAATTATTCTAGCCGTGTTCGTGCTCCGAGATATCCCACTCCAAATTTCAATTGTACTGCGCAGAGTTATCGAGTTGACGCGAGAGCGGTTTATGCTTTGCATTGCTGTGGAAGGGAGGCATTTTGAACATTTTTAGGGCATTGACATCTTGATGGGTGAATTGTTGTCATGAAATTTGTGCATGACAACACCAAATTTAAAGCGGCAGTATGAAATATTCGTTAGCATAGCTAAAAAGGTTTCTGCTGTTGATGGTACCGTTGTTGCTTTTGATTTCAATAAAACTTACAATACTTAGAAATCAGCAGTCACTTTATTTGCGTAGCCCAAGCAAGGACCATGCCCGGTCGTCTAGTCACCATTACGCACGCGCACTGCCCTCCGGCTTCTCTGCGCGCGCCATTATCTCGGCATGGCAGCTGCCGCCATTTTTACAGGCTGCGCGGTCGCGTGTTACGACAGCGGTTACGGGTTCTTTGATTTTTTTTTTCGCCAGCCGTGAGGGGAAGGGGGACAGTTATTATCTTGCCAATGCCTCCGCCGCGTTGTCAGACTAAGCGCCGCACCCAACAGCCGCGGCACATCAGGGAGGAGCTTTGCGCCGATCCTCACTCTCTTGCATGCGTAATCATGCAAACGACAATTACAATTTGTAGTTGGATATCTCGGAGCATAGACACGCTATACTCGCGGACAACTTTCTGTGGCAGTGAAGGGCAAGCTACGGGCGCGTGGATGCTGCACATGTGTTACCGCGCCAAGTAGTCCGGCAGCGTTTGACAGTGCTTTTGGTTGCTCGGAACAGACGCTGAATCGACGCAACTTCCACGTGCGACGATTTCGCGTTTGCCCAGACGCGGAAGGGAACAGGCGCAAAATGAGTAAACTTTTACACTCAGTGGTGTGTTCTGTCTTATTTAACTGTTGCTAATAAGCTGTTTATGTTTACTCTTCGCCAACATAAACCAACGTGGATTAAAACGCGGGACTCTTTTCAGAAGCACCCTCACTTGTGAGCGCTTTGCCTCCGTAGCTTTCCCTTCATTGCCACAGAAAGTTGTCCGCGAGTAAAGAAGGATTCTTCGAAGTGAAACTGTGTAGAAACACGACTGCCTCTAACTTTTGAATACAAACATACACACTTACTGCAGTCAATAAAAAGTTAATTATTCAATTTTAGTCAATTCGGCTGCTGACTAGCGATAATTATCATCTCACTTTGTGTCCCCCTGGCCACATAACTTATTTGCGCAGGTGGTTTTCACGTGCCTCCCAGTGCCTCATTTTAAGAAAACCATAAAGCTTAATTTTGAACACCCGGTATATCTAGCCTGTATTGTTTCTTAAAATAAAATTTGGGATCATCTGTCGCAGTTTCGTTATAAACGTGTAAGCACGGGTCCATCTTCGGAGTTCTGTTGGGACACCTTGTTTTCCTTAAGGAGATTCTTGGCGTTCGGCTGAGACACCTTCGTTTGCTTTGGAGCTCCAACGCGGCAACCACTACGCTGGTTGTTTACGATATGCGAATCACCGCGTATGAAGGCTCACGACGCCACCTACAAGAAGAACGATGTGGTGTAGTAGCCGAGAGGGCGAGCCAGCGTCTTCATGTTTTGTTTCCCACGCGACGTCATCCTTTTACACAAGGCGCGCATCTGCTCCCGTTTCTCTAATCACGCGACGCCATCCTATGCCCGCGCGCTGGCGTTGGCCGCTGACGTCACGCTCCCCCATTTCGCAGGCGCTGCTCGAGGTTTCGCCCCGCTCCGCGAGCACGGCCACTCAGATAAACGGATCCGGCGGCTTTGAGCCTCCTATGCTTAATGTACGACAACTGCGAAATTACAATGAAAAACTTGTAGCATACGAACGGTACTGTGCTCGTACTGGATATTGTCAACGTGTAACTGTGATCACAATTGGTGCTACAGTTAAAAAAAAGTCACCTATGCGTAGTACTTAGTTTAGCTGTTAGTTGTTATTGTTTATATATGAACACTTCAGCGAGAGATCTCTTTCATTAAGCAGGTTGGTCGCGGAACCGATGACAGCCAATGAGGCAACCGATGACACCCCGAGGGGGAACTAAGTTGATCAGGCGCGAAGGCGCTCGCGCAGACATCGGCATGCTTGGCAAAAGGGACGTCCCCTCGTTCATTCGACGCCACCGACGGTACGAGTAAGGCACGGCCGGCGCCAGGAGGTCCAAGGTGTGCATGAGAAAAAATAACTACGGCAACCTCGCGACACCACACCCCTACGGAATACAACTAAGCTTGTGAGCGAGCTAGCTTTACTTCTACGTGGCTGTTACCACTGGTACTCGCGAAAAATAATTTTGAAAAATGCTGGTGGCCATATTTTTTTGCGACAGGGCCATCCCCTTGTCAGCGAGGGGGCGATGCAGAAATCTGAGGGGGGGGTCAGGACATCCGGACATCCCCCCTGGATCCGCGCCTGACCTCAGGTTGCTGCAACTGGGTGGCACTGTCCACAAACCCATCCCCACAATGTAAAACAAGAATTGCAATCGACAGACAGGAGGTGGAGAAAAATGTGATGGAAATTTTTGTGCCAAGCCAAGGCTAAAGTGCCAAGACCAGAGGCATATTCACTCGTGAGCACTGCCTCTCTGCACCTGTGAACTCATGGCAACAGGCCTGCAACAAAAATGGCAAGTAACACCTTACGCATATTCTAAGAAGACATTTTATTCTGCACCGTTTCCTGCTAGACACAGGTTTGCAGAGCTGTGGCCTTGTTACATATGTGAAGAAGCTGGTAAGGGAAGACACCGGTATCGAAACCATTTTCAATGTCTTTTTTTTTTACCAATATTAACAAAATTTTACATTCCTGTTCAGTTTTTTGGGCTAATTTCAAATATGCAATCAGTTTAGATGCAGGTCACTTACTTTCCAAGATAATGAACATTTCACTTCCATTGTTTGACGCCACAATAGGGGAGGGGGAAACAGACGAGGGAATTCAAGAATTGTGAAGTGGTATCATTATCCAAGTGACAAAAACTGTTTCATTACTTGAACTACCCTACGTATTTAAGAGCTGCTAGTTTAAACAAAGGGCCACAAATGCACGCATGTGACCCTCAGAACTCTTTTGTGAAAACTACACATACGTGCCATATGCAAGTAAGGTCTCACGTATGTGGCTCTTCCAACTACAGACCAGTTCACTGCTGCACATAGCATTTAAGCAGGTGGTTCTGCTGTTTGAGATTGATAGCTAGCCCAGGTGCGTGCGTGGCCACGCAAATGTTTAGACTGCGAACATTGCTTTTCGTGAGTGCAGATGCTTTACGAGCACCTCAATTTTGCTGGAGCAGGCTGCTTGCATGCTCTATGCAGCAGTGAACGGTTCTGCACTCAGAAGCACTACCAGCATGCACAACGTAAGCCTCGAAGCAATTTTTTTTTTCCAAGGAGCACCTGCAAGGCATAGTAAAGAAAAAAAGAGCTTATGAGATTGAATTTAACCCCACATTTCCATCTTGAACCCACTTGCTAAAGCCAGCAAGCCAGTCACTGCGGAGGCCAGATCATTTGACCAAGGACTCCCAGAATTTCCGCCTCTTTGAACATATGACGGTGTGGCCCTTGGTAAACAATGTAGCACATATATGTGGCCAAAAAGCCTATGGTCGATCTGATGCCTCTAATCTAGACAAAAACAAAGAAAAGCCCAGTGCAGGAGGTGCAGATGAGAGTGGTGAACCAAGTAGTCAAGCTGCTACTATACTTCCTCGTGACCTACCTCGTGGTACTTCCACAACGACTTGCGGTGGGACACCGTGAAGAGGGTGATGCCAGCTTGTCGGCAGTACTGGTACATGGAGCCCTCGACGTCGACGCTCACCTGCGCTTGTGCACTCGTCGAGGATGGCGAACTGCGGCTGCCGGTAGAACAGCCGGGCCATCTGCGCAGCGTTCACGAGCCTTCAAGCTCAGTACAAAGTGCCATTGTTCCCAATGGCACTTTGTACCACAAATGACCACGACTGGCACTGGCCAACATTCCCAGGGCCAGACACAGTACACGATTACGGCAAAAAAGTGGACGAGTGGACAGCCACCGCCGTAGCTGAATGTAGACCGATCTCAACATGCTCACAACCCATGCACAGCAGCAATGCCCGTGTCATGGTGACAGTGACCCTCGCCCCTTTCCCGCTGTACTTGGCGGTTCGAGGCAATATTGAGGGAAATGCCGAGGAGAAAACACTTCTGGTTTTTCTCCAGTGAGGATTAGGGGAAAGTTGGGTGCCGCTTTCTCTGGCCTCAACTCCACCCCTGGGACCCCCTGCCCATTTTTCTCGCAAAAACATCGGGTGCGTGTTAGATTTATACTTTGTTTAGGAGCTTTAATGTCATTCCCATGTTAGTTTTCTACTTCTGCCAGATGAATCGACGGTGTGTTCTGTCATATTTTTTTTTCTGCCTCTTTTTAAGTCAATCCGGCAGATAATTTGATCAATTTCGACAGCTCCGTCAAGGTCGAATTAACAGAAGTCAACTGTATATTTGTTACAATAGTTTAAATAACTGTTTTGTTTCTTGGACATCAGTAACTCGCTAAAATGCCTATTATGTACACGGTGTGAGAGGCTGCCAACCTTTCAACATGGCAGCTTTTATCTCTCGCACCAACATGTCGATGTAACATGAAATAGAGTAAATCTTGCTGGCCTCAACCAATTAAGGACGACCACTACAACTACTATTACTACTACTACTACTAATGGCATGCTTCGCAGCAGCAGTGGTGTAGCGAAACTCGTGAAATCGGTCTATCGGTACAGCGTCGCATGCATAACGTGAAACATGTGGGTCGGGCTCCCACTGGTGGCAAGTTGTCTTTTTGATGCACTTTCACTTCTACTTACTTTATTATTTCTATATTTCAATTAAAAAGAAGTGTTACTTTCCCTTATGCATTCACTGGCCTCACTGCCTAATGGATTCACATGGTTGCGACTAACAAAAATTAACAAAACACCTTGGTTGCCTATCCTCTTGTTCTAGCACCACATAGTTTCACGCTAAGATTACCATAGGAAAATCTCACGGTGCTGTTCTACTTCTATGGGAATCGTGGATTTCTTTCCTAAGCTTCGACAAGGCTTCATAAAAAAAAAAGCACTGCTGCTTCTGTTGTTGCCTTTTGCGGCTCAATTCTGTTGAGTGCTAGCCTCGCAATGTTCTTTTAGATCAGTTGAGTCTCACATTCACAACTATTATTCGTTTTATCATGTAATTTCCAGGGCTTTAATAAATCAGCACTTTCGAGCATGCATGTTACTAAATTAATGCAATATCTGGCCAGTATAACTTCCCTTGCAAGTTATTTTTGATGCTCCAAACACCTGTTCTTGTTCATAATTTTGTTGTCACATTCATAAACGACAGAAATCAGTGGTCAAAAGAGCCCATAGCTGTTGTTAGTGCAAATTGTACGCGTAGCATGGTACCCCTGGGTACTGACCGCAATGCGCTGCTTCTCGCCGCCACTGAGAATGTCCATCCAGTCCTGGATGGTGTCCCAGCCACGCTCTCGCTCCAGCACATAGTCCAGCTGCACCAAGTGTAGGAACCGTGCCAGCTGATCGTCTGTTACCCCCCGCCGCAGCATCTCCAGGTGGCTGTCCGGGTAGATCACCTGCACACACGTCGACGCAGACACATTGGTCAGTGGATATTGTAACACGTGTGTTGTTTCACATTTTTGTCGGTGGACATTTTAGAGTGCAGCTCATAGGAAGGAAATGACCATGCTCCTGCGTTTCCTGTTGGCGTCATTCCTCGTGTCCATGAGCACAGCGAAGGATGAAAGAGTGAACACGGAGTGCAGCGGGTGATGAAAGATGCGAAGAGTTAAAGCGGAGGAGGAGGGTGCAGCGGAACCATGAGGCAAAGAGCGGTGGAGGAGGGTATGGTGAAAGCGTGAGAAGAAAAGCATAGTGCGGCGACAATGGATGGTGCTAGAGTAGTGCATGTCGTCTAGGAGGTCTGTCTGCGGCGACTGCTGTGAATCGCGCCCACACGTTGCCCACACGCTGGCTCTCACAATTTCCAGATCAGCAAGGCAGTCGTGCCACACTTCGCTCCGTTTGAAATGTGCCGCACAAGACAGATTGTCCATGCTAGCCAATATATCATGAAATGTAATCATGTATAGAGCTGCGCTCAAATTTCACATTGAGGAGCATCGTAATAACCAGTGAATTTTTTTTTCACTGGGTTATCACTGACATCAATTGAGCTATCTATCGCTTGGCCCCTACTGTATCAGAAACTGCAGTTCAACTCTAACTCAGCTGATAACTCTAACTAGCGTTTCCACCTGTTTCTAGCTGAGTAATTTTAAGTCTTGAACGTAACTGTCGCTGCCTGTCGCTGTCTCTAAGGCATCATTCACACCAACGTGTCATAGAGGTCACGCGACCAAGTTCGTCGCAAATGATTGCTTTGGTTCAAAAGTGGCGAATTTTGTAAAGCTCCAATTCTTAAGCTCTGCAACTGTAATCGAAAAGCTGCTGAACCAATCAGTGGTGCAGGAGCAAGGTATTGGTATATGCTGGCAGTTATTATTTTACGTGGTGGTGATGGGTGCAAGCAGTCGTGAATGGCACCTGTCACAAGTCATTTTGGTGTGGTGAATGGCAGGTACTACTGCTCACCGGTGCGAACATTGGTTGCCAGTCACAGTCGGTCGTGTGGCCTCTATCAGTCACTGGTGTTAATGCCACCTTACTCTGCTGATGTTTCAACTCTATTATAACCTCTGAAAAAGTTCTGACAGAAAAACAGAAAACATGATGCAGGTGTGGTTTTATTTATTTTGTGACACTTTACACCTCACAGGCACAGCACAGCTTTTGTAGCAGTTCTTAAATTCGGCACCACAGATTTTTCTATCCCTTCACAGCAACCCACTACCTGCACATTAGCTGCCATAATTTCCATGCATGCACAGTCGGCCACCAAAGTTTACAGGGCATGGGTTCCACGGCAAATGTGAAGTACTGCTCTGTTAAGGTATGGCACTTCTAATTCAAGGATCACCATGTACTACCGCATAAACCGGAATATAAGTCGAGATATTTTCATGAAAAAAAAAAAAAAAGCTAGAGTCACTCCTCGTCTTATATTGCGGTCTTTAGGCAAATGTGAGTCGTCTGGCAACCTGCGTTTACACAGGCATTTTTTCTTCTTCTCACTGTGTCCTTTGTGTGTTCATGCATCCGATCTGTTCTGACTTTTCCGTTCTGATCATCATCCGATTTTTTCGTCTGTTGAAGGACGAGCAGCAGCTCGAGGAGGCAGTTTTCAGCTGCATTTAAGCTAAAAGCTAAAAGACTTTGCAGAAGCGAAGGGCAACATGGCCACTTGGTGCCAGTGTGGTGTTTTGGAAAAAAGTGTGTGATACTGAAGAGCACAGAAAGGAATGCTGCTGAAGTGCAACCCGTGCACAACATCATTTCGTGGAACCGCGTAGTGCGGTTCATCCACAGCTTGAGGACACACTCGCAGTCTTTGTGCTGCTACTACACACTGTGGAAGGTGGCCAGCAATAACGGTCGTCTTCTGAGGACAGTGCTGCTACTTTCGACGAATGAGACTCCGGTGGTGGGTGAGCGGTGCGGTTTCGAAAATAAATGTGTGTTGGCGACTTTTGCTTGCTTTCTTTTTTTCCCTCTTTTTTTTTTTTAACTAAACTTAGGGGGTCGACTTATATTCCAACTCGACCTATAATCCGGTTTATATGGTAGGTTGAAAAGACTACCACACTGGAAGTTTGAATTTAAAGTGCTGTATTTTCTGGTGTATAAGGCATGATTCCTTTCCCAAGATTTTGTGCGTCTTCTACAACAGTGTGACTTATACAGTCAAATCTCAATATAACAAACCTCGATTTAACGCAATTTGCAATAAAGAAACTAGTTTCATTGCATGATCTAAGTTCCATTGAATTTTTTTTTTCATGATTTAACGAAGTTATTTCATGACACGAACCTTCCTTTGTAATGTTGCCTCTCTGCTATCGTCATGAATGCTCCACCTTTCTGGAAAAACTGCAGCCTTTTTTTTTCTCTCATAACGAATAACCATATCTTTTTACATTTTTGTTTTTCATTTGTGGGAGCCACCTGATGACGGCTGTGGGCACTAAGTGTGGTCAGCCAGGGCATCAAAAATTTAAGGTACCGCAAGACGCAATACACACAAATCTCGGTTGTCGTGAGCCCCTCCGATGCATTGCTATCGACGCGATCTGCACCACACGCGCTGGCGCTCATAACCGCGCTACTGTATCCCAAATTTCTCGTTATTTGTTTATAAGTGCTTACCGACAAGATAATATCCACCAGCAATGCTCTGGGAATTTGAGAAATTATTTGTACTGCTGAAGCTTTCTGAACTTCGAATTACCAAAATCTGCAATTTAACAAACTTTTCGTTGAAAGTACGACTTCATTATATTGAGGTTTGACTGTATATCCGTAAAACCACGTGCATTGGCGCAATCAATATGCACATTTTTTTTTTTCACCCACGAGGGCAATAAACCATGTGCGGCAGCATTGCGAAACAAATCGAATCTTGTTTCAACAGTGGAGCGACCGTGGCGACAGATGTCAGCTCCTAGGGCTCGTCGTGCAGGAAGCGCAACAGTAGCAGTAGCCTCCATGATATAGCCGACTCTGTGGTTAGAGGTACTGCGTACTACGATAGCTTACTGTTGTAGTTTAGTTTTTCCTAAAGAAAAGGCTAAAAACACAAATCTGATGGAATAAATTAGAAAAAGGAACCACAATTTTTCTTTGTTAAGTTGTGGCACCCAATCTACTCGTTAAAAAAAAGAGAGAGAGAGCACCAATTGGTTATTATCATCAGTCACCTGTGCAAGAAGTAGTCGCAGTGCTTTTGGCTTCTAATCGCCATTTCACTTTTCTTTGCGAGCATTTAGGCGTGATGCGATTGTTGTTGATGTGTATGTCCGAAGCACGCCAAGCCGTAGTGGTAGCAACGTACTTGAAGATGCTTACAACATTGTGTAAAACTTCTTCAGAGGCCGATGATGGTAACTCAGCTATGCTGCCAGCCAAGTGGCTGAACTTTATTACAGTGAGTCAGAGGATGAGACCTTCGACAGCTTAGTATGAAGTCCAGTAAATGTTGGTTTCCGAAGGCTAAAAATAGCATTGGTTTGAGTTTTATTCTGATAGAATTCGCAGCGCATAACAATATATTTTATAGAAATTTACTGCCCTGAAATGAGTGAGCATGACATTTCGTGATAAGTGTACAAGCGTGCATAATCGTGTTTCATTATGCCGATTGAGTTAAAATAAGTGCGTCTTACATGCCAAATTTTTGTTAGAAAGCCGCAAGTAGGGGGTGCATCTTATACACTGGAAAATATGGTATGTGGCCAGGATTCGCAGGAACTGATCTTTTTCGCCAATACTACCATGTCTCGTAAACTTTCGTAGCTGAAAGTACTTACCCCCAAGGTATACACAAAATGCACAGATAAATGCTACAGCAATAAATTCATGCACTCTTGCGTGACTTTATTCAACAGTCAAAGTGATAGCTGTGGTTTATTACTGGAACCTTATGCATTCTATAGTAAACCTGTTATTGCTTCCTGATAACCTTGTGCATTAATATATGCGAAGCCTGTGGAACTAAACACTTGTGTGCACCTAACTGGGTAGGTAGATTCGATTACAATAATCCCTCTACTTAAATATAACCCAGGGAAGACCATGCAACAGATGTCACAGTAAAGTTGCGCATAAAAAATTAAGCAGTGGATCAAGTGGACAATTATTCATTTATTAGCGTAACAGTAGCGAGCCAAATGTAAAATGAGGAGTAAAGCATGTATACAGCCTGCCAAACAGCTCCAGAGGTCCTTCTGTAAAATACCTTGCCCTTGGAACCACTGCCTTACACCAATGCAAAAGCTGCTGTCCCATCCTACCTCCCAGCCACCACATGGCAAGCACAGTACACTAAATCAAGAATAAATTATGCAGTTTTCAATCTCAAAAGGCTGCAATCTTGCTATGAGAGATGCCATAGTGGGGGGGCTCCTGAATATTTCTGAAAACCTGGGCTTCTAGGGGCACAATATTTTTTTTTTTTTTTCATTCTGCCCCCATCAGACTTCAGCTGCTGCCGCAGCCAAAGAACATGCCACCTCGCCAGCACGGCAAACTGCTCACCTGATCCCTGAGTGTGCCGAGCGTCATGTAAGGCCGCTGGGGAATGTAGAACAGCTTCTCCTTGGCTGGCTTCACGAGCGTGCCTCCAAACAGGGGCCACAACTGCACGGTAACGGCACAGCACATGGTGTCTCAAAAGAGGTGTTTGCTTTGCTCTGTCGTGTAGGCAATCGGTGAAACGGCAAGAAACTGATGTACAAGCACAGTTTTGCTCATGCTGACTCATTCCCCACTAATGCTCCTGTACACTGTGGAGATGCTCGACTCTCTCGTGTCGTCCCCTGATCTTTCTCTTCTCTGCACGACTCTCACATGTCCCAACGTTCGGCTTCCCCGCACAACACACTCGCATAGTTACACAGCACACTGAGGGGTGTCGCGAGCACTTCGATGCTGGTGCCACCAGACTGCATGGGTCGCTGAGTCACGACAGGTAGTGGCTTCCTGATCTCGGGACGTTTCCGTGTGTGGCCTAACGAGGTATTGATTTGGGCGAGCTGGCATTGCGAATGATTTCAGCGCAGGATTACACAGAGATCACAGAAACGAAAGCACAGAGTGCTGTCTCCATCTATGAAAATGTAGACAGCGCTCTGTTTATGTTTTAGTTCCCATGAATGTCTGTGCAATTCTGTGCTGAAAGCCTATCTTGAAATGTGCAGACTGATTGAAAGTTCATCAGTGAGCTTCGTGGGACCGTGTCTTGTTTTTCCGAGGGGTAGCTGCTTTTCAAAGGACACTGCCTATAGACAGCATGGTGGCTATGGTCACAAAGTCATCTGTCAGAAAAATAGACCTCTTAACGGTATTTCTACTTAAGTGACCATTTCATTCCACTAAACCATAAATTATGAGGCAGAGTCTGTGGTGTTCCCAGAAATCCTTAAAGTACTTTTTACAATCACTGTTCAATCCTTCAGACTCTGATGTTTGTTACCTTTTTTTTGGGTCCTCAGTTTTTATATCTAGTGATTTTGCCTAACTGGATTGCCATTCAATTTTGCAAACCGGCATAGAATTACAGCTATTGTTTTCTTGCTGTTAGTCAAACTGCTCGTTTGTTTTTATTTTTTTACCACAATTTTGTGTGCTGTGCAAATTTTGAGTATATACTGTACTATTCCCCCCACTGCAATGCAAACAAGGCAATGTTAATTAATTAAATAATTATTGGACATTCGAGCATCTGTTCCAAGTTACAGTAGTGTTCCTATCAAGTTATGTGCAACAGATCAAAGCAGGAAGGCGAGGCAGTGTGATAAAAAGCGAACACTGCAAGCAAGCATCAGCGATCACCACTCACAACAATGCGAACTGTCTTTGCATGACACAAAAAGAGAGATGCTCACCTCTCCAAGGATGCGGAAGAGGGAGCTCTTCCCACAGCCATTGGGGCCGCAGACTAGCACGTTGACACCGGACCTGACCTCGATGGAGAGGTTGTCAACCAGCACATCTCCGTTGGGCGTTACCAGTGGAACATTCTGGAAACTGCGTTAACAAGCAAGCAAGCAAGCATAGGTGAGAGTCAAGTTTCTAATGCAGCTGGTTACAAAGACTTCAGGCTCAAGGATACAATGCCAGGGTAACATTCTACAAACCTGACTGCACGAGAGGTATGACAGGCACCAGTGTTTAATGTTCAACATAGTGTCACCTGTAGTGGGGACAGTACAAGAGCAGAGGCACAAAAAAGAAAGAAGCGTGCGTGCTAACCGCCTCTGCTCGATAGTTAGCTCTCGCCACCGTTTTCTCCAGCTGCTCTCAATAAATGTCGTCAGCCCCCTTTGAAGACACGTTGCAAAGTGGTGGTGGTGCTCAATGCAGCAGAAGACGGGTTTCACGACAGTTACATCTCCAGCTGTGATATCCAACACGGCATCTCATATATCTCACACCACTTTATTTGTGGCAACATTATCTGACCGAAAAGAAGTCCTGCCATGCAATGGTCTCCTCTGTCCTGAACTGAGCTGGAAGCCAGACATCACTGATTCTGTTTCGCATGGCAAATGTGCCAGCAATATAAAGTTTCTCACTTTCACATTCTAGAAAACAAGCCGTGATGTGTGCAATTAAGGACTGTCTTTTAAAACATCATTCTTCTCCAATTTGCCACTCCTTTGTCATTTGAGTCAACTTACGTTAATTTGACTCTGACGGGACCGACAAGCTGATATAATTATCCAGCGGCATCGAATTAAACAAGACGCAGAAAAAAAAGTCAAAACACATCGCTGATTCATTTGGAAGTATTTTCCCGGTTCTAACACGCCCCTGAATCAAACACGCACTCATTTTCTATGTGTCCAAAGCAGATAACCTAACGTAGAAATGACATTAAAGCTCCTAAACAAAGTAGAATTCTAAAGCACCACCCACTTTTTCAGCAAGAAAAATGGGCAAGGGTCTAAAATGTGTTGCACAACAACGACCAGTTTCATGAAGTCAGCTTCGCCGCTTTACACCAATGATATGCAGTAAAGCACCTGAACGCCGCCAAGGCAGTTTTGGTAAGGTGTCCGATTGGCACTGCGCAGGCAATTTTCGGCCCAATAAATAAAAAAATAAAATAAAAAAAAGGTCGCGTTTTTGAATCGGGTAACTACCGTAATCAAACATTGTGAGCTACAGTTCTTGCTTGGAAATCTGCCTAGGGCAGCTTGGAAATAGGCATTTTCGACGGGAGATAACAGTGTTCAACACATTCACTGTCCCCTGAGCTCCGCCAAGACAGATGTTGCCGCTAAAGAGGAGCGCTATTGGGGTCACCTATAGGGGTCAGACACGTGCATGCTAACTGGCCAAGTTCGAATTATCCGGCAAAGGCCAATTTTCGGATCGAAATGATGAAAGTTTGGACCCATAGAAATGCATGAGCACTGGCTAAGACCTTCGGCTGGAGTTGAATTAACTAAAAATAGAATTAACCGGCGTCAAATTAACGGAAGTCTACTCTATCTGAAATGGGAAGTGAACTTTCAGACCTGTGTTGACTGCAACAAAGGCACCTAAGATAAAAAGTGTTTGATATAGTGCAAACATATCCGTCTTTCACTAGCAGGCTCAGTCAGGCTAACCTATGGACGGATAGGATGAGGATATGCGCCCTAATGTTTTGTTAATCAACACACAAGTGATAAAGCCAATGTCGTCACAAGCTCAAGGACAGTGCAAAAATGCTCGGGCACAGCACAGGATTGGCTTCCGACAGCCTGCACTGTGTGCGTCCGCACCCATCAAATGCGCAATTATGACGTCGGAGGTGGTAATTATAAAGCACCTCAAGTAGGCATTATTATTTAAGCTCTACATTTTGATTTATGATAACTGGTCGCAGGCTAAGCGATACAGCAAAGAAAATGTGCTCAAAAGTATGCTGTTCATGCCCATTTAAGTACACCAGGGCTCCGATGTCGATTTCTTGAATACCACTCCCCGTACTATGCACACAGCTGTTAACTCAATAAAGTGAAGCACTTATTTAATGCGCACAAGATGCATTCTCTCAGAGGCCCCTTTTGATTCATTTTGGGTGAGAAGAAGGCTTGTTAGTGGAAGTAATGAATATCAATCTTCTCTCTACCAAATATGCAAGTGTAAGGCATCATGAATTTTAATGTAATGTGGTGTATCAGGGTTGCAGAGAAGAGTCTCATAAAGTCCTTGAATTGAGTTTCTGTTAAATGTCTAACGAGATGTGATTCCATACTGCCAACAATTAACTAACCCCAGCCAGAGATTTCCGCTATCCGCAAAATCACAGTGGAGTCAGCTCAGGAAATTTCAGTATGATCTTGTCGCCTGCCTTTTGCTTCCTACACTTGTCCCCCAGCACGAACGTTTCCTATTTAATGATGCCAGAAATACAAATCTATAACTTACATCAGCTTATGTTTCTTCTAAGTGCGAGATTGGAGAGGATTGGGGAAATGAAGGAGGTAGACAGGGGTAGGTGGCGACCTTCGTCCCGCAGTGTTTTTGCTTACATACACAGCATTACATCAGCCTGTTTAGGCTGATGATGATGACGTTCTAGTAAAAAGATCAGTACAGACAATGACGAGCTCACAGACTGTCAACAGTTACATCTGTCCTGTGCCAGCCCAAAGGCAGGCAGCAGGCAACAGGGAAAGCAGCCGCAACCTGTGCTCACCGGATGATGTTGTCGCGTGTGATGATGCGGCCGGCTCCTGGCACCAGCTCCATGCGACGGCGAGGCTTTGATGTGTCACTGGCTTCACCGTTTTCCTGCGAGCATGGGCAGCACATTTAAGTACTGCTGGTTCAGCTCTGTTAGCAAGAGAAGTCAACAACCACTGACTGGAACTAACTGGTTTGACGTTTTGGCCATCACAAAAGCAGTTCATGCATCTTTCGCAATGCCATCAAGTGAGCTTGCATACAAAGAATAAAAGATTGGCCACCGATCTATTAAGGGCATCATCACTTGTTTGAATCATTAATGGTTTAAGTGCACTCGTGTGCTTAAGGCTACACTAACGTCTAGCATTGATGTGGATCGCCTTCCAGCATGATGGTTAGTATAGTGTCAGACTTTAGCCAAGAATACTTGTTCTGTTAAAGTATTCTTGCTTTCTGCCAGGCATTTCTAGAGTCTGGGGCTAAAAAATTTAGCCATGTTGGCTGCGGTGTGAACAAACTAACAAAATGAAAAAATCGTGGCATGGCTTGGTAGCTTCATCTAGCGTCACCGCGCTCCACGATGACAACAAAAATTTAAACAAGCTGGTGATTGGAGGTGGACACGTCAGATGTGCTTTTGATCGTGTCTTCACCGGTAACATCACTGATGGTTTCAGTGGTGGATTCCCGGTTAGGGCAGCGCAAGCCCAGTGTGTGTCATTGCCAACGTCAATGCGCACAGAGGGCCATGCCGAGAATCTGAGAGTGGATGTGTCGAGCGATAAGTGATTGCACATTGTTTCATCATGCAGCGCTCTACAGAGTCTGAAGGTCACACTGAGTGCTATCTGGGTGTTTGGCTAAAGCTCTGTGCTCCAAATGCAGTCCTAGGTCATTGCTTGAGACACTGGGCTAGAATGTACTGTCTTCGAGATCGGCCCACGAAAACGGTCAAACACCCGGCAGGAAAACCTCGTCTACATTCGACACGAATGCTTCGCATTAAAAAAAAAAAAAAAAAAAACACTCACATCGGCGATGGCAGGTTCAACTTGCAGCATGGAGCGCACATAGTGCCCCCTGGCAAGGTCGTGCAGCACGTGGCGCAGCTGTGAGACGCGGGCGGTGAAGCCGGCCAGGCGGGTCATCTCTCGGCCGGCGAGCACGACCCGCCCCACGGACTCGGCGAGCTTGACGAGCATGCGGCCGCTCTTGTAGTACTCCTCGAGGCGCTGGTTGTGGTCCAGCTGCATGCGCTGGCCGGCCATGAACGGTCGGCTGATCAGCAGGTAGCCCACCACCGTCGCCAGATCTGTTGGGCAGGCAGGGAACAGGACGGGATTGGTTGGTGCTGATTGACATTGTGGACTGTGCAAAGTGAAGACTAAACAGCGTTCATCACTGGAAAGGGGCACTGCAGATGCTCTGCAGGCTGGGCATTCGACGGAGCTATGCGCATCTTAAACCATATTTTAGCATGTGTGGCTTCATGGAAATGTGGAGAGCACATCGGGCGAGAGAGGAATGGAGCACTCACACTTTGCAACAATGTCATCCACAATGCCGAGGGTGAAGCGGTACTCGAGGAAGTCCCGTAGGTGTTGTACAAGCCGCCGGAAGGAGTTGTCCAGCGTTATCTGCTCCCGCTCATTGCCTTGGTAGAAGGCAATCTCCTCACTGTGATGAGACCGGCAGTGGTATCAGCGCAAAGTGCAGAAAATGTGATAATACAAAAAAAATAAAAAAAGGCAGAGAAAAGCAGCATGAAGAGAGGGAGGAAATAAAAATAAAGGAAACGAGGGGTCTAAGAGGTCATGACAAGCAATCATGACAAGCAATCGATCATGATCATGACAAGCAATCGAGGAACTCGGTGATGCAGCAAAAGCAGTCCAAGAGTGACTCGATTGTGTCACATTACAGTGACAAACTATTTCACGGTACCACCCGGGCTGCTTAGCACGAAAGATGAGTGCCCACCGAATAAAATAATTTCGATGAAAAAAAAAAAAGCAAACTGGTACACGCAGCTTCCTACCAGCATCAGCATGTGGAAATTTTTCCTGCCAAACCTGTGACAACAAACAAAATGAAACACGACCACTTGGCACAGAACTGCCAGTTTAACCTTGTCTTAATGGTCCAAGCGAACTCACCATGAATATGTGGTTCACCGTGAGCACATTTTGTGGAGTACTTTCCACAGTTTGTGACGTTGCAGCACTCCTCATCACAATTTTTTTAGGGGGGGAGGATGGTGCAAGCAGCAATCTAGAAATTTTGTTCTGATTGTGCAGCTTGTCTCGATGATGTATCTCCTCGAGCACAATATTGAAGGAAACGCCCACAGTGCTTGCAGTGGCAAAACCATGAGCTCCTCTTAAAAACTTTCCGACGAGACTAAATGATGAACAGGACAGCTACTTGTTACGTATTCACATGTCAGATTCAAATCTACAAATCACAAATAACTGTTGCTTGAAAACAAATTCCGTCTTCCCTCTCATATTGCTCACGACTGTACTACAGGCAACGGTTATGGAAGAGCCACTGCTGTGAACCTTCCTTCTTTTCCTTGCCTTCAGTATGGCCATATCAGTGTTTAGAATTGTAGCTCATTAAGACTACAGTGCGGCACACAAGTGTTTAAGCATACAATCTAACGACTCTGGGGTGACTAAGCTGGTTACACTGATGGCTCATGCATGCAGGCCTCCGTTATCAATGCTTAGGGGTAACTCTGCACATTCGACATAAATCATGCGCATCACACCTTAAAACGTAACGGGATTGAGACTGGGCTAGCTGGCTTGCGCCATATCCATTTTAATGTGATAAGCATTCTCAGCCTACTCCAGCCACTTTGTGTCTGGCCTGACACCTGGCCTGGTCTATCTATCTAGCCTCTTCACGCCACCCTTCAATTTTAACAAATCCGTTAAACTTTCTCTGGTGCTCGAACACAGCCGCCCGATACTTTAGCGCTGCTCCACGAATGACCGTGGGTCAGCGAGGAATTAATTCTCAGTGTCGGCACACACCGCCACGCCACCGCTGAAATCTCAGCAACCAGTCCGCCCACTTCAATCCGAGTTCACACCTGCAACTTGCTCTTTGCTGTCCCAGCAAAAAATAAATCGTAAAATCAACCATCACTTCGTCTCAGCTCAAGCTGAAGACAAAAAAAAATTAAATTAAATTATGGGGTTTTACGTGCCAAAACCAGTTCTGATTATGAAGCACGCCGTAGTGGGGGACTCCAGAAATTTGGACCACCTGGGGTTCTTTAACGTGCACCTAAATCTAAGTACACGGGTGTTTGTATCCGCATTGTCTTGTTGTTATAACTGAGACGAGTTATTTGTTTTGATGTTGCTAGGCCTGAAACACCACTAAGCGCCGCGAAAGTGTTTTGAGTTCTGCTGACCAGATGGTGCCACTACATTAGACACTGTCGACATGGGACCGATTTCTATTGGTAATGATAGCATATTAAAGCTAGATCTAATGCACCTTGGTTGAAGCATTGGCCTCGCAATACGTTTGTGATTTCATTACGGGCGCATGAGTGTACGGTAAATAGAACTTTGTTCGTACTTTTTTAGAAACAAACTGGAGAAAAAAAATATGCGCTAACTGGGAAAATGTACGACCTGAAGGCACTAAAAAATTTTGCAGACTCAACAGTAGTTGACATTAAGTAATGGAAAGTGTTGAGCAAATAGTTGCAGCACAAGCGCCGACTCACACCAAGCGACCTGCGCCACACGTTGTCCTTTTCTATTGCATAGTGTTTCCGTAACGAATCAAGCTGGCGGGCTTTGCCAGAATACAATGTTGCCAGAGCGAAATGAGATGGTCACTTCGGACAGCCTGCAGAGAGAATGGCGGTGTGTTTGGGTTATCACATCTCTTAAAAGCGTGCAGTACACTTTCAATGGCAATACGCCACGCGTGCTGTGACACAGATAGGTGAAGATGATTATTGCAACAGGGTGGGCAGTGATAACTATGAATGTGGCATGCGAATACTCGCCAGGAGATTTGCTGGCATCAGAATAGGACACCGAGCACGCACCGATGTTTTCATGTGACACAGGCAGGCGAGCACTGCGGGGAAGCTGCTGTGGTGGGAGGCTACTGTTCTCGATCGCACGCCCGTCGTACCTTTTCTAGTTTACATGGGATCTAGCAGCCGGAAACTATACTACATGATTGCAATTTGGCAACGTACCGAATGCTAGTGCCAAAACATTGTGTTTTCCAGAAACATATCAACTGGCAAAAAAGAAACGTAACTGTATTGGGTAATTTTTTTGCTGTTCTCCGATTGTGAACGTTGGTTTTGGGAAATCGTACGAAATGGGATCGTATCAACAAGGTTCTGCTGTATTTATTTGGGCAACAATGTAAATTTGCGGCTACAATTTTCTGCTATGTTGCATCCAGGAGGTTGCTTCAAGCCACGAAGCGACAGCTCGACAGGGTCTGCCTGTCGTGTCGCTTGTCGCTTGAGTATCGTAGGCATGTGGTGGCTGCTTTATACATGACATGTTTCGGTGGTTGCAATTCAGCGTGTCACTGACATTGCTTCAATCTCGACATTAATGCCGACAGTCACCCTAAGATGGGTTCTGTCAGAATTTCCTTCTGCTGCAGTTCAAAATGAAAAGCATATCCGAAAACAGCGTCTCAACTGGAGCCCACCTGTTGGTGATGAGGCGCGAGTTGACAGTATCGCAGCTCGCCCTCCAGCTTCTGCTCCTCGATGGTCATGCGGCCGACGGGGCGGCGCATGCGTGTCAGGATGACCCCGGCAAACAGCAGGTAGAGCAGCATGGCCCCGGGGGCCTCCTGGCCGATCGCGACCGACAACCACCGCACGTAGAGCACAATGTCCAGCAGTGGCTTGCTCAGGTTGGAGTAGAGGTCCGTCAGGCAACCGCAGAACTTCTCCACGTCCTGCAGTGCATGACACAAGAGCATTAGCTACAGCAAAAGTGGCCGGCTTGCCATTTAGTTACATGGCAAGCTGGCCATGGAAAGCCATGGAGTTACAGTTGGATGGATGCAAATGTTCCTTCTGTCAACCTTCCTCCATTTTGTGGGCTTCCACAAAACTGATGTGCCACATTCAGTGTTCCTGAGCTTCAAGTTGTTGATTAATTTGGCCTCGCTCTGCAATCTGCTAGCCTCGTGGTCAGCTCAGATGATAGAGCGACTGCCCCGGAAAGACGTTGTTCCTGGATTCGATCTCCAGACCGGGACAATTTTTCTCCAACTATGGAGTTTTCTTTATGAGAAACCCACACAGGTTTCCTTTGTGGTTCCATGCTACAATCAGGTGTATGCAAATTTCTCTTGCCTAAGCCTTCATCGACCTCACTGTTCCTTGTCATTTCTTTTGGCAGTAGGACACAAGCAATGCAGTGCTACTGCTTATGCCTAGTTAATGGTGGTAGTTGCAGTCATGGTAATGCAGTGTTGTTAAACACTGACAAGCATTTTAATAAAATAAGAAAACTCCCTCTCGGCATAACTGCAGCGTTCATTTATTGTGCATACTATGCAAGGAAGGGTCCGTTTCAGCCTTCCCCTATAATTTTTTTTTTTATATCATGATCTGCAGAACGGTTGTAAATTGAGCTTTGTTGGTGGACATATATTTTATGTCATTAATTGGGGTGGGCAGTGTGAAACAACTGAACAAGACCCTACAACCCCTAGGTCAGCCTACACTCGTGTTCTCTGGTCTTGTCCCATATTTTTTTGCACTTTCTTTAGGTATCACAAAGTAACACTCTGCCATGATTTCTCGTTATGCACCTAGTGTTGCTACTTCATAGTAAATTACGACCAACTTGCTGAACCTTAATTAGCAATAAAAGCCCTTGCAAAAACAGCAAAGAAAGATATAATAATAAGAGATCAGTGATGAAGAGCAGTAGTGCCTGCTTGCCTGTGTGAGCAGCTGGTCAGGGTTGGCGATGCGGTTGTCGAGGTTGCTCATCCGGTAGTAGGTGATGCCACTCAGGTATTCCTTGTACAGGGCGTGGTGCAGCCGAGATCGGAACCGCAGCCGCAGCTCACTCAGCCCGTACTGAAAGAACAGTCTTGAGTCAACGCCCCTATCCAGCCGTCAAGGTCACACACCCACTTTCTACAACTCTTACACCGACATCAGTGACTAAGACAACTGAGACAAAGACAGTATGATCAACCATCCTTTGTGTCAATTGTACTACACTTACATAGCCTGTCACGTGGATTGGCCAAACATGGTGACATTGTTATCATTATCACCACTGGCAGCATACATTTAAGTCCACTGCAGGATGAAGAGTTCTTCGGAGTAATCTCCAGTTATTACAGTCCTGCATCATCCAACCAGTACATACCATGTCTGCAAATTACCGAATATAATCGCTACACCTAATCACCTATGGCCCTTGGCTGCATTTATTTTTCATTAGAACCTGTCTTATGGCTCTAACACACCACTACAATTATCAGTTCTACAGATTACACGAGTCGGTCACCTATTTTTCGTCCTCTCAATCTCAAGCACAACCAAGCGCAACTAGAGCCAATGACTGAGGGTGAAAAGAATCGCTTCATACGAAAAATGGAGTGTGACCATGTTAGCTCATTCCTGGATTTCATGTGTAACAAGAGTCGCGAGGTTTGGATACAAACCAGCAGACCCTGTGAATGGCTGCTGCTTCTAAATCTACGCTCTCCGCTGCACCTGTATTCCCGGTCGGTGACCTTTGGGGATGTTTTTACTTTTGCGTGGCACACTGTACTTTGTGATGATGCCTCAATGAAGCGATGGACAAACTGTCACCGGTTGAGCCAATCAATGCACCACTAATGGTGACGACATTGAAGGTGATCAATCAGGGACACACCTCGTCCTTTCATTGTGCCATAAATGCTGAGAAACAGCGAGCTTCCTTCTGATTAAAGCACTGCACCCAAGTTTCAACGCTGCTGCTGGTACAAAAAATGGGGCGCTGCACTGATGCATCAGCTATGTTCAGCGGCGCAGGTACCGCAACAAAATGGCGGCGCAGGTACCACCACGATTTCTATTTTTTAGACATCTTTTTTTCGCAATCATTCGCCGTCCCATTCTTCCGACACCTTTTCAACTTTTTTGAGAAAAGTATTAATTCCTTTGTAACACTGATGCAGCACTAGTAAAATCGAAGGAGGAGCCCGAATTCATAAACATCAAGTAAAATTCGGGAGAGTTGGGAGGAATGCAAAGTGCACCATCTTCGGCTCAACCAATTCCACAAAGTCTGCTGCTCATACTCCATGATTCACCACCTATTGGGGTTCAATTCATATCATTCACCATATGTGAACAGCATATAAATCGCTTGCAAATGAACCTTCAAGCATAAATTTACTAATAAAAATTGCTTTCAAAAGCGTTGCTTTCAAAAGCTTTGCGCCAGAGCTTTTTTTCTTTATACGTAACAGTTGCAATACCTGGGCAAAAGGCAAGCTGCCTTATGGGGCCTGTCGCTCTGATAATGATAGCAATTGTACATACATTTAGACAATAGGGATTGGCACTCAGATAAGAGAAAGCTTAAGTAAGCATAGATTAAACACCAAAAAAAGGCACACCGCATTACAGTACAGTGCACCCCACAACCTTATCAGCTTTATACAAATGACAGAAAGACAAGGCATAAACTGTTGCTTTCGAGGACGCAAATTGACTCATGTAAGCGTGCTGCATGGACATAGACAATTACAATAAGTAGTTCGCATTTACGTTCTCTCACAACATAGACTTCAAATCCACTGCCGCACATCCAAATGTAATGCCATTCAACTTTACGGCAATATCGTGTCTAAGTTAAAATACATACAGAGGTGGGAATGCTCAAGGTAATTTTGTAGCAATTTGTGCAGCAGATAAAATTTAATTCTGGAGCAGATTGGAGCAGACAAATTCTGATTTTGGAGCAGTCTGTAGCACATCTCATTATTGGAGCAGTGTGGAACATGGAAATTTTCAATTTAAAGCATTATTATAATTACGAAGCCTTGCATTCTGCAGCAATAAAGAAGCATTGAAGAGTGGATTTCTAAACGGATTTCTCACACTATTTTTGTATTAAGTGCTGGCAAAGCGACTGCAGGTGTTTTCCAACAGAAGTTGGAAAGAAGCTAGGGTTCACTAAGTGAACACCACAGTGGTTTATTCAAATACATTTCTAGGCAATGTGACAGCTCCAACTAGCTCAAACAAAGATTCTCCACGTGACTGACTTTGCTTTGCCACTCACTAGACTCTCTAGAAGCATCTAGACATCTGGAGTTCCTGCTGGGTGGTTTGGTGTAAGCCCCCTTATTAAGGTAAAGGAAAGCAATGAGCTTGACAATGTGCTGAGGTTTACACTGGCAAAAATAAATAATCATAACAAAGAAGGGACCAAGGAAGCAAACAAACATTGTGGTTTCCCCCGTCCCCTCCTTTTTTTCCAGTACAGAACTCAGCGCAACGTATAACCATGAAGCTAAAGGGAGCGACATTCTTCTCTTGGCCTCTCCTGTTCCAAGTCCCCTTGTCGCTTGCCCTCTCAGTTGGCACTCTTTGACCACGGCGATTGCGCTGTGCTGCAATGATATTGACGTAATCGTGCGTGGGTCTGCGCATCTGCATCATGAGCAACTGTCATGGCGTCGGCACGAGTCAAAATTAAAAAGCCAATAAACCAAAAAGCGTGGACGCTGGCGCACGTTTCTTCAGCGGTAATGGTAATAGTTTCAGCAGTAATACGAAAGTTACTTTTACACGTGCTCCCAGACCAACAACACAATGCCCTGCATCGCGCCGGCATTCATTCCCTGATGCCTGCCAATGCCACGGCTGTTACGGCACGGCGTGGCACAATTTCCGTCACTTTTCGGCCTTTGGCATAATTTGGCGCAGCAATGTGCTTGAGCATCAAGATGGTGCAATTGGCACAGTATTCCTATTTCTGTACATACACGTGCGTACACGTTTCAAATGTGTACGCATACAAAAGCAAATTATGAAGGCTGCAAAGTACAATTGTATAACTGAATTGGCATTTTCTTTCTTCGCATTCCATTTTGTTAGTTACATTTAAAATAAGTCAAACAACTTGTGCACCTTTCAGCCTTTAGACACAATTTGCATAGCCAAATAGTATGAATAAGCTCTTCATTCTTCACTGAACAACACATTGTTATAAATAAAATCAGTTTGACACACTGTATGAGCGATGGCTTGCGTTTTGCAGCTGAGTGAGTTGCATTGAACATATTAAATGCCAGATGGCTTCAGAGTGGATGACATCAGCGTAGCCCTTCGTGAATGTCATCAAATTTTAATGAGATGTCAACCGTTTAATGCCTTCCTTTATTTTTTGTACCCATGCAGCATGAATATAACATTCGCAGGTTACTTACCTTAAGGAGGTTGTTGACCATGGAAAGCTGTAAGACAAAAAAGGAAAGAAGAAAAATTAAAAAAGAAAGCAGTTGTACATTTATACACACATGCAGTAGGCTTTGCTTTGAAGGACGCAAGCCAAAGCTGGTGTTCTAACGACTTGAGGGTTTTTTTCCTTTTTTTCCTAAGCTTTTTGTAAACTCTTGCATTGGAAAATTAAACTGCTGGTTTCACGAGTGTCCACATCGACATTTACATAATATAAGCTTTGATGGACAGCTCACTGAATGGGGCCAAAGCTTGAAGCAAATGAAAGGAAATGTAAAAATAAGTGTCGTGCTCTGTGCTGTACAAGTGAGAGGTCATTAACGTGTCAAAACATGTCATTAAAGGCAAATACCATGTTGCCACCTCAGCACACCCCCCCATACTAGATACAAAGGAAATGAGGCGCTTTGTCAATGACCATCTCCAAAGATTGATAAACTGGTCAATCGAGACAAAAGCGTAATTTATACTGGCCAGAGGATTAGTTACAGCACCGACAGACATTCCAATTTGTGTGCTAATTGTGAGGAAGATCATCAAGAACTAGTTTTTGGTAATTTACCCTGTAAGTAATTACTCCGGCGATCAAGTTAACTTAGCAGAAAGAATGCCGATTTAACAGATCTTTCATGTGCATCAGATGAAATGTTTCTCGGTGAATCTTTAGTGACTTTGCAAGAATATCTAGCACATTCTAGAAGATTTCAAGGGTTCCACTGGCGGAATAAATGACAACATGAATTTGCAGTGCCTGTATTTAAGATTAAATATTATAATGAAACTGTTGCGGTGAATTTTGTCAGGTGAAACATGAGAGTACTTTTTAAAAGGTAATTCATGAGCCATGCACATACCATAAGAAATATGCGTCCTAGATGTGCCTATCTAGTATTTGCAGCTCCACTGACACACAATAAGTGAAACTTGCACTGCATAAAAATGCTCGTTAACTACATTTGATATCGACTGTAGTTGAACTTTCGCTTTGCATTTTTACAGGCAGACAAACTGCAGTGAATGCTTTACAAGCCATCAACTATTTTTGCTCAACTGTCACTGCTTACTGAAATGGTGCGATAACTTCGTCAAGTGCTTTCCCGCTTTTTTTTTTATTTATTTCACCCTCTTCCATTACTGCAATACTGATAGATAAAGTATCTTATTATACAAGGCAAGGTTGACGGCATGCTCTTAAATGCATTCAGTCTTGTATGGCAAGAATCACTTGACACAGCGAACAGCAACGTGGCTCCATAAATTGCTTAGTGAAAACTGTTCCCTTCCTGAAATGACTGACTGACTGATTCATGGGGCTTCAAATGCCCAAAACAGCACCAGGGTTGTGGGTGCACGCTATTGTGGGGGGCTCTGAATTAATTTCGACCACAAGTTTATTTGACATGCACCTAAACATAAGCTCATTAGCTATAGACATCCCAAAGGAACAATAATGAACAATATTGTGATGTCTGTGGTTTCATGCTTGCTTAACCTGTCCTTTTAAATACTATCAGTGTAACACGAACAAGCCAAGGCTGACGGAAACAAGTGGTTATGTTTGAAGGCTCACCTATGTTTAATCTAGCGTGTCCCCTTTGCGCTATACCTCAAGTTAAATTGTAACCACGGCTTAATTCAGTCTCCAAAACTTGCATTAAGGTCTACGCCACGCTTAGAAACAGGCTGCAAAATGACTGCACAACTCACTCCTGTGTGACTAGGTGTAGCAAACATTCTCATCAGTATTTTATTTTCCCTGTTAATGTTTCAGTTCATGCTGATGGATCAAACCCACGACCACCTGCTTGGCAGCAGAACACCATAAACACAGAACCCACTGCGGTGAGCTCTTCCTAAGTATGAGCGATGGGCACGGAGGAACTAAGAACAAAGAGCTTACCATGGGCATCGTGAAGATGAATGCCTGCAATGTGTCCTTGAAGAGCGAGACATTCCGAGAGATGATGGCTCGCTCGATGATGGTGCCGTTGCGGATAAGCCAGATGTCACACAGTGTCCGGCCAATGAGCGAGCTGGCCACCAGGAGCATGTAGCCAAACTGGACGGAGACACACATCAGCCATGTACGGGCGCGTGCAGCCTCCGATAACCCCCGACAGCCAATCTACAATCGGCCTGCTGGTCCCTCCCATTCAATGCAACAAATTAAGGGTAAAAGAACTCGAATCTGGGCAAGTTGAAGAGACAGGATCTAGCAAGTTTGCTACAACTACCAGGCAATGTGCGGTCAGCATCAAAAGTTTACGGACCATCAGACGCGAGAGGAAATCGAATATTTTCAAAGCCTGGACACACAGGTTCAGGTGCCCAGCCTTTACTAGTACACACACAAACAACATAGTGTCGTACAGTCTTACTTAGGAGCGTCACAAACTGCTCTTAAATTTAGAACTTTTTTAGAGTCCGTGGTGTGTAAACTTTTGGCAGTGACTACACACTCGAGTCGCACGATGGATCAAATATATAACAACTGGTATACAAAGCTATGCATGCAAGAGGTTCATATCACTAAGCTGGAAAAAAAAAATTATATATATATATATATATATATATATATATATATATATATATATATATATATATATATATAAGCTTTATATAATGACTGGGTTTTATGCAGTAAATCTGCACAGTAGGCAATAAAGGACTTCTCAGTGAAGGGCGCAGGATCAATTTTGACTGCCTGAAGTTCTTTGAAATGCAACCGATGTAAGTACACTAGCGTTTTAACCCACGGCCTCCGTCACAAAGTTGCGCCCATAGCCAAGAGTTGAACCTTTGAACCCGTGCTCAACAGTGCAATGTTGTAACCGTTGAGTCACAGTGGCAGTCAGCTGTCATAAACGTTCCCTTTCACACCTCTCTGGGCAGACTTCCAGCTACAAGTGGATCCACACAACATGCACTTAACGTTTTCTGCTTGTAACACTCAACACAAGAGTCTAGTCTGGGAGACAGGATAACACAAATACTTATACTACTACTGCCTCTCATTCAATGTTCCTCTCTTAGCCCCATAAGGCACTGTGCGCACTATAGTACATGCCAAAATGGTTCATCAAAAGTAAAAAATCACCGATGAAAACAATGGTATTTAGAATGTGTCACATACATCTTGAAACATTTCTGATTGAACCTGTTCTGCAAGTTTGAATAATATGTGTAAAAAGTTTCAGTAATACGACTTGGAAGGCTGGGTGCTTGCAGTATGTCATCATGTAGCGGGTTCATTTAACCTTTTGCATAGAGTTTCACATCAGCCATATTTCTCAAGTGGCTGCATTGAAGTGCTTTACAAATATGCGACACATGAAATAGTTTATGTTCTCGTATCTGAAGTTCCTGTAGAGAATTCTCATGTGGACTCTACATTCTGCGAACCTGACAGAAATCGCTAAAGAGCTGTAATTTCTCAACCTGTTTTCCAGCCGTGCACTCCTCGTGATTATGAAGTGCAAGAAATGTGATGAAAATGAAGCTTTAGTGAACATAATTGGCGCCTGAAGGGGTTAATTAACGCTATTGTGATGATTTCTCAAGCATAAGAGATCAATGACCAAGATTATGAAATGCTAAGACGCATTATGGTGCCTCCTTCCTCGTGTCGGCGACAGAAAGAATCAGAATTGCATTTGGCACGCTGCCACATTTTTGTATCCTCGGCCAGACGTCTGACCCGACGCGGGCATTCCAAGTCACGGCACGGCGGGACAATCCCAGGCCACTTCTCGTAATACACTTATGTCTACGTGAGTGCACACATCTTGTCCTTGGAAAGAATGCAAGCCTTCCTCTTTCCTTCAACAGAGGCACGGAGTTAACCGTTCACTTTTGTCTGCAATTAATGCAAGTTCCACGCCACCTGGGGCACAGAAACAGCGCTAAGACACTCCATGGTTCTGCTTGTGCGCAATTAATCAAGAAATGAATTAAGCTATGTCAGTTTTGTGAACCCTCATTGCTGGGTAGTGTGCAACAAGTAAACAGCTTTCCAGAAAAAAGAAAAAAAAATTTTTCTTAACTCTGTTAGACACAATAACACAAGCTATCGCAGCAATGAAAGGGGTTGCAAAAACTTTGCCATGGAAAGCTGCCTCATCTCACAGCAATGCTGCAATGCACACAGGATTGCAATCAATCCCAATCAAGCTCGATCGTGATCAAAAGTGCCTGTGTGACACCAGTATTACTTGTGTTGCCCAAGACTAGAACAACCAGAGTAGCTTGAATGGTGTTTCAATTTCGTGAAGCAACAAGCTCCTCATCTCTCTATATACTTACACACGCCAAAACAGAAAATAAGGAAACTTAATACATTCCACGTCTGCCAATGACGATATTGCGCTGGCAGCAAGAATCAATGCTACACGGCAAAGTGGACTTGCAATGAATTTCAACAAGCAGCCTTTTTAAGGAAATTGGCATTCAAGCTGGCAATTGACACAGCGGCCCCTGAAAACAACAGGTGCTCTTGCCAAACATTCTCGCGCATGGGGCACATCAATCGAAACGGGAAAATTTCACGATAAGCGAGGTGTGTAAAATTTCTAGTACTTCAGATCTGCCTTTGCTGTTCCCTTCGTGCACTTTAAATGTATGGGACGATCTGTCAATATGACAGCGCTCAGTTCTCAAGGCTGACGCGATTCAGCATGCAGATCAAGTCTGCACCCGCATTGCTACTATGTTTAGCTTTCAAAAAAAGCGTAAGGACCCACCTCTGGCGTGAAGACGCCGGGGATGACAACCTTGAGTAGGCTACCCAGCTGCCTGCAGTGGGCAGAATGAACATCGTTAAGAACTTGACCGCCCGATCGGCAAAAGACGTCGGGGCTCTCACCTGAAGAACTCGCGGTCCACATGCGCCTTCTCCTTCTTGGCATCTTTCTGCGGGGCACCCGAACAACACACGATTAGCCGCGAGCTCCGGGGTTCTGCGCCGGCCCGGCCCCGGTCGCGAAACAAACACAACTCACCTTGTCGAAAACCAGCGCCGCCGCTGCCAGTTCCCGGCTCCTGCACACGGACGGAAAAAAAGACGGCGATGTCAGGCGTGGTGGAAACAATAGGATCCGCGTTTCTTCGAAAACGCCGCGCGCATGTTTAATCGGAGATAACGCACTGCCGCTGCCTCGAAGTTTGGTTCGGTTAGTTTCGCGTTTCGGACCGGCCCGTAACCACGGCATCTGTAATGAATGTCACGATCGACGACATTTTACTTACTCGCACAAACGCAAGTCGCGTGTTTTAATTATCGGGGGCCGAAAACTCGCGGTGGACACGCGCCGTTGGAGAGGCTCGCCGGAGGAACTAGGAAAAGACGTTCAGCCGGCCCCCGTACTGCCCCGAACTACGGGCACGCCGGGACGCAAGGCTACGGGAAGCTGTGAAAGGCTACGCCGCTGCTACCCGTTCGGTGTGAGACTCACCTCTTCTGCTTCCTGAGGAACCTGAAGTAGGACCAGGCGTAGATGAGGGCCACCGTGCCGGCGACCACGGCAGGCCGCCGTTGCTCGAGCATCTTGCTCCAGGCGGCCGCCATGATGTTTTCGTCCGCGGCCTGTCAGCTGATTTGCCGTGCTCGACGGCTAGCGCCCTACGGCTGAGACGACCGCGGTCGTGGCGGCGGTGGCGCAGAACACACAGGCGCGCGCACTCGTACACACTCACACACACGCAACGCACCGGTCAGACGGCTTTCTCCTCGAAGGAGCCCGCCTCTGCTTCGCACGTGACGAGGAAGAACGACACTCCCCACACGCCGCCGCGAACAAGGGAAGCAGGCGGAAGAAAAAAGGCTCGATCGAGCCGAAAGAGTTCTTTTATTCAATGCGCTACGAGCGAGGGTCAGGTCTGCGGTAGAACGTAGCGAGACAGGCCCGGTCGTAGTTTCTCGGCTTCGGCCAGGATCACCAAGAAATCGGACAGGTACGGTACGGCCAGCACCGACTGCAGGTACTTCGTGGACAGGGCTCGCCTGCCCCCAATGAAGAGAGAGATAGAAAAACAAACAAATAAATAACGGGACGTTTTTAATGGGCAGGAAAATGTTATAGAGAGAGGTCGCTATGGAAAGTCTTCCAAGCTCTCAAGGCCAACCTTGGCTACGCAGAGCGCGCTGCTTGCTTGGCCTTCTCAATGCCGCAGCGGCGGAAACCTGCTGCTTGCCAAAAATATGCGGCAGGCCTTGCTTCCGAACAGAGACACTGCACTTCCGCCGCTACACTACTATACCGCCGGTGCGATCGACGCCTTCGCGCCGCGCGCGTCAATGATTTGGGCGACGCCGTCAACTCGGCCACTTGTCCTTCCCCCACGCCGCCCGCAGCTCGGGCCGATTAGGCGCGTGTCCGTCGGCGTTTGCTCAGAGGAAAGAGTGAACGCGAACAGAGCTGACGTAAAAATGCGCGCGCGCCTTTTCCTGCTGTATTCATCCCCTAAGTTATTCGGAGTAACGCGGAAAAGCCTACGGCCAGCTAACGAGAAAACAACTTTTCATTTTTCCCCCTCCTCCACAGACACACTGGTGCACCGAATACGCGTGGCTAAGCTGCCGACGCAAGCTTTTGCAGCTAGAAAAAAAAAAAAAAAATCGTTAGCAGTGTCGGCAAGCGCAGGCTGCAGCTATAATGTGATGTGAAGCACTGCCCATTTCTGTGGCCTGATATGCAAGGTCCACTACATTTATTGCTTATACACACCAACCGAACATTCCAGCTGAAGGAAAAAGACAGGTTATACATTCCCTACCTACACAGCCTTAAAGAATGATGCGTGGCACTTTCACCATAACCTTCTAACATTTATGTTTTAAAATATAGCGCAAGTCTATGTGAAAGAAAAACTGTCGAGCACATTTGCGTTTAAGCGTGCCATCAACACACTCCCATATCACAACTTTGAAAATAGAAAAACTGGGAATCTATAGACAGACAATAACAAATACAAAACTTACCCTCAGTGAATGCATAAACAAGACTATACATGCAAATGGAACATTTTCATTTGCTTTGAAAATGGCTGTTCACAGCTGTAAATACTCACCAGGGCCTGCATTTTTGTAAGGATTATTTTTGTTGAATCATTTTCACTTTTTTATCATCCGTCCCACTGAATGTCCGATAGCAATTGCGTGGCGTCACGCAAGCTGATGACGAAGTGTGAAAAGAATAGAAGATTAAACGAATCGATACAAAATACGACACCCCAGCCTGTTAAACAGAGGGCACTAAAATTGAAATAACTGCAAATGGGTTTGTCAGAACTTAATGGGAATTCAGTGCAGATTAAGTTTCTATATGTCACTCTGCACTTTCAACTTGTATGAAACATGTGACAAGTTAGATCGGTAAATGATGTCCTCCATTCCAGGATGCATGTGTTCAGAGAGCTAAACAAAACCTGTATTACGCAAACGAAAACTAAAAGCGCAGCTGCACTAATGAAGGCCATGCATGAATGACAACAGATCATCAGCGAGATGCGACGACAAGGCCAGTCGCCGTTTGATTCTGCAGGCTGGGGTCCACGGAAAAAGGATTGACCATACTTTCCTTGGTTTTTCTTGCTTTAAACTGAAAATGCTGAACCCTATGTACCCTATATATAATATAGGTATCTATATTAATAACATATTATAAGTACATACCTCTAAAGCCATTTCCACTTGTGGAAGGCTTTCAGTGACTCCCACAAAGGGCCGAATGCAACCCGTGGGCCAACGTTTGGAACCTTTTCATCTGGAATAATAAACTACCTAAAAGAACACTGAATGGTTACACTAATCACTTTAGATTGGTATTCTTTCAACACCCTGTTTTTGGCAGCAAAATATTCATTAGTACTAACAGAGAAAATGAAGGTCAGACGCTACTCTTATGAATTTGAAAAATGCTGTTCTGTACAGAAACAAGTATGATAATGGACACATTTCATTGAAAATGTATAAGGAAACCTTTCTGCATAGAAGTCCTTCATTGAAGTGATATTAAGGACAGCATATGTCTTCACAGCATTGTCAATGGCTTTAGAGGTATGTACTTATAATATGTTATTAATATAGATACATACATTACATATAGGGTACATATGGTTCAGCATTTTCAATTTAAAGCAAGAAAAACCAAGGAAAGTATGGTCAATCCTTTTTCCGTGGACTTCACTTTGCTTTCAAAGGGACCCTGCAACCATATTTTACCTACCAAGTTCTGCATCACAATGCATTCCTTGTGTTATCCGGAGGTGAATGCAAAAAATAATTACGAAAATTGACAGAGGCAAACGAAAGTTATGCAACTTGCAAATTCAAAATAAAAGCACACGGAAAAAAAAGGCACACCCTTTCGCATTTCACTTGCCCAGCGAAGACTTAAGCTGCTTGCAATCAAAACGCGCCTTTCGTTCAGCGGTAGCAGAAGCTGTCTTCCCATTATAGACTTTCAATGACAACCGACCCTCGACCAGGCCCGGCGCGCCGCAATAGCCAGTGGGGCCCTGGAAGAGGGGCTCCACCCACAGTGACCAAGCACGGTCTTAATTTAAATAAAGTTGTTTCTCTCTCTCAATGACAACCTGTAGCCGTGTTTTCTGATGGACGCTGCTATCTTAGTGAAGCGTTGGTAGCGACATCTTCTAAGGACTTCTTCAACCACAACACCTGATAAACATTTGTGCTGCGTCATCGTTGTTGCAGAGGGGGCAAGAAAGAAATAAGAACTAGTACACGCTAATCATTATTGCTGCTGACACTATTGCACAAGTAGAAAGGTAGAGCCTGGCTGTTGCTGTCAAGCTGTAGTTAACGTTAATGCCACAAGATGGCGCCACCGGTGCCATTTTGCATGCTTGCCTTTGGAGTACCGGTAAACAGCTGTAATACGTTTAAACTCTCTCATGAGTCTCATATGATCAAATTGGAACGCAATATCATGTGAATAAGCAAGGTGCTGTGCGCTGTGTCGTCTGATACGACATATTTGGAGCAATCTGAATTGCCTGGAGCGCGGCATGAGCACTCCTCTCAGTCTTAACTTCTGTTTGAGTGCCTGCTTGTCAAAACAGGACTGACAGTAGGGCTAGTTCGGATAGACGCAAACAACGACGCGTCAACCTCCGAGTATGATTTTTATGAATGCCGCTCTTTGACACGTGCAATTTTTATGTCGTCGGTTTCTCGAACAGTGATTCGACGATGTGACGAGGCGAATCTGCACCTAATAGTACACGTATCGCTGGTTAGTCTTCTGTTAATAAACAGTTGATAGCAGCGTTCATCCTTGTCAGTTTCTTGTTTGTGTCTTGTTAAGCTTTGCGCTAAGTTACCGTAGTCACATTGTGACAACATACAGAAGGCTGTGATTTTCCCGCATTCTTTCCTAGAAACGTATTCTGCGACGATCACTTCCGGCGATAGCCAGGCACGCGCTGATTGGCTGGTTGAGCACTACGTCACGCGAAAGCGATAGTATCGCCAAAGTGATCGTCGCAGAATACGTCCCCTTGTCTGTTGCCTTAGCCATGCTGGTAAGCGTTTCACCTGGAGCGGGCGGCGCACTGGATGAGAGCGGCCGCCTTAACGCGCAGGTGCCTCTGGAAGGCCTGCAGCATCTGCTCGGCTGCGGCGGTGGTGGGGGCTCGTCCCAGCTGCTGCACAAACTGCGACACGTGCGACTCCGCCGACGGAGTGCGCGCGGCCTTCAGCCTGCATGGGGCCACCAGAGGGCAAGCAAGTGAGAATTCTGCCAATGCCAGAATATGTGGACTGTCATCATCAGCACTAACATCAAAATCATCATATCTCATAACCCTGCAGGACAAAGGCATATCTTGGTGAGCTCCACTTACTCCTGTCTTGCACCAGATGACTCCACCATACACCCGCAAATTTTTCTAACCTTATCACGCTAGTCTAGTTCTCTGCCACTTTCGACTGCTCGAAATGTGACGCACAATACGACATTTGAGCTTACACAATTATGCAAGTATTTATTAATTTAAATAATTAAATATGACTAATTAGCTAGACAATGATAATTGACAAAAAATTATCCGGTTTGCGGAAGGCGACTACTAGCAAAACACCCTTGGTGCCATCCTCGTATCTCGTAGTTACTGTATTTTTAAATAGCTTGGTTCGTGTTAGCTGGGACACCCTGCATGTGCAACGGTATGGTGTACAGGCAGCAGCTTGCATCCTCTGCTTGTTTAAAGGTTGGGAAAAAAGAGTGAGCACGCACTTGCGCGTCAGGGGACCTTGGTATCCAACGTGTAGTGGGCATTGCCAGACGCGTCCCTGTGCCATGTCCACCACCGTGGACGGGTGTGGAGACCAGATGAGCTCGCGGGCCGAAAGAGGGCTCCCGGTTGACCCCCGAACCAGTCCCTGCAGGAAAGGGGGGAGCATAGCTTTTAGCCCAAAGAATAATGGTGCAGTCACTATGTATTTTTGTGCTAGCTATAGTTAGTGATACAGATGCAACTCTTACATCAAGATGAATCAACTGATAATTTAACTTTATTTGATATTTACGTAACAAATCAAGTATGGCCATTTCACCCAGTTGGCGTGGATGTTCATATTTATTTATAAATAGCGCAATCTTTCTTAAAAGGATCACAGAAGGGTGGGTACAGAAGACAACAAATATACAATGTAAGAATAACCACAATACAATATACAACCCAGGTGAAAATTTCCAACTGGGATCCAACTGGGATCAGCTGGGATGAACTGGTTCCAGCTGGAAACCAACTGGTCCCAGTTGGAAAGCAACTGGGTAGCAACTGGTTCCAGTTGGGATCCAACTGGAACAATTTCCAGTTATACTGGGAGTGACTGGACCCAGTTGGGATCCAACTGGAACTTTGACCAGTTGTACTGGAATCAACTGGTTCCAGTAGAGAGGCAACTGGAACTTTCACCATTTGTACTGGAATCAACTGGTTCCAGTTGGATTCCAACTGGAACTTTGACCAGTTATATCAGTAGCAACTGGAACCAACTTAAACATTGGCCAGTTGTTCTGGTAGCAACTGTTTCCAGTTTGAATCCAAATGAAACGGTGACCAGAAGTTTAAATGAAAGCAAGTAACATCCAGTAACATGCAGCAGCTAGTCCTACTTATACTGAGCAATTAAGTTTGGCAGTTTTAGCAATCCTAGCCAACATTCTAATAGAAGTCTGTAATAATTAGTCTAATACGTCAGTTTTGTATTAGTTGTATAAGTTTTGTATTAGACCAATAGAAATTTCTATTAGTCGTACTGATTTACCTATAAGACCAAGAGGCCGTGTGTATTAGACTTATTAGTCTTTTACAAGCAGTGTAGTAGACACGCGCGTGTCTACTAGTTTCTCTATTAGACTAACAGGTCCTATTGGCCTTATGCAGATTGTTACTGGTCTGATACAACATGTACTGCTAGATTCCACAGCTCTTGTTTGCTGGTGAAAGTTAATTGACAAAAAATTAGAATAGCGGACCGCTTGCTTGCATGGAGGGGTGTTTCTAATTAATCACTGAATAATTAAAAATTCTGCTGTACAATTGTGCAGCAGATTGCGTTCGCACGTTTGCATTAGTTTCAGCACACCACCTCTCAGCGACTGCGACGTACGCCTACATGGTCTTGCCAATTTTGCTTCACTGAGCCTCGTCGCGATGAGTCGAGGAAACAGCTAGTGTTTACAGCACAGCGAATACTACCCCGCGGAAAAAAAGAAAAGCGCGAACAACCAGCCGTCAGATCGCGGTGCCCGGTCAGCTTACGAACAACCATATTTGTTTGGCACTGAAGTTTCGTCAGTGTCGTATTTTCTGTTGAAGTGCGCATAAAGTAAATGTTAAACTTTTAATCTAAATTGCTAACTTGATATCGCATATAAAAGGCCGTAATATTTATTGACATCAAAGAGCAGTATCGCAGAGAAGGGAACGCGGCGGGTGGGAAGGATATAAAACTGCGACCATAGTCAGCGGTAGTTGCGCACAGCACGTGTGCAATGGCGGCCGCCATGTCAAGGCGAGGCGTCACGCGAGGCGTGCGTGCGTGTTAGTGAATTAACGATGTGTTTTTAAGGAACCCGTGGTGTTAGCGCCTGCGCAGTCTCATTCGTGGAGTAGTATATTTGGATAGTTTTATCTATGGCTGCTGTTGTGACTTCCAAACAACCCAAGGCAACTGTTTTACCCCTGTCCTTCGCGGCTTTGTGGATATATCAGCGTGCATCAATGTGCAGTGTTCTCCCCGGCGCCGATTTACCATTTCGAGGTAATTATACTTCTTGTTTATGCTTCTATAGTACAGAATGAGGTGTTTTCTTTTTTTTTTTATCCTGACGGTGGACGTAAGTACTTCTGAACAGTGCCGTCGGGCTGATTGCTGTGTACGTTGCAGCAATGATCGACATGCCTGTTTCCGACAACGCTGTGCAAGATTTGTGTCTAGAGTTCTTTATATCTGCCTACTGTTTCGATGGAACACACATCTTATGTTGATTTTGTGTTCTTTATAGTGGTCCTATCGTGTCACGTGGCGTCATTTTTTATTATGATAAACATTTTGAGCTAGCATATATCACACTGTCCTAAAATTAGTTTGGTAATTGCGGAGCCACATTACTCTAATGTGGAAGCAAATATTGCCAGCTTAAACGTTTAGTGGTAGAACTAGCACCCCTGTTTCTAACTGCTTCTATATGTGTGTATTTTTGTGCCCAGGTTTTTTTAACCACTTCCTCAAAAGGACGCCCTTTGGTCGAAGTCAACGAAAAGCTCTCAATCAAGATTGCTGACCTGACGAAGATCTCGAAGGAGGAATCTGTAAAAATACATGCTGTGCTAATAAATGCTTTTAGCAATTTTACCTGTTTTTCGTTATGTATCTGGAACATTACAACATTTTCTTTCACTCCAATAGACCTATTACACCAATACACTAAGAGACCTACTAGACTGTATTAGTGTCGATAACCGAATAGGCTATTAGGGTTTGTATTAGAAATTTTGCTAGGGACTTAAGCAATAATAGCTGAACTGCCTTAGTTGTATGAAATCCATCAGCAGAATACACTTTTGATAGGCTTCTGCACGGGCCAGTTGCAATTGGGACCAACTGGGATCAGTTGTAATGGGCTCCAACTGGGACCAATTACAATGGGGACCAACTGGGACCAATTGCAATGGGGACCAACTGGGACCAATTGCAATGGGGACCAACTGGGACCAGTTGCAATGGGGACCAACTGGGACCAGTTGCAACGGGGACCAACTGGGAATTGTTCCATAAACCAGTTTAACTGGAACCAGTTGCATTCCCAGTTGGAAATTTTCACCTGGGAATACAAAAATACTATTTATACATCTGTACTCATAACTGCATGCATAGCTTGGAAGCAAGTGGGTAGAATTTCTCGAGCGCTTCTTAAGAAATGGGGGAATTTCCGTGATCCGAAAAAAGTCGGGATGTCTGCCATGAAGCGTAAAGATAATAGCTGTTATCTGTGTTGCTGTTCCCACTCTCAGCCCGAAAAGAGGTACAATGCACACATAGCCGAGAAGCCCACCTGCAGTTGAAGACCCGGCAAGTAACAGGGCTCAAGAGTGTCACCCCACAGGGAGCAGAACAGTTCCTCGTGGTCCAGGAGACCTCGCAGAGCATTCAGGGCCGGCTCCACCTGCATTATTTCAACTTTCAATCAAGAATTTGCGCTTAATGCCGCTTTATAGCATACAATTATTTTTGCTCTAATTTTATAAGACTGTTTATACTATTTATATAAGACTATTTTATAAAACAACTTCACATCCCTGTACATCCAGGTGGCAATAATGTTAATGGTGCTGATACCAAACTAAGGCTTTGCAGCAGGGGCGGTATTCTCGAGCAATTTCTTTCGGAGATAAAATCATGTTCGCGAGATTTTGCATGAGTTAGCACCGAATGCATTGAAGTATCTGGCCAACAGCATCCCTGGAACTGTGTGAAGATAGTGAGCTCTGTACAGTGCAGGAAATGCTTTCGGTCGTATATGCCAATGCATCTGGTAACGAGTCATGCGATATCTTGCGAAAGTGACTGTATCCCCGAAAGTGATTGCTTCAGAATACTGCCCCAGTTAGCTTCTCTATGACAAGATGTGCATGCCACTGGTGGCTTCTCTTTTTTTTTTTCACCTGTGAATAACACAAGTGAAGGTGTCGAGTTTTTGCAACTGAGAGATGTGGACTGAAAAATGTGGTCTTGCCACGAAACTGGAACAAAAACAAAGCAACAGCTAGGAAGTAACAAAAACAAGCAAGTGTTACACGTTTGTAAAATGTGAAGGCGAAAGCCTGCCAGCTGTGGAAGACGATGACGACAAACTCTCTGTGACCACGTGACGTGTGCAATCAGGCACGCACTAGGCACACCTTTAGTAAGCCAGAATCGTGGAGCAGCTGTGGCTTCAGGGAAGCGTGCTCATCTCGCACCGCGGAGGCCCGGGTTCGATTCCCACCCAGACCGAAATGTACCAAATGTTCTTTTCAAAACCACAAATTTTCATTGTTTACAGGAGCTTCTCTGAGAAATGTGACGACAATTCAAGCATTTTAGATGTGTTTTTACTCTTTGCAGCGTCGTACATTTTTCGTCACGGCAGTTTTGCCAAGGTCACTGCAAGGTCACGGAAAGGTCACGCCAAGGGCACCGCCAACGTAGCCACCTAAGGCTTTCACCTTAATATGTTGTGGTAGGAATAACTGCAAAGAAAACGTTAGTTATTGAGTTGAGTGTGATTAAGAGGAACAAGGCAGCAAACGAGACTCACCTGAGCAGCGCTGTCGCCGATAACAATGGAGCATCGCCGTGTCTGCAGGTGTGACTGGAGGGCCCGGCGAATCAGCTCCTCTGGTAGACGATCACCTCGGCTCAGCGCATTCACCGATGCCTGCGCAGTAACTGTGTGACTTACTACTGGTGGCTGCAGTGTCTCTACTTGCTACGTGTGATTCGTTTTCCTTTGCACTTCCGTTTCTTGAGCAGTATCAATGTCACCATGTCCCTGTGCTTATGTGAGACACACGTGCACCATCAGGTCATTGTCATGTCACAAATGCTGTTGCTGCTTCTCGAACGACAGGTCTGTTTTATCCAACTGCGCACTACAGATGCAGTAACTTTTATATTTATTTCATATTTGCAACACCTTTCGTTGAATGTAGAATGCTCAATGACGACACTATATAGGTAGGGCCCAAATGTGAGCCATGACACCCAATTTAATGTCAGCTAACCATGTCATTACTACAGCCACTCTTATGTTGTGCTGTTTCTTTAGCAAGTACAAACTGCATAGCACGAGCAGTTAACCTTTGATAACAAATTGTTACACTTATCATACACTGGAGACAGCATTTCGCATGCTATTCTATAGTACGGGCTAGACCACTGTTCGAGATGCAAGATGTGTTTTCAAGGTGTTCTAACTGTCAGACAAAGATGTTAATCTGAAGCCTATCCACTTCCCAGCATTCCAATGCACAGAACAGAGGCGCAGTGCCACTCTTCCTTACGGGTAATTGTGAGAAACACTATCGCTCAGCGGAGCGCAGGCAACTTGCAAACAAACTGTGCCTCACCCTTCGGTCGAGTGTCCTGGTGGAGAGCAGGGATGAGGCCAGCTGGAAGTAGCGGTGCAGCAGCGAGGTTGCACTGCTCAGGTTCTTCATGAGCTCGCGCTGAAATGAAACAAGCATGTTTCTCACACCACGACAACCACTGAATTCGATTGCAACAGGCATGTCGCATAACATTTACTTATTTATTGACTGATGTGGTTCGTTAACGTCCCAATGCAACACTGGGGCTACAAGAGGCACAATAGCAGAGAGTTCAAGATCAATTTTGCCCACCTGGTTCATTAACGTGCACTTAAACCCAACTGCACAAGCATTTTTGCCTTCTAAACATCGTGTACACAAACTAGGGTGCAACAGCCCCGAGTACCATGCTGACTATGAGCCAGTACCCAGTCCCTTTGGTCAGATGGATGTTACGCACCCCGGGCGCCTGGCAGACCAGCGCCACTCGTGCCAGGTTCAAGTCGGTGAGGGGCAGCAGGAGCCAGAGGTCGGCCAGCGCCCGCATTGGGAACAGTGCAGCCAGACACACGGGTGCCCCAGCCGAAAGGTCAAAGGTGACTGCGTGCAGCGCGGCCCGCTTGTCCGGGAGCAGCAGCAGGCACGACCTCGTACCACGCCGTTCCAGGCCCCCGTGCAACAGCTGCAGTACGCTGGCGGCGTGCACATCATACTCCTCCTCGCGCCGTGACGCCTGTACGTGCGGGTGTGCGACAAACTTCGTCAGCGCACTCGCAAAAAGAATTTCTCCCTTGCAGTGCAATTAGAACTGGGGATGCACATTCCCTGCGGTGCTTCAATTCAAGCCCGCAAGTGCTGCAACAGCGTGTGCCCAACAACGTACATAAACCATTTTCAAAATGCTAAGCTGGCTTTACTGCACAGCTCGATGCTATCAAGTCGCAATGCTTGTGTTAAAGTGACAGTTAACAGTCAAACGCATGCCAAGCAATTTTGTGGTGCAGGTGGGCGGTCACTTCAGAGTGCTCTGGCAATGCTACAAATGTTACAAAAAAAGGGCGACCCCCAAGCATCACTGTTAGCTTAAGTTGGCGCCACTGATAACGAAGTCAGGTTTTCATTACCATACCCTATTATTCTCGTAACGCTTTTACTATCTTTGAAGCACTTTCACAGCACTCTCAAATGACCACCCGGACATGCCATTAATGTACACCACATATATCTTGCATAAAAAAATAAGAATAATAAGAAAAAAAAATAATGCACAAGCAGCATACATGTACATCATATAAGCATTATGTTAATCATAATGTTTTAGGCATGAAATATTGCAGGAAAGCTTCTTTGCCATTCATGAAAAAGGTCTCTATCTTGTTTTTTTAATGAGTGGTAAAGGTCACATGAGAACACTACTTGCGCATAATTAAGATATCTGAACGAATAATACTGATAAGTCTCTTTTTTGTGAAATCACAAGCTTGATAAAGCATTGTGTGCAAGTTGATGCTTGCAATATTAAACATAAATATCTTTACATTTACTTGCCCTTCAATAATTGGCAACATCAACCACCGGAGGGCAAAGATGCGTAGAAAAGACAGCTTCTCAATGCTGTAGGGAGATGACAGACATTTGCGTGCAGGAAGGCAGCTGCTGTAAGATCTGTCCTGTCACATACATCATCAAGTTCATCCTCATCATTTTTATTTGATGGAAGCAGTCACCAGCAAAAGAAAAAAAAAAAAAACGAAGAAAAGCAGGTGGCTATTCATGATCAACCGTAGATTCAATCCTGTTTCCACAATAGATGAGCTGTTGTGCCATCTTCAAGCCTTAGTTGTCAATATCAGTGTCATAGTTGTTGTTATCGCATTATCACAAGGTCAACTACTGCAGTTTTGCATGGCTCGTAAAGCTTTCTTTTGAGTGGCTCTCCACATTTTTTTTGTGTTGTTCCCGCTGCAACATAAGCGCAACATGCAGAAATATAACTGGGGGTGTTAAACAGTGGCCACATTGTTAAAAATTTATCAAGAACTAAGTAAGAATGCTCGGTTTATATGTAAGAGGCACACAGTGCAACAGCATTCAGCATCAGCCTGGATACATTGATACACTGAGCCCAACTTGAATGCGCCCCTGGAAAATTCCACAGAGCTTTCTAATGCTGATTTTACATGTTGCAGTAGAATTGCAGGCATGACTCTTCTACTGTGAGTGCGATAAATGTGCCTGATAACCTCTGACTGAGGAATTATTTCCCAGTGCGTCCCAGCAATGATATTTATTTATTTATTCATTTATTCAGTTACCTCACAGGCTCCCGAAGGAGTATTGCGTGAGGGGAGGGTACAGGAAATTAGCAAAAAGGAAAAAGGAGTACAAAGAAATTATACATTGTTAGCGGGTAAACATGAAAGAACAAATATCTAACAATATAAATAACGCGATAAATGAAACCAAACGACTGTGTGAAGCAGCAAAAAAAGGAGTACCAAGAAATTATACAATTGGTAGCAGGTGAAGATGAAAGAATAATGTTAACGCAATACAAACAAAAAAAACTATACAACTGCGCTATAGGGAATTACTTAGGTGCGCAATAAGGTTACTTGTGAATGAATTATGGAAATAATATGCATAAGCGTGCTTTGAAGGAATCAGGGTCAAGAATGTCAACTATTTCGTTTGGTAGGTTATTCCAATGCTGAATGGCGCGTGGTAACGCGGATGAATTGAAAGCATTAGTTCGGCCAAAGATACGCTGGAAACTGAGATGATTATGCAGACGCCGAGATGTACGAGATGGACGTGTGAGCGGCAGGGTGGACGGGCGCGTGCTATGGACAATTTTGTGAAACAGACAAAGCAATGCTATGGTTCTTCGCGATGCAAAAGATGAGAGAGATAAAGATGACTTAATGCTAGTCACGCTAGAGTCGCGGTGATAATCTCTGACAATGAAGCGGGCGGCGCGGTTTTGGACTGACTCGAGAGTCGCGATATTGCGTCATTAGTAACCCTCTCTCTTATTCTAAGTGCACTTACACTATGTGGTCATACACTATGCAGTCGTACTATGTTGTACAAAATTGTGCCTCCAGTTTTGTCACCATAGGTGTTTTCTTTACAGTGTACGAGTTCCAGGCACTGTGAAAAGTGCCTCTGCAGTTTTATGCGGCCCTGAACAACCGGCAATACTCTGTACACTGATTTGGAATTTATGGTACAGTACGCATATTATATCCCCTTCGGATGCAAATTAAATCTGTTCATAGAAAATTGCCAATCCTTCAGTGAGTTTTGTCATGTTTACAAAGTGGACTGCATGCGAAAACTCTACTAGAATGTCAGATATGAGAAATGTAACTGTTTCATGTCTAGCACACTTCTAAAAAACCTATCCAGCCACATGAAACATATGGCTGATGTAAAACATCTTGAGAAACAATGAAAGATGTGAGCCAGCTACATGATGACTTCCTGACACCGAGAGCTGCAATCAGAAGTGTTTCGATGCAACGCATTTTAAGTATAATTATCTTGGTCACTGCTTTTCGTTTTGATGCGCTCTCTTGGTTGAGAGTCCTTCTGAAGATTCAAAGGGGGAGAGAGAGAAAAAAAAAATTATGTTGTATAGTAGTTGTGAAATAACTTATTTTTGCTCTTAGCATTGCGAATACGTAAAAATTTTGTGTGCCCCGTGTACTGCACAGTCAGTTTTTTAGACTTTTACACCAGTGTGCTTGTATGCTGCCTGCCAAGCTCTTATCAGACAAGCTCACTGAGGCTTTGGCAGACCCGAAGAATGCACCTTGCCTCCCGCTCTGGTTAATAAAGCATGTTACTATTATTACAGCTGCGCCAGCGCATTGCTGAATCAATGTCGGGGTTGCGTAAGGTCTAGCACGTCCAGACCTGCTGCGGCGCCTCTCCCCGAGCCAGGAAGCCTTCGGGGTTCTCGAGAAACTGGTGGCACTTGAGGAAGTGCGGGCCGCAGTCGGCCGACTCGGGACCGCTGACGCCGCTGACTGCGCCGGGACACTGCATGCGCCACCGGAACACCAGCTGCGGTCCCATCACGTGGTCCCAAGACGACAGGTACACGCCCAGCACACCGCACTCGGACGTCATGCGTCCGCACACCCCGCTTGCCATCGAGGCCGCCGAAGCACCATCCGCTGCAGGGGAATGCGGAGGTGTGGGCGAGTAAGGAAAAGTATAGAGACCACGGCATCCACAAAAAACATTTATTTGCAGTAATAAGATCACTGTGAGGGCTTGTATATTCATCTTCAATAAAGCAGAACTTTGTTATAATGAAGTTCCATCAGACACTAAGAAGCCTTCACTACATCCTATATTCATCATAAACATACATTTGTCAAGATTCAATTTGTTATATCAGTGTTCTTTATATTGGGATTTGACTGTATAAGCTGAAACAGCATAACTGAAAAAAAGGACACCACACTTTCCTGTTTTGTGTGTTCTTGTAACAGTTGTACTGTTTCAGCTTATAATAAATATTTACGATGGCATGTCCATGGAACGTGGAGTTGCATCAGTGCACTTCATTGGCTAAACACCCAGACATGGGCTGTACCAGTTGATTTCAGAATGCATGCCGGGGGCTGCAGAAAACATTAGTGCGGCACCCGTGGCTTTCAGACTTTTGCTCGCAACTGTGCAGTCATAGACAAATGAAAGAGCAACAGAAGAAACAGGAACACTCGTTCACAGACTGGAATTATCATCCTGCCGACACTGCCCTGATGACTGATCACACTCTCTTCAATGTTTCATGCACATGGGATACAAGTAAGGTTTCCAACCGTCTCGAATGAAGTGGGACAGTCGCAACTTCTGAGTAAAGGTACAGAGTCCCGAACTGACCCAGTTGGCAGGGCTAAATGTCCAGACTTTTGGTTTTCTTTCTACAGAATAGCAACCAATAAACCATATTTCTTTTTTATAATGCCTGACAGCTCAATTACACATTCTTCGCTTTTATCTTCTATTGCAATGTCATAAACATAAAAGTGGTTTGATGTTTTATAAAGGGTATAGTTCTGCTTCAGGCCCTAACTATTCCCAGTACCTCTATCTGTATTGGCAGTCATGCAAGCAAAGCAGCTACTGTACCTTTCTTGTTGTAAATTGCAACATGGCGGGACAAAAAAAAAGTTCTTGCTGCATATATGAACTGGCGGCTCCACTAACAGGGTCAGCCATTTCCAGGCTGAAACTTCTGAATGCACAGAAGTTTCAGCCTGCATTCTACCTCTCAATAACAAAACACAATAATCCACCTGGCAGACTATTTAGTCCAGTTTAGATTCTTTATACAAATTGCAGCTGCCCACGTACTGTGTGTACCTTTTACAGCCGAACCTGGTTATGATGAACAGGCTTGTCTGTAAAAAGAAAGCTTCATATGTCAGGCACTTCGATATACCCAAACTCGCCTACAACGAAATTAAACTGTAATGCATTCCTTATATATATATATATATATATTCGTTATGTCCAGTTTAGAAATAAAGCAAGGAAGGAATCCACTTACTGAAGGCAAAACTATTCGTTGCCGACAACAATTTTTGTATGTGCCTTGAAATCTTCCTCAGAGTCACTAAGGATGGCATTCTCGATGCGCAAGATTATGTAGACATGCTCTAGTCTGCTTCCATTTATGGCTTTATTACGCTGGTAGCAGACGCCTCGAGTTTGATATAGCCAATGTCCAGTTTCTTATGAGGGAGATAAATTACCCGAATGTCAATCACTAAGTTACGTGTGTTCAATATAGAAAATAATTCGTTTTATCCGAGTTCATTGTATTCGGGTTCGCCTGTTTATGTTTTATACTGCATTCGATGTCAACCCCAGAATTCAATGCAACTTTCACCCGCAAAACAGCACCACATCTGCCTCTTGTGCCTCTATGCTCCAAAAAATAGCTCCCCAGACACACCAATATTGAGAAAAGTTCACCTCTGCCGTGACGCCACAGAAATGAAAGAACGTAATTGGCCGGTGCATCTACACAAATTTTCTTTGAATTAGACAGTGTTGTATTTGTCAGTGCATCCTTAGGTTGTCGTTGACTAGAGTAGCTGTTCGTAATGTTCTTTTACAGTACCGTCGAACCAAGATCTAATGAACACAAATATAACAAATTATTGGATATAACAAAGTAAATATCTCGTCGATACTAGTATGCAAGAAATTTATGCTTATAACAAATTTCGGATATAACAAAGGTACTTTTGTGCTGGATGCGACTCCATTCTGGTGGAGTTCAACTGGGAATGTATTCTGCGACGACTGCCTCGGCTCAACCAACCAATCAGCTCACCCGATTTTGCTCAACCAGCCAATCAGTGCGTGCCTGACGGCGATACTATCGCCAAAAGTGATCGTCGCAGAATACGTCCCCTGTAGAAGATGTCATGGTTTCTTTCAGCTCTCGACACATTCATGAGCACTCCGTAGGTTGTGCCACCAAAGTGAGCTACATTACACAAGCCCCACAGCTGCTTCAGTTTCCTGTGCGAAGGTTGTCTAAACGTTTCTTCAACATTCACAAGAGTCACGTCCTAACAGTAGTGACAAAAAATTATATTGAAAGCACATTTCTTTTGACCTAACGCCACTGTTACTGCAGAGCTTGGTTCTACGTTCAACATTGTGAGCTGTATTGCTGCAGTGAAAGTGACCCTAAAGGGACCCAAATGGGTGACTCCACTATAAAGACACCCACAAACTGGTTTACCGGATGTGAATGCTTGCATTTGTATTGTAAAGAATGTGGCTATACTAGAGAACTAAAATGATTCGTAAACTATGCCATATACGTATGTTGTTTAATGCCAAGTTGCAACAAAAGTAAATTACGAAGGGTCACTGAAGGTATCCCGTGACATCGCCGTTAACAGTGGAAGCTGCTTCCCTGCCAGGATTCGCACTATGCATAAGGTTGCCACAGCAACAAGATAATCATGCAAGAGATTCATAGCAGATACAGAAGCTGTAAATGACATGTCTATAATCACCCAAATGTATTGCAGCTGTATAGGCTGCTATGCTGAAGGGTCCTAAAAAACACTGAAAATTTTGCTATCAATGTTATTGGCTAACATCTTAACCCATGAACTCCCATGCTTGAGTTGTATCTGTTGTGGTAGCTTGCACTGATGGCAAAAAAGATGAGCCTTATTTATTCATGCTGCAATTTATGTTGCTTGCTTAAAACAAGCCACACTGTTCCGATGTATGCACTTGCGTTTAGACATTCATGTATCTCAGTTTGTGGCCTACATTTTTTATTATCATGTGTCAAGATGATAAATACAGAATATTCCATTTACGTTGAACTCGAAGGGAAAGAAAAAAAAGGTGTTCTGTTTATTCGAAAGACAGAAAAATCTTTAAAATGTTTCTTTCTTTGAATGCCGCTGTATGTTCTCAATATCACTGGAATGCAAAGAAACATACAATTGCACACTGCTTAAATTTTTTTCAGTTTATTTTGCATGTCATATATATGCGAAAAAGTGGAACGCTGCTAAGGATGACATGCAGCCATCATGTAACACTGCAGAAACTCAACTTAAACAACTTAAACCCTTCCTGTCCAGTTCCGTTGCAGTACTCAACACAATGGACTATCTAATCAGGAGTGGAGCGAAAGCATGGGGGAAGGAAAAAGACCAGGAGGGAGCATCACACGAGAACCATCAAGCCTAGTCATCGATATTAAGGAAAGGGTAATTGGAAATGGGCTATCACCACAAGATACGCTAGTAATTTCTAGGCACCGAGTGCGCGGAGAGTATGGGAGAGAGAAGAGCGGGTAGCAAGGACACTGCTAAGAGTTACCATGAATCAAACAGTATCTTGAAAGGTCCGGCTAACACGGAGGGCCTATTACCCCAAGTAAAGATAGGCCCCAGAGAGGGGAAGGGCCGGTGTCAGAGGAGGTTGGCCTGCAGAGTCTAGCTATAGTCAGGTACAACTTTAGAAGGCAGCGGCATTTGCCCTCAAAGGTGGATGCGTACAAGCCTCTACCAATGGGTACGCACTCTAGACTCACGTCACGAGCCGGACGGCCGGTGACCCCGCCGACGGAGAACATGGCAACCCGCGCTTTGAACTGAGCCGAGTCGCGTCAGCGGGACCATTTCTTTAGTCGTGGAGGCAATTGGCTGCCGCGCGTCGGTCGTCTGGGCGGGGCCTCTTCTGCCTTCTTAAGTTGTACCCAACCATAGTCTGATGTTGTGCTCCCTTATAGTTTTTTTTTTCTCCTTCCTCCACAAGTGAAGGGATCTGCACTTCGAAACATACTTCAGTATGCCATGGTGCTGGACCAACTTGTGATCTTCGTAACAGAATGCATAGAGTACAGATTAAACGACAAGAAAAGGCAGTAGAGTGGTGTTGGCGTTATTGCTCTGTTGTTTCTGTCTTTCTTCGAGCTGCTTCATTAGCTCTAAAGATGCTCCGTTATAGTTTTTTTAACAGATGGGGATGGTGCACCAAATAGCATGCACATTAGTAGCTACAAGTACTGAGCAGGGCCCGTATAATGCAAGGATCCCTTACACTCTATTCTATTCCTTTCTTGCTGCCCACTGTTCACATACTGCTGACCAAGCTCAGTGATGATGTGGGTACAGCACCGCTTGGACCACTGCCGAAGTGCCAGAAGGCATAGCATTGAAATGAAATCATTACATTATCCCGGCGCAAATTGCCATGTGGGGCTAAGGAGGCGGAGGTGCCCATTAAACGGGTACGCTGTGTGAACCAAAGTAATTTACTCAAAATTGGCTGCAGCGGTTACTAATATTCGAGAATGCAACACATCATATAGCGTACAGTGAACCACATTCTCTCGACAAAGGTTGGAAAAGAAGGCAGGCCTTAACACAGAATGAAGCTGAACGAAAACACGCACCAGTCAATGTCAAGTGAGTACAAGGTTCTTCATGTTGGCTTTCGAATGCTGTTTGTTCATAACATGCAAATCTATCACTGGAGTGTGCTGTTTGCTGGCAACTCGACACGTGCTGTTGCAGTGAGACTCAATGACAGCACGGAGGTCATCACTGTTATCCACGCTGTATTCATCGAGGTCGTTGCAGGAATAAAATATATCTGGTTTAAGGTCTTCAGGAAACCTGTACAAGGTCTGGTCAACTCTACAACCCCCCCCCCCCCCTCTCCCCCCCTGTGATTAAACACATCACGAAAGTTTTGGATTGTTTCAACGAAATGCACCTCACTGTATGCTTTTTCTCAAAGATAATTGACACAGTCGAATGAACCATAACACAAGTTTATTTCATGCATATTTCGTTTCCGCATTTATATCACCCTCTTCCCGTAGTCTTTAACTCCTACGCTTTATTTAATCAGTGCGAACTATCCCACGTTGTTTCTGGTTTAGTAGCCACTTAACTGTCGAACGACAACAGATCGCAATGGGATGACCAACGCTGCTGAGCTATCGCGCTTGCAAGTTATGACGACTTTTATAAAGTCGTGCGCTCATACACGTTCTCTCAATAGCCCCGTTACCTTTCGCTTCCGCACGCGCCATAGCAGCGGCGATCAGTGGCGGTCGATTCCGTGCGCTTCTTCAAACGAACGGCGCCCCATCATCGACCAAACAAACGAGCAACAGCTGATCGAATGACAGTGCCCATGACAATGCGTACGAAACCCACGACGGCGCTTATCATGCATGTGCTTCGAACGCGTTGTTTCGCACTTTTTTTTCGCCAAAGCTGCCCCATAAAACGCATGAACCAACAAGTGATTGCCTAAAGTTTAGATCATTTGAATATTTTCACACATTACGGTGTATCTTTGTAGTTTTCGCTAGCTTCAAAGGTTATTTACCCCATCATCATCATCACCGCCGTATATAAACCGGTGTGTCCGTGAGCAAAGCGTGGTTTCCGAAGCACGCACACGCCCGTACCATAGTGACAGCTTGGCGTGCCAGTCGGCAGCAACATGAGCATCTTCGGGGCGATCGTAACGGGACGCCTGGTAGGTCAGCCGCCGGGGCGTCGTGGCGTTACTAACGGCGCCGTTATTCCTAGTGCAGGTGCAGACGGACTTCCAAACCGTCGACCAGACCAAGTTTCTCATCAACATCCCCGATCCTGACAGCATCAACCACATAGTGGTCTTCCTCACGGGCACGCAACCCTTCCCAGACGGCTTCGGCGGCGCAGGTATGCTGTAGACAAACAACAACAACATACGAACCTGTCTACAGCGCGACACATGACGTGTGGGCGCGGCGCTTCTAATTGTTGTCAAGCAGCCCTCGGTGATCCCCAGGCTGTGAAACGTTGCGATTCTGCGGCCAACCCACATAAATTAACCTGTGCGATGATGCATGTGACCGCACCGCCTGGCTCATTGTCGATGAACCGTTGCATATTTCGCGCAAACCGACGTGAGATATAAAAGCCCAGTTGTGCTGCGCCAGATGCGAGTATATTATGCGAGGCAGTAACTTTGCGATTCATCTGGAGACTGATATAGTTCGGCTGGAATATCATTTTAGGTGACTACGATACTAGAGTCCTGGTCAGTTACCATGCGGGCCGATCATTACAAGTCTGGCTAACGTGGTCTAGCCAAAAGTCGATAGGCGTGATCGTTGTGTGAATCTTGTTCGCCAAGCAGTTTCCCCACGGATCAGTGTCGAGTACGTGTTGAAAGCGTCGGCCTTTCGCGTTCCGGCAGATTCAGTGGCAACGTTCACTGTTTTTTTCTTGAAACACGTTTCCTTATGACAAGCAGTGTACTCGACAGTACTATTGATGGAGGCATCATAATCACAACCACTTGACTTTCGAGGCTTCATAATCAATTATTCCAACTCCGCTGCCTGACCACTGGTTCCACATTGATCAAAAACATGCAAATTAGATGATCCCTGCGATCATCACAATTTGAAAGTGCTTATCTGTCTGGAAACTGAAAACGTTGACAGGGGTTATTCATCTAAGCAGGCTGTGTTGTCAATTGACACCGGTGATTTACTAAACTGTACTTTTTGGAGCCAGCTTAGTTTCTGTGGATGTTAATGGCTGATTGTAAGCAATGCAGCTTGCAGCTAACTCCTGGGGAAGCGGCCGAGTTAGCTCCGTAACTCTGGGTAAAATAAATTGCCAATCTCAGCAGAAGGAACTTTCGACCTCGGAATGTTCATATCTTTATATGGCTAATCAGTACAAACAATGAAATAGAGGTGCTGACATGTCTACTGTTACGATGTGATAGCAGATTTCATGAGACAAGCACCACTGTCGGTGACATGTAATTCTTCGAAGAGGGGGGTGGGGCCACAACAGCACACATGGAGAGTATGCGCAGCTGTTCTGGCTTCCGGTCATGGCAGTACCTCCTATTTTTCATGAACACTCTGGGCCCTAACACTCCTATGTGCCAATGCCTCTGCAGTAGAAGGAATTGTTGAGTGCATTCGCTGCACACAGTGTTGCCGACATGCATCCAACATAGAGATTTATTTTTATGTATATATTCATTCACTTATAAACTCGGACAGCCATGAGGCATTCGAGAGAGCATTGGGCTTTGTAACATGAAGAAAGGGAAGTGTCGTGGCAGATATTCAACAGTAGTCTTGAAAGATGCAGTATTTGAAATGGAGACAACAGAGGCAGGCAGATGACTGAAGTCTACTCTGGTCTTCAAGATGAAGGATTCATAGTACTGCCTGGTGGTGCAGTTCGGCACGATAATTTTGAAGTGGTAGTCTACATGCAGTGATGCCATCATGAAAAAGGAGATTGCTTTAGGATTCTGTTGAACTTGTAAATTTTGTGAAAGATGCGTTGAGCCTGAAGACAGCCCATTGACGTAACTGTTTTTCAAGTTGGTTCGCATTATCGACAGGTGTGTTAAGATGAAAAACTAATTTTTCGTTTAATTACCATGGTTAGATGAGAAAGGCAGCATGTGCATGTACACTTGCAAGCAAAAGTCGGAGAAAAAAATTAAAAAAACATTGCAGCCTGGGCATTACAGCTGAAATTAGGTGATACAGCCTACGCCCACCTGTTCTACCAATGCAGTGTGTTGCAGCAATGCCACGTAATGGAGTTGCGCTAGTAGAAATTTGAACTTTTAGCTGATGCCGTGTTCTCCAAACTTTTGCTTGCGGGTGTACATGGAAAAAGTAACAGCCTGCTCATGTTTCCCGTTGGGAAAAATGTTTTTCTTTGCCTAAACATGGAGATCAAGGTCTAACCTAACAATTATTGCAAAATATAACAAATTATTGGATATAGTGAAGTAAATCTAAAACATTTCACTGATATCAGCGAGCAGCAAATATATGCTTATAACGAATATTGGATACAACGAAACTATTTTTGCGTCAAATATGACTTATAAATGAGCTTCGACTGTAGGTTGACATTTTGATGCTGCATCCTGGATTTTTATGTCTGTTTGTGATACACAAAACACCGTTTTTTGTAGTCTGTGGGGTGTACATGGAAAAAGTAACAGCCTGCTCATGTTTCCCGTTGGGAAAAATGTTTTTCTTTGCCTAAACATGGAGATCAAGGTCTAACCTAACAATTATTGCAAAATATAACAAATTATTGGATATAGTGAAGTAAATCTAAAACATTTCACTGATATCAGCGAGCAGCAAATATATGCTTATAACGAATATTGGATACAACGAAACTATTTTTGCGTCAAATATGACTTATAAATGAGCTTCGACTGTAGGTTGACATTTTGATGCTGCATCCTGGATTTTTATGTCTGTTTGTGATACACAAAACACCGTTTTTTGTAGTCTGTGAAGAAACAATGACCTAGATCAAATTAGTGTCGATTTTATTTAAAGCTGACGGGAAGATGATTAAACCACTTCCACACAGTTCCACATCCATCTGAATTCATATCTGGGATGAATATTTGACGTAATTGCGTCCGAGCTAATATTGAAAAGCATTGAAGGCAATGTGTACAAGAGATTGCACCGAAATATAGGTCAGGAGATGACCTTGTTCTTTTTCTCATTTATGAAACACTAGCTTGACACAAATATTTAGAAAGAATGAAATGCTTTGCCTGACTTTTGGTTGAACTTGCAGCTGCCCTGTAAAACACTGCACAGCATTAATTTCCCCGGATGCGCAGCAACTGTGTGCTATGCTTTTCACTAAAGATATCCTCATTGGTTTACGGGCCATTTCAACAATTTAGGGTCGCAATAACGTAAAACTGTTCCTCTGTATTTTTAAAATTTTTTTTCAGATCTGCCATTAGCTCTCAGCGATTGGTCCAAAAAGTTTAAGCCGATATGGGTGCGGTACGAAAATTTTTTAGCAATCATTAAGGGCTAATGAATTCAACAGAATTCAGAATAAAACAGGGTTGGATAATTTTACGTTATTGTGACCTAAATCTGCATGATCGTTAATACTGTGTGACGGTCTTTCTATTCAAGGTATTCTCCCCAACAAATGTGAAAAATACTATGATGAGTGATGTTGCTCAGCGTGGGTGGTTATGGTTAGTGGTGGAGTGATGTTGCACAAGTGCTCATCCATGCAGAAATGCTTGTGCGCTTATATTGGCGCGCATGTCAGATAGAACCCCAGGTGGTCAAAATCAGTCTGGAGTTCTCCACATAGCTTTCACGTGCAACGGTTTTCCATTTGTGGAAACACGGAACAGGAAAGCAAAAAAATTAAGTCATATTTATAAGTGGTGTATAGTTTGTCTCGCTCTAGTATATGCACCATAGTAAATAAGGAGTTTAGTATGGGGTCTGCTCCCTAGCCTAAACCAAATGCAAATTACACTTTGGAATGACGTTCAGGAGTGCTCTGACTTGCGTGTGCTTTGCCTCTGTAGCTTTCTCTTCATTGTCGCGGAAAGTTGTCTGCAAGGATAATTTCACCAAATTTTTGGCAAGATTGTGGGCCGCCTGCTGGACGCCGAGGGCCGCACTTTTGTAACGCATGTTCGCATCGTTTCCGGTCTGTTCTCCAGTGGATGTATGTTTCGTTTTAAAGCAACCCTTCCCCTCCATCTTGCGTAGATGGCTGTCTGGCTGAGCAAACCAGGCCGATTCTAGAGACAACAGAAGCTTAGCCAATCGTGGAAGCAGTGTAATCAAATCTGGTCACATGGTAGCCCGATCCTGATGCCGGTGTACAGTATGTGCGCCATTGCAAGAACTTTAGTGTGGTTCATAATGCACCCAGAGGTAGTGCATCTACATGCTTCATAGCATTAACCGATACAGCTAACCAGTGAGTGCTCTCGGCAACAAATCTGGGCAGGTCTTCTGGAAAGCTGTTGCTTGACTGACAATCATCCTCCAATGGTTTCTGCCCAATTTCTTCCTTTCTTTATTCTCCTTCACTATCTTATGTCAATGTATCCCTTTTCCCTTCAGAGAAGGCAGACATTGTATCCCTCCTGGTGGCAGCTTTCAGCAAGTTCTTTCGTTTCTTTGTTTGCACACGTAACAATATTAACCTTATTCAGTGGGAACATTTCAACAATGTCCTACCGTACAGTGTGGTAAACAGCGCGACAAGAGACAAAACATTTAAGGGAACGGACAACACAGTGTCTGTGTTGTCCTTTCCCTTAACCCTTTATGGACGAGTGTTGCCTGCACGCCACACACCAGAAAAATATTTTCTTTCTGGCTGAATGCCTTCGGTGAACACTGAATGACAGGCAGCAAGCGTCATTTGTTGGAATAGACGATGAGCAGAGGACGAGGAAAATGTCTTTGCCGTGCTTTCTTTTGAAAACACTGTCACAGTAGACAGACTGATGCAAGATCACCAGCTGCCGTGGTATCACACACGTAATGTAAAGCAAGTGCACCGTACATCTAGGTTTCATATTGGACGAGAACTGTCTGTACAAGTTCCAAACAAAGCCGCAAGTTTGCTTGGGGGTGAAGCTTGCTTCCAGTGTTCTGCCTGGTGTTGGCCCGTTATTGCTGAAAAAGTTCTGCAAGATAATTTTTTCTTGTCGTTGTATATGATTACTCTCAGTGTATTTTGCTCAGAGGAAAAACAAACGGTCTCTCCCACTTTATATGTCTCGTCTATAAAGGGTGAACTTCTTGTCCCGTTGTTTGCGCTGTCTGCCGTATTGTCATACCAACAAGCCCACCCAACAACCATTTTGTCCTGCTGGGAGCAGTGAATTGGGAAAACTGCTTCATGCTTCTGGTGGTAAGGCTTTGTGAACGATTTATCAATCACCCGCTTTTAAATGCCCGGTTGGTGTTCTTGTTTTTGGACAGTGTACTTCTGCTACCCCAGCCCTGAAGCGGTAGGAAATTGGCAGCTTCTTGGCTTCATCTCCAATGCCAAGCCCAGTGCCATCTTCCGCATCTCCAAGCACAGAAAAGGTGATTTACGCGGTCCCACATTGGCTGCAGCAGTGGCAGCACCTCAGTGCTTTTTTTATGTTAGTTGTACACATTGCAGCTTTCTAATCCGTACTGCCATCTTCACGGCGTTACGCAGACATTGCTTCGCGCATGCGTAGTTATAACAGAAAAGGTGGTACGCAGCTTTTCTGCAAATGCTGCAAACATGACCCGTTTTGTTCTAATTCAGGTGCTCACTTCGTGCGAGTTCGTTGCAAGTGTCACCCACAACATTCAGTGTAGTCATGGTAAAACATGGTGCACAGCTTTTGGGTTGACTTTGCGAACCTTGACTGAGCACTGAATGTGCTCAGTCTTGCCATGATGACACCTGTTCAAATTGGTTGATAGTGTTAACATTATTCTCAACATTCACTGTAATCATTAGAAAAATGGGGCTCGCAGCTTTTATGCACGCAGTGCATTCAGCACTGAAGGAACTGAGTGTTGCCGTCTGACTTACTCAGTTTAGAAAAGTAATTAAGGGGACACTTTGGTTGTGGATGAAAAATTTCTTTTAAAATATTTACTCTTTGAGGTATGGTACTGAAACATTGTACATATATGTAATGTACTTATTTCGAATAGGAGGTCCATGTTTGTTTTGTCTCCTTTGGTTGTAAGTTTATGCAAGCTTCCTTTAACTAATATTCTGCAAAGATTTGCAAAATATCAGTTCCTCAGGTTTCGCTAAACACTGCATTAATGGCTTCTGTATGATTCAAGGAATGCTTGTTCAGCTTGTTGGTAGATTTTGAAACTTATTTGGAAGAGTGCTAAATGACGGGACAAGTAAAGGCAACACAAGAGAAACATGTTGAGCCCTTTTGTTCTTTCCTTGTCCCATTGTTTACCGCTCCTCGAAATAAGTTTCAACCTTACAGCTCTGCCTACCCTAAAACAAGAGGTTAGAAACTTCGAAATTGAGCAGCAGAAGAAAACTCGAGCTTTGTCTTCAAAATCTTGCAGCTTTTGTTCGAGAATTGGCAAAGCGGGAGCATTGGCCACACGCGCACCGAGAGCCACGAAGTTACGTTTTTTATGTTGCCTTGGCTGAAACAGTATGAAATTTGAAAGGTAAAAAGCCATTGCGAATCATCAGCAACAACGTAAATGAAGCGTCTATGAACCGTGATCTCCCTATAACGGCATAGTAACCGTCGATGTGCTGCATTCATGCCGTCTGGGACCAGGTGTATATCGACAGCAACGCTTGAGCAGCTGTTGATCCGCATCGTCCAAATAGCCATAGTGCACATGATGCCGAACGGAGAACTGCACAACAACGAGAGTGCCGCGGTCATGGCCTCAGAGATAGCACCAACACGCATGCCATTGCTATTCCTGGAGGCCATGGCTGCCCGTACTCTGTATACTGCCTCGCCCTGAAGCACGCTGGAGACACGCTTTGACAGCGTACTTGAATACTAGTTACTTTCTCTGCGGCCTCTGCAATCAGCGTGCGGCACTCGCTCATGTCGGCGGTTGTAGTTTCATCGCGGTTAGACTGGAGCTCTGCTGTGTGCCCACCTTGGTTACGCATCCATGCGTCGGCACTTCGTGTGCGCCCTCCTTTTATCGTGACAGGGTCTTAAGTGTTCGCGGTAACAGTACCACAGCACTTTTGAAAATGTTCGCCTTATCTGGATGCAGCTTCAGTGGGCAGGGTCGGAAAATCGTAAAGGCAGTGAAATGTGGCATTGTAACCAATAGGTCGTTATATCTGGGATTGTGATAAGTGAATTTGACTGTATTTGAGTTAGAAATTAATTAGTATAGTAATTAAATAATTTGTATGCAGTAGGCGTACACGAATTGAATTCCGAATAGTTAGTTTCTGTGAAATTGATCCCAACCGAAAGTACCGACTGGCGCTTACGCATTTTTTGGGCCCATACTGTCATTATTTCGATCCTGAAATTAGCCTATGCCAGATAATTCGAAATTGACCAGTCAGCATTCAAGTGCCTGACCCCTGTGGTGACCCCTTTAGTGGTAGCATCCGTCTCTTCGGAGCTTAGGGGACAGTGAAAGTGTTGAACGCATGTAATTTCTCGTTGAAAATGTCTATTTGGCCTGCCCTAGGAAGGTTTTCAAGCACTAACAGTAGCTCGCAATGTCCGATTACGGTATTTACCCAATTCTAGCGCACATAGTTCCGTTCGAAAAATATTGGGCCAGAAATTGTCTGCACGGTGCAATCGGATGTGAAACCAAAACTGTGTTTGTGGTGTTCACGTGCTCTACTGTATAACATATCTGTATTGCAGCAAAGCTGACCTTTTAAAAAAACATGTGGCGATGCTGAATTTAGCAAACCGGCTTCCATTGTACAACCTGTGGCAAATTTTCTTGTTCAAAATTGGGTGCACATTACATGTCTACCTGTTGTCTTCTGTCGGTGATGCAGGCACAAGTCGTAGGAGAAGAGGGGCGATTTAATGGAAGAATAAAAAAGTTACAAGGCCACACAGGTTGACTTTGCCACAACTCCCACGAGCATAGCCACAAATCTTCCTTCACCGATCAGCCGACAACTGCTACGTGGGTCACAAGCTTCGTTAGGCCCACTGGCGCACTACATGAAAAGCACTTCCCGAGGGAGGGTGCTAGCGAGATGCTAACATACCTTAAAGGGACTGACAACCGATATTTATGGACCCAGTTTTTTATGGCGCAACGAAAAGCTCACCCTCGGTAGTGTTTACACCTGCAGCGGTTACTTCCTAAAGTGCGTGAATATTTTGTAAGGAGAATTTTTCGATCTGAGCAGCCTCTAAAAAAATAAGAGTTCCTCCTCCAGCAACGCTGAGAAGTGATAGCGATGCCGATAGCCCGCCTCGCAAATTGTGAAAGCCGCCCATTGTCCTGGTTTCACTGGAGGAAGTGGAACTGTGGTTAACCACCTATATTGTCAATTTCGAGCCACTTTTAAAGGTAAATAGACTGGTACAATAACTTTGCGTTGCTGTACAGACCTTTCTTGTAGCTGCATCGCGTTTTTTTCCGAAGTACACGCCTACGTCATGGCTGGCTGGCCCCCGTCGTCGTTATTCAGTTGATAGACGAGCCAAGCCAAGTCATCGAAAACGAAGGCGAAGGTAGCGCCACTTTTCTACTCACTACAAACGAAGGCTTATCTGCACATTGTAAGTTAGAAAAAACTTATAATAGAAAGAATGTTACTGCATTTCAATATTAATAAAAAGACCAGGAACAGCATACACTGGTAGAAGGTCACGTGGTAGACCTCTGAAATAGGTTCATATTTTGCCGCATGGGGCGCCAAAGGTCATTTTTCACGACTTTTAGTGAAGAATTAAAAATATAAATCCACGTTTAATGAGAAAAACAGGGCCCGTTCTAGCCAATACCATAGACAATCTTTCCATCCGCGGGGTTATCTCAATTCATGTTCTGAGCGGTTGTCTGTCCCTTTAAGGATTTAAGAGCTTCAATGTAATTTATATGTTAGTTTTCTACTTTGGATACAAACCAGATACGTGCTTTATTATGGGGGCTTATTAGGATCGAGCAAATACTGCCATATCCCGTGACAATATGCAGGTATGCATGTTTTTAATTGCGGACCTAGACCAATATTCACAAAACCTTTAATAAATGACCAGTCTGCGACTGTCCATTGCAATGATCCCATTGTCGGCCAATGAGGAAACACTCCTATGTGAAAGCAACGTTGGTGTCGCCAAATGCACCACTATAGACCACAGAGCCAAAGTCTTTCAAGAGTGAAGTTTTAATAGCAGCCTTCCTGGCATGTGCAGCACGTTTGGTGAGTGCCTTACGAGGTCACCACATCATAAGCACGGTGTGTTTTTGCGTCACTTCTGGAGCGTGCACGCACAAAGTCACGGGAGCTGCTTGATCTTGCTGGCTTAGCAAACTGTGCCAAGCTGTGATGGCCAGAGTCTTGCTGCAACACTAACTTCCCAGCACTTCCTTGGCAAATGTACATTTAGCGTCGCCTTGTCACAACAGCAGTGAAGATGATCGGCACAAGTTGCATCCGAGAAACCGAGGCAGATGCGCAGAACTCTACGAAATTGCACAGAGAGAGTGAGGCTGCACCGGTTCAAGCGTAGCTCCTCCCTCGTGTCGTGCGCGTCGTTTTGTACCAACTCGTCCAAACGTGTGCGTGTGTTTGCAGAGTGTTCGGAGATGCACGCATTCTCGGCGCACGGGTTCAGCAGCGTGGCCCAGCTGGGCATCTCGGTCGAGCCACTGGCCCAGATCCAGTTCCAGGCGTCTCCGCTGGGAGATGCGTCGGCCGTCGACTCGCACACCGAGTTCTGCACCAAGATGGCGGAGAGCCTCTTCAACCACCTGGCCTCGTACGGGGGCTCTGTCAGCGTGCCCACGCATCCGGGCGAGAGCTTCTTCCCCATGCGGGCGCTGGAGCAGTGGTACTCCAACTTCCGGCGCCGACTCGAGCAGAACCCTAATTTCTGGAAGGGCACACAATAAATCGAGCATGTTTTGTATGTCTTTTGTTACGCAAACAATGCATTCTCGGGTCAATCAATCGTTTCCGAGTTGGATGCTGCGGCATTCAAACTGGAACAAGGTAAACTCCCATTAAAGGGACACTAAAGACAAACAGGAAGTTCAGCTGGAATAAAAGAGGGACCTTCAGGAATGCACACAGTTTTTGTTGGGTGCAAAAATACGAGTTATTAGCGGAGAAATTTGTAAACAAAGACCAAATATCTCTTCCTCAATTTCTCTCACCCCAGATTCGGCGCTGAAGCAGTGTCGTCACGGATTTCATTGCTCTCGGCGAATCGGAGGGCGCCATGATGGAGGGCGCCACCGCTTGCGTAAACGGCCGAGGCGCTCACTCCATCATGGGCTGCATGGCCGCTGCATTTGTGTTCGCTGCGACTTTTGCTAAGGTGTTCTGTGGCTGCGATGGATACCGTTACTGACGCTGCACCTTGCAATGAAGAGCTCACCAGGGAAGCAGGACTGCATTTGACTGCTTCAGAGAAATGGAGCACAAAATGATCCTCCGTGCTCGCGCGGTAGGAGTTTCCGCGTATGATGGCGGTGAGCAGCCGGCAGCGCCGACGGAAAGCGAAGCCTCGCTTCCGTGGACAAAAGGCGAGGCGGCCGGTCCGCCAGGCAACGATGTTCCCGAAAGAACAACTGTAGAAAGTTGCGTGTGTACTCGGTATGGTTTTTTCGTGTCTTCTTTTAAATGACATTCAGCACTCACCGAGCCGCCAGGTTGCTGCTGCAGGGGCATCAGTAGGGTATTTGATGGGACAGCTACTCGAGAAAGGACTGGCCTCTGGGACACGCCAAGATACTTTCCGAGGGCAGGATTGTATACATAATCCGAGGGCGAGAAATGCAGAGAGCGCACTATCGGTTTCTCTGGCTCTTTTGCTGTTTTTTCATCGGCAGATCACTGAGCCATTGCGAACGCCGGGGCTCATTGCGCGTCACCACATGAAAGAACACAGTCGGGTCAACACTGCCGCTGCCCCTGAGCAAGTGCCTTGCGCCAATGATACAGCCTTCAACACTACACACACGAGGCATTTTCTGGCTGTTTCCCGTGAAGTCAACGTTTTTCGAGCCACGCAACACGGAACCAAACACTGCAACACTGTAGAGCGGAACAGGCGTGCGCGATGATGCATGGAGCAAAAACGAAACTATCACGACCGCATGTAGCGCTACGCCATTTTTTCTTATTACTTATTTAATTTTGCGCTAAACTTGTACGTCCTCACTTGAAACGGTTTAAAAAGTTGGCAAATGCTGTTTATGTACGTTTAGGGTGTATTTCATTTTGCGTTTTATAAACTGCAATAAATCGCTCTCGACCAATCGCGGCCGGGCTGCGTTTGTGATCTCCGACGTCGCGAACATGTAGTGCGGGAAATTGGAAGGGGTGTCAGCACCTGTCCTTCAGTTTTTCACTATTTTCTCACTTGTTAAACCTCTGTTTGCAGTAAGAATGGTATGTCTGTGATCGTGATAGGATAATCTACAATTAAAGCTGAACTTCCGGTTTCTCTTTAGTGTCCCTACTCCCATCATGAGAAAATGCAGCCAAACTCCCAACAACACATCGATAGTAGTGTGCAGAGAATGTTATACGTAACCTATTTCTTTTAAAAAATCTTTTTAGAAGTAAACACCTGACACGGTAGTCTTTGGCAATCACTTTTGAGGCTACGATCACTTTTGCCAGATTTTCTTCACTCGGCACCAGATGTGTTGACGTATACGGCCAACAGCATTCCCGAGACTGCGAAAATTCGAAGCTTGGCATGGTGCCCGAAGCACTGTAGGCCGTATATGTCAAAGGCGCATCCAGTGCACAAATACGCGGAATCTAGTGATAGTGACTGTCCTAGAATACTGCCCCTGGGAGTGGCGCCTACCTGTCCGCGTCGTGTTTTTATTGCTGCGCCAACTAGCCCGACGACGTTGTTTATCAGGATACCTGAAAGTTGACCTAGATGCCTTGTTTGCAACCTGTACAGTTTAACGTTTCACGACCAAGAGATGCCTAAATGTTAACTCGTGCCTTTTCACATTGGCATTCCCAAATTTCCTGGCTAAAAAGCTTGGGAGCCCTTTGGTGTTGCTTGCAGCTGTTCCTAATCTGTTGAGCATCACAATGCATGGGATCTAATTAGTAACCTCAGATCTCTCTGCATAGGCATCAGAGGAAGCGGTCAGATCAGCAAACACCAATTTACATTTCTTCTTTTTACTCTTTCTGATACACCAAGCTCATCCCCAAAGTAACATCATCTTGGCATCCTTGAATCTTCGAGCAACCACTTTCTGTACCTACTGCAGAAGTTAACCTCAATGTTCTACAATTACCACACAAACAGCAAAGTAATCCCATGAAGATGCAAAAGCAGTGCTGCTGTCAGTTTCAGTGTTTGCAAAAGAAATGGTAGATAAGTACAAATTATATGCAACATATTCAGCACATATACAAAGCAGCTTGTCTGTGTTTTTGTGCGTCTCATTTGTGTTCCCCCGTATTGTTTGCACTACGCTAGTATTCATTCCAAGACTGCTTTGTTGGTCGAAAACCGGCCAGGGAATGATTCTACTACTGTGTGCCTGCAAAGCCTAGCCGGGTGCTTTCCTGTACTACACTACTCCTTTTTAAATGCAGTCGAATCTCGATAATTCAGACTCGAAGGGGCCCGAAAATTTGTTTGAATTAAAAGAAGTTCGAATTAACGGAGGGACGTATTTTTGAAGTATTCGAGCACCATAGCAAGATGAATGAACGGTGTGAGTCGTGAAATTTTGCGGCGCGCAAGCGCATAGCGAGTTGCGCCCACGCCGGCCAACGCTCGGTTCCCGATAACAGCAGAAAACGAAACTCCAGGGAGCGGACGGCGCCGACATGGCGACAGGCGCGCGCACGCGGATACCATTGAAGGGGAGGGAGGAGGGCGGCAGGAAAGCGAATTTGGCCTCGGCAACTCCGCCGCTTCGGTGGCTCCCCTCGCCCGCTCTCCCTCGCAGCATCCTCACCTTTGACTGTCTCCGTGCGCGCCCGCTGCCGTGCCAGCGCCGCTGGTACGGCCGGCTCGGTGCAGATTAGCTTACTCCTTGAAGTTTAGTTTTCTGTTGTTGTCGGGAAGTGAGCGTTTGCCGGCGTGGGCAGTTCGTTGGCGGGACTGGGCCTCTGCCGCTGTATGAAATGCCGGTCGGAGGTGCCGCCGCGTTATTTGGCGCGCTGCTGAGAGCATTGTCGGTCCCGTGGTATGTTCGAATTAACCGTCGCAAATGCTTTCGCGTTCGAATTAGCGAGCGTTTTCGCCCATTGAAATACACATAACTTTGACAGGACCAGAGCGTCAGTTCAAATAAACCAGCAGTTCGAATTAACGAGATTCGACTGTACAAGCCTGCATACAGAAATCAGATGGACTCACCCGTACAAGTACTGCCTACATCTCCATGATGGTCTGGTTGAGGAGTGAATAGACCATGTCGTTCAACATGGAGACGCGCTCTTCCAGCCGGCGCACTCGCTGCCTAGATAACTTGAGCTTCTTGCGGAGCGATTCTCCTTCCTCGGGGAGCCGCACCCTGCGAACTGCACCCCCTTGTGCCACTGCTGTTGCAGCCGGAGCGGCCTTGAGCGTACCGTAGCTGTGGTCCAGAGACGACGACTCGCTGCCCCCCTCACTGTTCTTGGCTGGCCCAGCGCAGTTGTCCGAAACATATTCGATCACATCCTGGAACACATGCCCGTCAACCCTTTCACGATGGCACACATAAATATTGGGGGAAAAAAAAATTATATATCTAAACATGCAAAGCATCACTAAGAAAAATATATAGCGGACAATTTTTCAGCAATGGGTTGGACACCCCAGACCAGAAACTGGAAGTGGACTTCACCCCAAGCTACGTGAGGCTTCGTTTAGAATTTGTACAAACAACTCTGGTCGAACGTGAACCGTAGGCGTGCATTCAATCTGTGTTGTCACGTGTGCGACGCTTGCTGCTAGCCATTCAGTGTTTGCCAAAGGCATTTAGCCAGACACTTTGTACTCAACACAAAAATTTAGCAAGAAAAAAAGAAAACTTTTTTCCCTGGGATGTTGCCTGTAGGCAACGCTCATCAATAAAGGGTGAAAGGTAAGTAAGTCATGCCAGCATCATTGACAAAATCTTCCAGTTCATGAGCTGTGGCACATGCGTGCAATCAGCCGGTGCTTGCACCACTGGGCATTGAAGGGATGCCAAATACACTAATTAGCGAGTTTTATGTTTTGCACACCCCAAAGCTATGAAAACTGCTGGACGTACAAAACAATGCAAAAGCAGTACAAAAGAATGCCAGCAGGGCGTGTGCCCCCTTTCTAAAGCTCCTCAGTAACTCGAAATAAAATGACAGATTACTGCCACAAGGGTCCAAAGTGTCACTTTCACTCGGGGCGAGAAAGTGATGTAGGAGAAAGTGTCACTTTCACAAGCGAGAAAGTGATGTAAACGTACAATACTGGCGCCACCAGATGCCATGATGTAACGTGCACCATTTACGATTAGTAAATTGTGGATTAAAAAGTTTAACCAAGAAAATAAATTGCCATTTTAACAACCTGAAACTGTACAGTGGGTAATTTCAGATGCCAAATGGAGGGCCCCGGAACATTTTGACGTATTGCAGTGAACCACTCGCAATAAAATAGTTTGTCATGTTGCATTTTCTTAAGTGTAAATCACTGTATATGTTGAATTCGAATGCACATTACTGGTGCTACCTCTTCACGCTGCTGTGTTGGCTCCATTTTCAGCACATTGCGGCCCCCTCTGTGCAGTCCACAGACTCTCAGCAGGCAGTAGTGCTCGGCAAAGCATGACCTTCGAGATTGGTAACTCAGCCCCATAAGAAACCTCAATCATTATCAACAATTTTGAATGGTGACGTATTTCCACAGTACTTTCCTTCATGACCGCTGTAACAAAGTCATCTCTTGGCACAAAGTATACATAGTGAGGGTCCTAGAAGGGTATGGGTACAGTGGAATCTCATTGATACGATCTTCATGGAAACCAGAAAATAAAGCGTATTATCCCAAAATAATTGTATATAAGACAAACAATCTTCTATAAGGGGAAGAAAAAATAAACCCCAAAAACGTATTATGCAGAATTGTGTCAACGACATTCCCCTGTATTCGAATAGTAGAATTTCTTCATCGAATACAAATATTGGAGCAAAATGACTTCAATGTTCAGAATATTTTCTAATTTATAAACAAAAGCAACATGCTGTAAATTTTGTGTGGAGTTCACTTGATGAAAAAATTGGGCTTATTTTCATTACTTGATATGTGCACATAATGCCGTTCACAACAGGGCATCTAGTGAATTGAGGGGGCTTGTAAATGAGAAACATCTGCTTTCTGTTATCGGCTCAACTGCAGCAGAAATCACCTACATCGATCTCTCTTCCTCGAGACACGATTAAGTGTTGTTATTCCTCCGTACACAAGATATTTGAATATTCAAATCTTGAATCTAACAGCAACAACCATTGAATTCATATTCAAAATTTTTAATATGCGCACACCTCTATAAACGGGTAATCTAACAATCTCGGTTGATCCCGAGTCTGCCTTTAGCGTCTCTTCAAAGCAACAACCATCAATTAACATCTCTGTGAGACGCTTTTTCATGCCACAGACGAGCGAAAGACCAATGTACGGCGCTGCTGCTACCTGCTGCCTATTGTCGGGGTAGGCGAAGATGGTGGGCACGGCATCGGGTCGCAGCCTGGCGGTGCTGCCCGAGCGCTCGAAGCAGCGCTCCAGGAAGTGGTCCGAGCAGAGCAGCGAGTCTTCGGTCGGTTCCCAAGGCGGTGGCAGGTTCACGTTGTGTACCCATGCCTTCAGGAGCATTGGCGAGTCCAGTGGGAACCTACACGCAGGCAAAAATGGGTGTTACTATTGCGTGTTTACAGGAAACAGCCATCTCTGCTGAAAATTGGCACCAATCCTGTTCCCTCTCGAAGCCCTTCTCTTTCCGCACATTTGCTAAAAGTGAAGCGCAGCACAGCCTTCGTCCCACTGTGGTGCGCAAATGAAAGTCATAAAGTACCAACGGGGTGAACGAAATTAGATGACAATGTCTGTTGGCTGCAGTTGGGACCTTGTCTGAAGAGCTCTAGTACGCGCAGGGCCACCAAAGTGCTAATGCACTTCTTAAAGGTAACTGGGCTATACCAGCTCTACATGAGTGAACACTGATCTGCAGGTGTGCATACGCTGGCTAACTGTGCACGATGATTTTCCCTGCTTTTCATTCTTCATCTCTCTCCGCCACAGGTCAGCACTGCTCACTCGCGACTACACTACACATTTCACAAACATTGGATAGAGCATGTGTGAGTGAAGAAGGATGTGATTGGACCTATGAGTGGGAACGAGGGCCGGTGAGTTGGAGTTGACACGAGTACAAAGGTGTTTAGTGTGAGTGGATGTATGAGCAGGTGCTGGTAAGTGACAATGAATGTGAGTGAATGCTGGCGAGTACTTGTGGCCGTGAGCAGGAACGTGTGTAAGCGCCGAGTGCGAGTAGACATGGGTCTGTATACTTTTCCTCCCGAAGGTGAAGAAAACTGCTGTTGGTTTGTGCATCATATCTTTGTTAGAGCTATGCAGCACAACTATGCACCCACCACACCTGTCCACCTTTTGTGCTGCTCTCATGGCGAGAGAAAAAGGAGGTCAGCCAGATGCAGGATTTTTCAATAACCTTGGAGCACGGGTTTTCGTCAAATTTTAAAGCGCAAATCCAAATACCCGCCGATGAAACAAGCGAAATATGTCTTTTACGTGAAGAACCCGTTCCTCCAATGAGACCCAATAATGCATGAAGAGCCAATAGGTCCGAATGCTTTCCCACTGGTCTTGCATGCCTAACATAGTATAAATCAAAGCTGTGATTTCAGAGCATAAAATGCATTAACAGCATTGTGTGCTAGGTAGAAAAGATAAACAAGGGGTTGGCAGGCTTGATTTTTTAAACCATTAGGTCATTAATCCTACACGTCACTGCATGAACATGATGGTGGCATGCCTGATTTTCAAGTCGTCATACACAAGCACAGCCAGTTTGTTGTACAATGCACAAGGCAAAGCTTGCACCTAGAAAGTGCTTGCATGTGCAGTTGGTACGTCATGCTAGTTTCAAATAACGATGCGCGACACCTTTAGCTGCTGATAAATGCAATGTAGAGAAGTGAACTTCAGAACTGAGGCAAACTGTGTTGACCTCTGCAATTCATTTCATAACAATGATGCTGCTCATATATACAATATGCCTCAGTGTTAGAAGTATTAAGGTTCTGTATGTTCATTACACTTGCAAATGCAGTCTTGGCACAATATAGCGCCTATTCACAGGTGTCTCATAGTGTACGACTTTGCCTAAGAAACCGGCTTTGCCGGTTTCTTTGAAGTGTTCCATGCCCAAGAAACACACGCACGCACACACTTACATGCTGACATGCCACACTTTGCAAAGCGCAATGTTTGGGCAGCGCTGCAGTGAACATGAAATGGAGAAAAGAGGGGCCATTGACCCTCCTCTTGCAAAGTGCCGGAAACAACAGAAATAACTACGAGCTCTAGAAATTGGGTTTTACATTCCAGAGCTATCAACGGTAAGTGCCACACTGAATAGTCCCATGCTATTTTATATAATTTGAGATTTCTTTACCCCTCCCTGTCAGTTTGCCGCCCTTACGTATTACGTTTACTGAAAGCAGGTCACTACTGTCGGAATCAGAAACTACAATGTAAATCTCTGCGTGGCCAAACATGCCACGTCCGACAGAGCTGAAAGCAGCACACACATGCATGGTAGCAGTTGCTAGATTTGATTTTGACACCTCTAGTTCGCAGCACTTCCAATCACTATAGAGTGTCAGTAATTGACACTATAGATGCCATGTACGCGCCGCAGATGAATCATATGGGCGTGATGGCACGTGGTAAACACGCCGTAGTTATTGAGCTGTCAGACTACCAGCAGGAAAAGAACTTCTCTCGTCCTAATGTCGGCCGGAAAGACGATGCGACTTCGAAATGCGCGCGACATTAGGCAGGTCACTCGACACCTTTCGCGGCCGAGAGAATGCCGTCACAGATCTCCTTACTTGTGGAAAGTTGTGCCAGGAAAGTCGCCGCTGTTATCGCAGTTCCATGCTTCGCAAACCGGCATCTTTACACCACTGGCGGGTCCTTGGATCGCCTCTTCCACCACTGTCGCAGGCTGATGAGACTCGCGGTCTAGCTCATCGCACGGTGCCTACTGCGGTGAGCGGTTGTTTGAAACGATGCTTCCGTAAACGTCCATTTACAGCCACGTGTGATGCGAGACAGCCGTCTGATCTTCGGGCAACGACGAACCTAATGCGCGTTCAACACCGAGGTCTGGTTAAGCAAACCGCCAACAAGTTCACAGCAATGGAGGTAGCCACAGCTGTCCCATGCTGTTCCTCCTCAGAGGCAAAAAATGCATATTATCCGAGTGTCCACGCAACAGAGGCAACGGCGCCTCGGTAGCTACTCATCATCATCATCGTATCACGTCGATTGCCACTTCGGCCACTTTCTTTAAAAAGAGCCAGATCTAGTTCGATTTCCGGCCAGCCGCATCCAAAACATTGCAGTCTGCTATTTCGCTACACATGGCCGGACGCTGCTTTCGCCGATGAGCAATCAGCAGAGATGAGCAGCTCATCCTTTCAAGCCGTGACGACCACTTTCCGCAAGGCGTTCGATGTGAAGCTGAAGGACATAGCGAAATGGTTTCCCACGCACATGTACACTGGTACGTACGCGTTAGGTTATCCGGTCGTACTGAGCAAATCGCGCGCACCGTGATGTCGGAAGTTTCGTGACCATAGAAGTTAAATATGGGCTCTCTGGAGACAACCGCACCGGTTCTGCAATGGGAAATCCCACATTAGCGCAGTTATACGAACGTACTACATAAAGAAAGGCGGAGTGGGGAACCGAGTTTCGCTGAACTCCATGCTTTGCTCCGAATGAACACTCCTAAAAAATATCGCGCGCAGTTTTAGACCGTCCGGGAACGCTTTCTGAAGAGTTGGCATTCACGCTTGTTATAGAGAAGAGCAGAAGCCTAGCGATTTGCGATGCCATGATCGTCTTGATGGTCTTGATCGCGAAGATATCTGGGTTTCAGAATCCGCGTGACTTCATATGCTGACCGTTAAAAGCACCGCTTGCATTGTTTTTCTTTTTCATGTTCGCAGTTTTACACTTCTACACCGCCTTGACAGGTAGTCTAAACGTTGTACCGTAATTGCGTGTTAATTGTTTAAGGAGGCAGTTCAGCTTTTGTTGCAGTTTCAAACTATTGCGCAGGTCTGCACGTACGTGTTTAGTTGCGCGACAGGTCGTAGAAAAGGCCTATTCACTTGTGACACTTTTCAAAGGAAACAAAGACAGTTTTGAAACTTGGTATATAGCTACTTTTTAGGATGAGAAAGCATGCATTTCACAAAGTGCTTGCTAGCTGCTTCACGCACACACACACACAAGAGAAAGACATCTTGTGTGCGAGCTTCACATATGCATGAGTACACGTATAATAATGCTTATAACTGACCGATGTCTTTAATTTGTGCAGGCATGAAAGACATGCAGCGCAAGCTCAAGTCAGTGGATTGTGTCCTGGAACTTCACGATGCTCGGGTATGAGTAAGCTCAGCATTGCTTGGCAACATAGTCGGGTCTGCAGCTTGTAAAAGAAATTAAAATGATTGTGGAGTGCAACTCAAGAGACCTTCAAGTGTCATCAAAGACTGCGTGTGCTAACCAGCCTCATGAAACTTTGTCACCTTATGTGCGCGTGTGTTGTCAGCATGTTTTAAAACCAAGTTTCATTTCCTATATTCCTCATGCAGTTGAATCCACTTATAACAGACATCACGGTCACAAAGGATGCATTCGCTATAGTCTAGTATTCATAATAAGTGGACAAGCAAGAATAAGCCAACGAAATGGCAAAAGCATTTATTGTTTTTTTAAAGCAATCGGTAAGCTTGCTTTGCTTCTTCATTGCCAGCCCGCTTATCGCGGCTTCCAGATTGCTTAAAGCAGACAAGCGCTTATCACTCATAGCTTTGCTGCAAATTAGATGTTTCAGCATCGTGATCCACGCAACCATACTAAACCACGGTTGATGTGTTTGCAGGTGGTAGTATCGATTCTGCAGTCTCCTCACTTTATTCATCCAATTCATTTGACTGAGCTTTGCACCTCACGGGCAATGCCTGCATCTGTGCATGACTCTATGACGTTGACTTCATCATCCGTATCAATTAAGTCGTGCCAACCATTGTCAGCAGCACTTGACTGCACTTCATTGCCGTGCTGCCATAAATCCACAGGCCTGTTATGATTGCTTCCGAGCTCTGCAGTTCCAGACTCTATAGTGCGAAAACAGTTTTTGATGCAATGTGCAGTAACCTTCATCAAAGCTGCCTCTATCATTTCCATAGCCGCACTACCGCATTCGCTCTAAAGGATCTTGAAGTCGTGACATTTCTGTTCTGAGACGCGCTGCAATAGCCCGCATGAAGTTTATGACCGTCACGCCATCTTCGCTAAGTAATAACCGGGCATTCATTCTAACCAGGATTGCTAAAAGTGCACTAGACTGTAATACAGTCAAAAGACTGACGATGACCTGTTCAGCAACGACTTGGTATTTGATTGGCTACAGTGCCCCATCCTGCTGATAATGGCTGTTCCTGTAATTCGCCTTGCAAGTTGGTAGATGCACCCACTACAGGTCCACCCGTGCATTGGTCTGTCCTTTTCGTTATGGCATCCTAGTCACACCGTCGTCACATTGTGCCGTTGCTATCATGTTGTTGGCACCGCAAGGCCAACTTCTCGTCCTCAGCTTCACTCTCGCCGTATGGCGAAGAAAAACAAAGCTTGACCCACCACTGCCACTAAGGATCACTCGTGCTTCTTGTGGCAGTGTGCATCCAGGAGCCAGGCACAGTACTAACCATTGAGCTATCGCGTGGCATTTAAGCTTTGTGTGCCACGCAGACTCTGATAGTGGCGCGGAAACTGTGCACAGTGCAATTAACAGCAGTCGAACAAGGAACGTCTCTGGAGACAGCTTTTTCGACAAGGGAACTTGCTATTCGTCTGGGAAGTTGCTGTCAAGATGAAAGAAAGCCCACCTTGTCAAAACATTGGGTCTAGCGACAAAGTTCTTGTTTGACCACTGTTGATCACTTCAAGCCTTAATTTCGCTGCGAACTTTCTGTCTTGTCTGGCATCTGTGCTCGTATTTCAAAGGCCACAGCAGGTAATATTAAAGTGCACGAAGATGACATCGCAATTAAGAAGTTCGTGAGCCCGATAAATTGCACCGGGATAGAGAATCGGGCGAGTCGGGCAAGAAAAGTAAGGGGATCCGAGGGGCCAGATTTTTTTTTGTAGTCGCAGCCATACGAAGTGACAGACAAAAGAATGAAGCCAGAAAAGCCCGAGGGACGTGTTAGTTGTCATATTTTTTTTTCAAATGTAGAAATAGTAAGTTAAAGACAAGTGAAAGTGCAAACCTTGCCGCAGTTTTGAGCTGAACCCACATCTGCTGCGGCCATGTTCCCACCCACTTTCTTGGGTGTTTCTGTACGTGTAAAAGATTAGCCCTGGGATTTTTAGCCAGTGCTACTCGTGACCATGGCGGCAGACATGGAACGTCCTTTATACTGTGGGTGCCACATAGTTCGAATGTTTCCTGATACCCTGATACAGCCGTGAAAAAAAAAGGGGGGGGGGGGACACGGGCCGTGTCCCATCTATGTCCATATCTCTAGCACTGCTACATCCCAATTACTTTTATTCAGTTATTATGGACTTGCTCTCCTTGCTGATTTGATGGCCACTGAGATTGCCAGTGACTGCAGCAGAAATATCGAAGTACTTTGTGACAAAGTAAAAAAAAAAAAAGAAATTTGCAATGTCCCATGAGAATTCGAACTCCGGGCCCACGATTGTCAGTTAATGGTTTTACCTCTTAGTCACTTTACGGATGCTACAGCAGAGGAGCATACAACGGCATCTCATTGATACGATCTTCACGGGAACTGGAAAATAAAATGTATAATCCGAAGATCGTATTATCCAAAATGCATTGCTCCTGTAAGACGCTGGCCGGGAAATGCACGGAAAACGTATTATCCCGAAAAACGTATCATGCAGAATCGTATCAGCAAGATTCCACTGTATTGCGCTTGGAGAGCATGGCTGTGCTGCCAGTTGCTGTGATTGGCCGATGCCATACTCTGCAGCTTATCTGTAAACCAGCTCCACGGTGAGAGAATTTAAATGAAGCCAGTGGTAAGAAGTGAAAGACACGATAAAAGGCCTTGTTTCTCCACTTCTCTGGTATTAGGGATCGCCACGTCCACAAACGAAGAAGGCTCAGACTAGAGTCAGCTGTGAACGAAGTTTTTTTCTTTTTGAAAGAAGATTGCTTGCCTGCATCCCCGAATGTGTGCTAAAACCACAAAAGGGAAAATCGTCATCCACCCTACTGTAGCATGAAGCTGCACAGTATGGGTTTCACTGGAAGAAAGCTTCGTAGTTGAAGAAAAAGTTTGTCCTGGTTCAGTGATTGAACCCGAGACCAACGCCTTTTTTGGGAGGCCACTCGACCATCTGATCTAATCAAGAGGCTAGCAGATTGCAGAGCGAAGGCGAATTAATTGACAACTCAAAACACAGGGACACTGGATATGGCAAATCAATTCTGCCTTATCCCGCAAATTGGAGGGAGGTTCACAAAAGTAAAAAAAAATTGGCGCCCATCTGACTGTAGCACAAAGAAGCTACAAAGGAAAATCCCGCATGGGATTCTCAAGAAAAAAACCTTTCATGAATCTTTCTACACTTTGTGGGCTTCTGCAGAACTGATCTGCGATTTACCCAAACCAATACCGCACGATACAGTGCAAGGCTTACTGTGCTTAATGTTGTATCTGCTGTTGTGTAATTGCTTCGTGCTGTGGCCCAAACTGCAACATTTTCCTTAAACTTTGCCAACTACAGGTTCCACTTACCGGCAGGAACCCTAACTTTCTGTCCATGCTGGCGGCCATCAAGCCGCACGTGTTGCTTCTCAACAAGGCTGACCTGGCTGATCCCGCCTGCAAGGCCACTGCCGTCCAGCAGCTCCATGACCAGGGCACGCAAAACGTCCTCCACATCCGCAGCACGGAGCCGTATCGCAACGTTGACAAGGTTGGTGAATTTAGCGGCCGACTTTGCGTAAGCCTCCTTGCTTGCAGCCATTTAAAGGGTCATTAACACTGTAACGCCCCACATATTGTATATATTGCTACACTCACTTTGATACCTCGAAGTTCTGTAGGTAAAAAGCGAAGCAAAAGTGTCACGTATGATGCATTTGTTCTTAAAAATAGTATTTAATTACTTCCTTAAAGTTGTGTGTATATTGTTCAGGATCTCTTTTGGTGCATTTTTCTTTTTCTTTCTTTTTCATTGTGCACCAAATTAGAAGGCTTCGACTGATGTTTTCGGGCACAGCAATTAATAAGCAATTCAAAGTTCTTATTTAAGCACAGGAAACTTAAAACATAGCACTTTTGATATGAAGGAGTGAGTTTCAGTTGTTGGTAGTTGAGCAAACCATACACTGTATAATTAATTACTGTGCGAATTTAATTAAGTGTTAGCTGAAATAACATTTAATTGTTTTGTTTTGTACAAATGTACCTTGCATTGCTAGAACAATAGGTGAACAAATTGTTCAAATTTTTCATGCTGTGGAACTGTATTCCTGCTTGCCATGGCATCGTGGATTTTGATGTCTGCTCGGGCCTAGTTAAATCTGTTTTGTATAGTCAAAAAGATGGACTACTACATTGTATTCTAACAGAACCCATGAATGAACTTAGCAAGTTTGGTTTACTGAGCTGCAAATCTATGACGTCAACACTGATGTACCGGTGTTACGGTTTAGGTGTAAAATTAAGATAAGTGGAATTTTGTTCTGAATTTTATTTCCTAGTGAACGACCTATAATGATGAAATTAACAGAAATAGTAACGGTACTACACAGTAACTTTTTATCGTGATTGGGCCCAATCCAGATTTAATTTCTTGATCGCAATCGACAACAATCCCAGGTACACAGTCCAACAATCTGTATCCAGTTTGGGTGAGCTCATGCGCACCATTTGTCGTTAGTGGGTCCAAGGCACTTATCAGATTTGTATAAAATTGTAGTATGAAACATAATTTTTTTTTTCGAAAATATATTATTTCATTTGCCATTGTGGGTACGGATATTATGCTGATCATCTGCAACTCTCAGAACTACATGGTTGTCAGCCTATGATTGCTATCAAGAGGCCTGATTGCGATGCACAGATCACAATTGGATCCGGGTCGAGCAAGATGGCAATCAAAAGTGACCGTGTAGCCGCACTTGATTCAGATCGAGCTCAATCTGGATCGGGCGCAAACGCAATCAAAAATAACCCTGTGACACTGGTATTATTTTTGATTCATTTGGCACTGCTTTCCCGATTCTTACATGCCCCTGAAACAAACGCACCCGTATTCTGTGTGTCAAAAGTAGACAAGTAATGTAGAAATGACCTTAAGGCTCTGAAATAAACGGGAAAACTAACGTGCAACCAATTTTAGCAAGGAAAATGAGCAGGGGTATAGTATGCATTGCAAAATGGCAGGCGGTTTTCTAAAGGTAGCTTCGCCGCAATACAGCCGTGTTATACAGTAAAGCATACAAACTTCTCAAATGCAGTGTGTTTCATATTCGATTGCACTGTGCAGGCAACTTTCAGGCCCAATTTTCCTGGAAAAATAGCGCGCTATAGGATCGAGTAAATACCATAATCTGAATAATTCATTTTTTTCATTGCTGTAATCAGACATTGTGAGCTACCGTCATCGCTAGACAATCTTCCTATGGCCGGTTGCAAAAAGGCGTTTTTACGGGAGATGACGTGTGTTCAATGCATTCACTGTACCCTAAGTACCTACAATACCACCACTATTGGAGTTACCGCTGCAGTCTCCTTTGGGGTCGGGTGTGTTCGTGATGACCAGCCAAGTTCAAATTATCTGGTGAAGGCTTATTTCTGGGTCGAATAATGGAAGCTTGGCCCCATGGAAATGCGTGGACACCGGCCAGGGCCTTCGGTCAGGATCGAATTAGCCAAAAAACTGAATTAACTGGAGTCGAAATAACGGAAGTCTATATTGTGGTGGAAGGAGGGGCTTTCACTCAGGCTGGTAAGTTTGTTTTCCTGGTCTGGTTGACGGACAGGGATGATGAAGGTGGTTGTGTGGAGTAGGGGGGACTATGTCAACAGATGAAGTAAGCAAGCTACTGCCACTGCATGCTGCCTCTTTTCTTTACCTCTTTGTCGTGGTGCAGAGGCTGTAAAAGTATGCAGTGGGGAAGTTGAATTTGTTCAATTTGAAGAGTAACGTGAGAGAGTTAAACTGTATTTATGCATCAGGTAGCGCAGAATGCCAGTATTAGCTCACATAATATTAGCTTTGAACAACTCTGGAACTATTCCTGCATGCCATAGCAAATACTGTTGTTTATAACTATACACATAAGCAGAAGTACTCCATAGCATATACTCTTGTACTACTTATGTGAAATTTGTTAAGTAATTTGGGAAGATTTTGGCTTGTTCTTTTTTTTTTTTTTTCCTCTAGTTTGTATACCATGATTGTTTCGTATGTCATATATTTGGTGATTTGTGCTAAGGACTCAAGTACATCTTATGTATGTGGCCTCATCAATGTTTACGTAGTGTATGTTTAGGGTTCTGCATTTATGATTATGAACAAGCTTTAGCTTAGGGCCTATTTGACTTTCCTATTCATTTGCAGGTGAAACGCAGAATTACTGTCACTAGACAACCGATAAACTGATTCGAACGACATTTGCTACATTAATAAAAGAAAGTTACATTCTGTAAACATTTGGAAGCACTGTTTTCATTTAGTGCATGAATTTTTTTTTATAACGAATGCTGAAAATCGATAACCTTAGGACCAATTGTAACACCGGGTTTACAAATTCCTAACTCGTCACCAAAATGCAGTTGTCACAACTTTGTAAAAATATTTGTAAATTACCGACCTCATGCTAAGCGGTAGCGTACGATAGCCACAGCCGATTCAAATTTCTCACTCAGTGCTCCGATGTGTATGTCACTCATGAAAACAGACTCAACCAGTGTTCACATTGGTCTCTCACTCATGATAACATCCTGACTCATTTAACCGTTCACATGTGTATCTCACTTACGAAACCATCTCGGCTCATTCAATTTTGACTTGTGTATTACGAAAACAGTCGGACGCAATGAATCAAAATACCCTTTGCAGATTGTGCCCTTGGTTGCAGACCTGATTCAGCAGTCGGAGCGCTACAACCGACAAGAGGTGAGGACTATAGCAGGCTGCATTCCGCTTTTCCTCCGAAAACTGCCTTCAGATACGGCTTGATAAAGGCTGTTATCTTCAAAACATGAGTGGCAATAGAAATTTGATTACATAAAATGCTGATGTAGTTGTGAAGAAAGCATATGTTCATACTTATGCGCTCAGTCAGACAAAGCTGCAGACAAACAAGGAATGGCAAAGAAACATGAGAAGAAGCTACGAAGCATGACTCTTAGTTAACGAGCAAGCGTGGAGTCTTAAATTCAGCAGGATGCAATAATGCATCACTCAAAAACTTTGTAAATCTTAAAATTTGTATGTTTGGGATTCCCCAGTGTATTACACATAATAGTGAAAGGCATATGTACGAAATGGGTTACATGAAGACACATTCTATAGGCCGGAAAACATTTTCCGTCAGCAACGCCTCCTTTCTGATAAAGTCAGTTGACCCTGTGTGCACTCAGTATTATAACCATGGCTGTACAAAGCACACCTTTGCCAACGTAGTGTATGAATGCAGTGGAACCTCGTACGATCCCATTTCGTATGATGGGATTGTACGGCACCAACATTTGCAATTGAGAACACGTAAAGTGACCCCATACAGTTATGCTTTTTTTTTAGCAGTTGAAAAGTTTTCGGAAAACGTGATCTTTCAGCACTAACGTTCAGCATATTACCAAACTGTGATTGTATGATACTTTTTCCTGACCGCTAGGTCCCATGCAAACAAGAAAATATGTGAGGTGCGCGCGGTTGAGAACAGTAGCCGCTCGCTGCAGCAACTTCCACGCAGTACTCGCGCACCCGTGTTACGTGAGAATTCCGGCGTGCACTTGGTTTCCTATTCCGGTACCAGCAAATCCCTCTAGGGTCGTCGGACTCCACATTCACAGCTGTCACCGCTAACCCTATTTCAATAAGCATCTTCACCTATCTGTGCTGTCAGCACACGGGGTGTATTGCCATTGGAAGTGTACTGCACGCTTTTAATAGGTGATAATCCAATCGCGCCGCTGTTCCTTGCTGCAGACGACGCGAAGTGGATTCTGCTATGGCCCACCAACTCGCTTTCATTTCAGTTTCCCGTCACCGTGTGAACACACTACACAATACAAAAATGACAATGTGCGTCACAGGCCGCTGGCCAAATCAGCTCGACGTGCGTCGTCCCGTGCCACAGCGATGCACGTCAAGTGCGCACGTCAAACTGCTCAGCCCGAAGGAGCTGCTGACCCTGGTCGAATTCGACAAGCGCAAACGTAAGCTTGTCGCAGTCGCAAAAAGAATACAGGAACACGTGTCTCGGGCCACTTCGGCCCCACCAGCTCGACGTGCATCGGCGCCGCGTGCTGCAGCAAATTCGCGCAACGCTTGCCATTGCGTAGATACCAACTGCAGTTGAGTCTGCTAAACTTTTTTTTTTATTTTGGATCATACATTATCCCGGTAAGTACATATTTTTTTCTCGCGTTGTTTCCCCCCCAAAACTTGTGAACGAGGTTCTACTGCACTTAGTTCCTGCATAAAGGAATGGCCGAAACACCTGCATGCAACTCTGATGTGACGAGACTGTCGAGCAGGTGTCACCGTTCGTGTGACTGGGTTGCATATCATAACCTAACGCCCTGTACAGTCATACATTGTTGTAACAAAGTTGCATCAGACATGAAAACACCTACCAATATTCATTATTTGTTGTTACACGTTGATATCAGTAATGAACATTTTAGATTTACTTTGTTATGGCCGATAATTTGTGATATTAATGTACATTGTATCGAGGTTTGACTGTAGTATATATTTTCATGTAGTACAATTAAACCTGGATATAACGAAATTGACAAATTCCCGAAAAACTTCGTTATAAAGAGGATTTTGTTATATGCAGGTTCGGCACGAAAATTAGAAAAAGAAACGCTTGCCGTATTCACTCGATTCTAACGCGCCCTCGATTGTAACACGCACCCGTTTTCCGTGACCAAAAGAGAGGGGAAAAAATCCTTTACTTTTCTTTGTCGAAGCACTCATACCTATAAGCACTAAAATTCTTCGTTGAAGCACTCGTCCTTGGAATGTCACACCAGGTACTGGATGTGTGGACGCGTGTCGTTTCGCACAAGCGCGAGGCATCGGAAACTAAGAGTGAGCGACATGATGGCGTCGTAGCGTCGTATAGTGTCACCTAGTGTCAGGTTAGTGAAGTGAAGCGCAGAGACTTGCGCAGTAACCAAAGAGCGGCGCTGCCAGCACGTTGAAAAAAAAGAACATTTTTGTTTTCCTTCGGCAACATCAGCTGGAGAAGGAGAGTGCCGGCTTGGCGGGCTAGCTCAGTTGCAGCAAGCGGCGGGATCAGGTTTGAATGAAAGGAGGGGGAAAGGTCACGCCCGCGGCGGCAAGGTCGCCGCGGGCGTGACCTGTCGCCGAGTCGAGAGATGCAGGCCAACCTCGTGCACGCACGCACACGTGCGCTCGCTCTCACCTCGCAGTCGCCGTGAATTTGAGCACCCCAAGTGCGACGCCGCTTCGCATTCTGTCGCGGCGGAGAAGGAGCTCCCGGTTGCTGCTCGCGCAAAAATGACAAAATTTGGGGCGAAACCTCTAGGTTGTCCGCGGAAAATATTCGTTATTTCGAGGGGGTCTCCCGCTGCCACTTCGTTACGTAGAGGTCTCAAATACATGTGCTTCTATGGAGTAACGGCGGGGAATAGAAAAACTTCGTTATATCCCGGAATTCGTTATATGGAGGTTCGTTATAAGCAGGTTTAACTGTATTTGTATTACTTTTATATCCGGCAAATCAGTTGTGTAGAATCCCACAAAGTGGAGGAAATGTTCAGAAAGGGAAAATGGCCATCCAACCTAATGTAGGACGAAGCCACAGTGCAAACCCATACGGGTTTCTCGGAAAGGAAGCTCCTTTGTGGATCAACCTTTTCCTTTTCATGATCTTTGTGGACGCGATGGAGAGTTTTCATTTGTCTTGAAGCATACTTTTTGGAAACTCATGTAATTCATGTAACCCCATAAATGAAAATGTGTTGGCTATAGTGTATAAGCACAATGCAAGTGCCAGCTTCTGGCATTTGTATCGTGCCTGCTCTGCCCTCAGTTGTCAACTGGCTAACACAGTTTGATGCTGCTCAGAACATGGTGTCTTCGCATTATGTTGCAGATTTATTTGTCACATTAGCTGACACAGGCCCACACTCATTGCATGCAGGCGTACGACTACAACATTATGGTGATTGGCATCCCCAACGTGGGCAAGTCAGTCTCTCATCAATGCCCTCCGGAAAATGCACCTGGGCAGGGCTGGTGAGTCGTGTTCGTTGGCACCTTCTTTTGAGAGGGGGGCTCCTTTGGCCTGTCAAGTATATCTTCTTAATTGAAATGAAAATAGGAGGAGGTTTAGGCACCTATAATGGTGACAGTTACTAGTTTTTGATTGATAGTGATAATAATAAGAAAAATATTGTACAATAACAAGAAAAAGTACCACAGGTTAGGCAAATATAGACCGGGGTTAGCTAAGAGCATAAATGAGGCTCGCGTGTAATACCAGACACATTCAAGCGCACAGAGACAAAAGACTACAAGTTGCACTAAACAGTATAGAGTGCAGACCGCTCATAACGTAAGTCGCCGGAGTCGCGAATATCTGCACTGTAAGCGGTACCGCACTATAACCAAGACAACGATTTTCAAGCCCTGCACGTATGCAAAACATGTAGACCAAGCATGTAGACACACTTTGTACTATCGCGCACACATCACGATTACATTTTCGCCAGTGAGCTGGCGAAAACATAATCGCGATGTAGCCAGTGCTCTTCAAGCTCGACAGCTTTGCACTGAGTCAAAACGAAACAACTGTTTGCCGCAACCGCTGCAGGAAAAAACCGTGACCGCTATCGACGTGATTATGAACGGCGACTTTGCGGTGCCGAAGGCACGCGCCCGACGCACGCACCGAGCCTGGACGAAACAACTACCATTCGCTGCAACAACTGCAATCGAAACCGTGGTCGTTATCTGTGCGATCGTCGATGGCGACTATGCAGTTTTTTAGGCACGCAGCCGACGCGTGTACCGAGTAAAAACGAAACTACTGTTCGCCGCAACTGCAGAGGAGAAAACCGCGACCGCTATCTCCGCGATCGTGGATAACGACTACGCAGTTACAAAAGCCCGCAGCCAACGCGGTGTTATGCGCGGCGGTAAACGCAAGAATACAGGCTTTAAAGGCGCAAATAGGCTCTAAGTGTTCCGGCATTGATGTCATTCTCGTACGAAGCGTCCAACTGTCGCTTCGTTTCAGTTGGACGCTAGCGCCGTTCTTGCTCTCTTGCTTTGCACATTTGCGGCGCTCCTTGCTGACCGAGCTTGAAAGTAGTCCGAATTAACCGATGTGCGGCCAAATAAGGCCAAATTAACGAGAGTTTGATTGCATTGAATAATGGACTAGCGGACGAGGGTCGAATTAACGAGGTTTTGCTGTAGCTCCAAACTAAATTTGCGGAACACTGCTTAAATCGACAGCGTCGCTCGCGAGATATCTGCACTTCACGACACGCATCGCGACGGGGGCACAGAAACTGAAGCCTCATTCAGTGCAAAACGCGCCGCTGATAAGCAGCCGAGCAAAAGGTTTCTCCGTCGCCTAGACAACCTACGCGCGCATTTTCTTCTGTTCGTTTGCTCCGCGTCTCATGCTCCTCTTCCGCTTCGCCCTCGTTGATCGCCTCTCCCATCAGTGTGCGCACCATGTTGAGAAGTGTGCTCGCTGCTGCCCTTGTCGGCTAGATTTTCTTGCGGAAGCTGCATTATAACCGGTATTTCGTCTCACGCGGCTGCACTGTAAGCGGTATGCGTATACATGGAGTTCTATGGGAGGGTAAACGGGAGTCGGAAAAGGCCACGTTGTAGCCAGTTCTGCACTATAAACGGTTACGTTATAAGTGGTCTATACTGTATTGAGTCACGACGTAGGCAGAGTTACAGTACACGTACATGAGACTGCCATGAAGTCTGAAATGAGCAGGCTTATAGATGAGGCAAATTCACTAATTGCATTATACATGCACATAGACGCAACCCTCAGAAGTGAGCTTTATTGAAGAAGATGCACAAAGATGAGTATAACGCAAGTGCACATAAATATAAATGCTGAAAGTGGGTTACGGTTACATAACTCTACCTGGTGTGGCACCTAGTACCGAGTCTGTCGTGGTGAATGCGGTGTAACTGAAGGGCGTAATAGAGATATTTAGCTGAGAATTTAGATTACGCCCTGCTCAGACCGGTCTATCCGAACATTTTGTACGCAGTCCCTCAGCTGAAACAATGTTTTGCATGCGCACTGTGCTCATGCCAGCAGCGAAAGGCAGAACACTGCCCTCGCTTAGCTACAGAGCTGATTGTGCAGAGTGTGACGGTCTGTCCACACTTTGCTCCTTTGTCATTTCTCAACCTGAGCTGACTTTGCGTTGCTCGCGTCTCTGGGAGAAGCGCGTACAGAAAATTCGAAATCGATGCAGTTCCCTGTAGTATCATTGCGTAGGAAATGTGAGCGGAGTGGACCATAAACGATGCTCAACTGTCTAATTGTTGCTGACCAACGAAACAGAGAGAGCAGCGACTTGGGTGGTAACTTCCAAGTTGGAAGTCACTGCCCGCGTCAATCAATTTTGTTCTTATATGCCATCGTTCTTGCTCCTCTGTGTTTAATTTATTTTACCATAACTATGTCCTTTAGTAAACGCCGACTAGGCCATCCTATGCTGTAACTGTTTTCCCGATGATTTGAGAATTGCTTCTACTGAACAGCTGACTTCATCAGACAGGAAGCGCAGGAAGCAGCTGTGTTCTTACGGCAGATTCCATGCATAGTTTTTGTACGAGCAATACAAGTCTTCCAAACATGCCGGAGAAAAAAATGCTGTGCTCTGCACTGGATTGTCACTTAGCAGAGTGGTGATTAGCCAGCAGCTATAGTGGCTAACGTCTGGGGCAGAAACATGGAGGTTAACAAAGAAGCTCGAGAACAAGTTAAGGACCGCACAAAGAGCTATGGAACGAAAAATGTTAGGTCTAACGTTAAGAGACGGAAAGAGAGCGGTGTGGATCAGAGAACAAACGGGGATAGCCGATATTCTAGTTGACATTAAGCGGAAAAAATGGAGCTGGGCAGGCCATGTAATGCATAGGATGGATAACCGGTGGACCATTAGAGTTGCAGAATGGATACCAAGAGAAGGGAAGCGGAGTATAGGACGGCAGAGCGCTAGGTGGGGTGATGAAGTTAAGAAATTTGCAGGCACAAGTTGGAATCAGCTAGCGCAAGACAGGGGTAATTGGAGACCACAGGGAGAGGCCTTCGTCCTGCAGTGGACATAAATATAGGCTGCTGCTGCTGATGATGATAATGGCGAGATGGCCTCCAACTGAGTCTATCAAGTGATAAATTGAGGATGCAACATCAGCCATGCCCTACCCTGGAAAGGTATGCAAAGAAAGTTTCAGTTAAAAAAAAAAAAAACAATAGGTGTCGCCCTACTGTGTCTTACTCTTCCTGTACTCCTCCCAGTTATCCATTCTCTCTTATCAGAAAAAGAATGAGAACAAAGTTATGCAATAAACCACGTAGCATATTATGATTTGCAACTATGCAAGTATGCCTGCCTGAGCTGGCGACAGGAACTTGGTTTGAAGCATTGCGAGGGATGCTGATTGTTTGGTTATTGGTGGTCCTTAGCTAACAGGATACTTTGCCACATGCTTCTTGCAGCTCACTAGTGAGCTTGTGATAAGATAGAAGTGTGGAAGCATTCGTAAATTTGGCATCGCATTTGCACTTGGACACTGGTCAGTGATGGTGCCTGTGACAGTGTCAAGAATGCAATAGTCGGCAAGCCACTGCTGATTGTCCTGTCCCTCTTCAGCCTTATCTTGCCTGACGACACTACAAATTGTCAAGTGTGTAGGGATACGAGTGTGCCAACAGCTCTACGCCTTGGCACTCTGGGCACTTAAGTTGCTGCACACTTACTCGACAACTGCAGTCGGGCCCACGTTCATGGAAGCAATCGACAACAAACACATGTACACCTGGAAAGCATTTGTTGAGCTTGCAACTAGTACTTCAAGCAGGCCACCTAGCCATAGTTAACATCGCCCAGCGATACCGAAAAAGAATATGCTGGAGAAACACAGGTTTTCGATGTGCCTGCTGGGGCATGGGTGGCGACTGCGTCTGCTGAAGTAAAAATGTGGCTGGCTAACAGCGTGCGGGAAATCAGAAGCAGTGCTGGAGGCTTCCGTGCTCGCCACTTGCTGGGGATGAAAGAGAGTTGGGCAATATCTCACATGACTTACCTAGTGACTCAACGTGACTTTTGACCGGGAAACATTTTGACCAGGCGACATTTTGACGGGGAAACTTGTCATCAGCGCAAGTCCCATTCTGACAGGTCCCCCTGTTGAAACGTTGACTCCAGGCTCGGGCATCCCTTGTCTACCCACTGTCGATCTCCCTGTGAACCTCTGTCGTGTTTGTATTACAGACTGTGACGATGCTCATAGTCTTCCCATATTCGTAAGTGTTCAGCTTTCCCAATAATTGAGAAATCTGACTAGTCACAGTTACATTAGCTTCAATCGGGGAGCACCGGCGTGCTTCCACAAGTGCCACTATGTTTTTCCTTTTTTTGATTTCTGGAAGTCAGTAGTGGTGCATGTACATTCTCCCGCAAAAGCTTACGGGACACCAAATTCACGAACAATCTGAATTGCCACAAAGCCTGGGCACATAACCTCGAATTCAAAGTTTCATTCTGTAGTAGTCATTGCGACCTACACAGCGACCTATTAAAATAGGAGCGCTTTGCCTTAACAGAGCAGAAATCCACGTTTGTAATGGGATGCCCATACACTTTCGAAGCTGACTGTACCTTCGTAATGCACTACCGTCGGCTTTGAACAATCAGCCCTATGAGGCTGCATTTATGTGGAATGAGCATGCATGTCAACGTGCTATGCCTGTAGTCCCAAAATGGGCATGTGGTTTCCCAATCAGTTGTGCACCATTTTGATCATCAGCACCATTGTCATCATCATCATCATCATCATCATCATCATCATCCTGATTGGCAGCAGCAAGTGATCAACGACCATCGACCCTCTTCATAATTGTAAAGCTAGCCTTCCCGTGAGGCAGTTTGCCCAACTAATAGCGATGCAGTCACTTTTGCAAACAGCGTGTACAAGCACAATTTGTTTGCCTTATGACACAGAAAATCTAAATGCAGCTCTCATGGCAAAAGCATGCGCAAGAGACAAACCCCAGTACGTGCAGCTAGCACTTTATCTTCATTTGAACGATGACCAGTGGCGCGATGAGTTGGCAAGTGTGCAGTGCAGAAAAACGCACTTGCAAATTATAAAAAGGCTCTGTTGTCAATTGCTGCCTGCTTAATAACCATTCGCCGTGCCAGTGGAAACCGCAGCAGCGGTGGCTCACTCACTCACACTCTTTCTCGCAGGTAAGGCCACGCGTGTTGGTGCCACAGCCGGTGTCACAATGAGTGTCTTGCAACGCATTAAGGTGAGCATATGCCTTTACTCTGCTGTACAGAGGTTGTTACATGATACAACATGCAACTCAGTGCCTTGCTGTAGAAACAGGCATCTCTGGTGTTACAGTGTTTCTGCTACTTGTTCTATTAGTGCAACTCAACATCAATGAAACGTGGCGATGGGGCTGAGGTGAAGTTTGTGTACCTGCAAATGTTTTGCTTGTCTCGTCCACCTCTGGCAGCTTGTTATGTTAACGTTCACGTAAGTATGCATTGCTGAACATGGCTGCCAGGTGCTAGACTCAAAATGCAGCCACGAAAACAAATTAGTGCTTGCAATATCACCAGTATGAGTACACTGTCGTGTGCCAGATATATAGATGACTTCATTGCAATGTAATGATAATGATTCTCGTCTCCCTTTGTCAGTTCCTGTCTTTTTTGTGTGTTTCTGGGCCGTTTTCTTCGTGTTTCAAATTGAAATAAACTTGAAAAAATTGAAGCCACCAGTGAAAAGCCAACCACTATGGTCAATTGAATAATTCACTGAGCATTTTTTTTAAATTTTTAACTGTAAAAGGTAATTGATTACAGTGCACATTTGATGCAGGGATCCATAAGGTCAGGAGATCATGAGCTAGTCCTATTGAGGAGCAGAAGTTATTCCAGGGCAACCTTCCAAAGAGTGTGCTGTGGTCAATTGTATGTGTAAATTGTGAAGGTAATTCAAGAGGTAATCATAAGGACCATGTTGCACTTAATTGTTTGTGTAGGCAGGTGGCAGTGAGCACGTTGAAAAGACAAGTACTGTAATAGGGGCGGTGCGATCTCTCAAGCCAAGAGCCTTCAGTGAGACCCATTAGAAAAAATGAAAAAAATTTGTGAGATTGTAGTGGTCTCTTGAAGAAAAAAAAAAAAAGTTGTCGCGGAAATGGTTAATGAAGCAACGTAACTACGATACCAATAAATACATATGTGAAAACTTTATTCAGTAGCATTCTCCGTGTGTTTAGTGCAGCCTCTTGCCTGCCCACGGAGCCGTATTTGTTGACAAACAAATCAAACCAAACATGCATGTATCCAGATCAGCGAGGACCCATTGATGTACTTGCTGGACACACCCGGCATCCTGAGTCCTGCCACAAACGACCCCCATACGGCGCTGCAGTTGGCACTGTGCGGTAAGTAGTGTTTTATTAGAGAGTTTTAGCGTGTCTGGTATTCCGGTAAACGCAACCGGACTGGGTGTTTTACCGGATGAGCAGAGGCGCAAACGTGAACGTCCTGCACGGTGCTGCCACCTGGTGGGGCAGCGTTCAACTAGACAAACACAGCTAATGTTGTAGTAATCAAGTGTAGTTTACTTTACTGCTGGTGTAAATTTTCGGCAGCAACATGGTTACGCTGCTGCCAAAGATTTACATCAGGAGAGAAGTAGAATACCCTTGGTTACTGCAATATCAGCTCTGTGTTTGTCTAGTTGAGCTCTGCGCCAGCAGGCTGCTGGGCACCATGCAGGTTGTTCACGTTTGCGCCTCTGCTCATCCGGTAAAATGCCCAGTCCGGTTGTGTTTGCCAGAATACTGGACACGCTAAAACTCTCTATTATCATTCGAGTAGGATACAAAGAGAGACAGAAAGGTGATGTGATATCGACACACTAGCTGACCGGCCGTGCCCAAACTAGCCTCCTACTAAACTGTGCGTACATCAACGTTAGCTGCAACACCTTCTTCGGTTGCATCTGCATTTCTTTGCCAGCACCTGGTTTTAATGCAGAAGCATCCTATGCGAGGGGTAGCGTTGCTTTGCAAAATTGGGTATGTTCGAAAGAACCCTCTGCCACCTCGGCATTGTGGAGAAGAGCGCAAACGCATACTGTGTTAGGAAACTTGAGTGGAGTTGGTGTGCTGCCGATTGGTTGGAGGGGGAAGCATGAGGAAGGTGGACAGGGCAATATAACGGCACTATCTTTACCAATATAGCGAACACCACGCTGACGCTTTGTGGAATGCTGCGTCACGCCCCAAGAAAGCTCAGTCCGACACTGATGCTGCAGCAGTGTTGGATGCGGTGCGACGTATTAGCCTGTATGGCTCGTCTTGGCTCATGTACTAAGCAGATATATCTTCACTCACTGGCATATACTCTGCATTTGCAATTAAAATGTTAATTAAAAGATGTAATAAATTGATGACAGTGACAGCAAATCTGTGTAACCTTCAGTGGTCCAGTTTGCATTGCGTCTGCCTTTTGGCGCATTACTAACATATTTAGTTACGGAAATTCATTAACTCATGATGTGCAGTTGTGTGCTATCTTTTCTTGTGTTTTGCATCCATTGAAGTTTGCATGCAAATTATTCATATTCAGTGCACCACGTGAAAGACAACAGGCCGTTGGTGGACACTGATACCTATAAATAAACAAGCACAACAAATATGCTTGCCTATTGGTTGTTTTAATCAAAGGGTCCTAACCTGGAACCTGCAGGGGATCTTCTAGGATGTCTCAAGCTAATTCAACCAAACCAAGTTAAGAGATGAGAAAAATCTAAGTCTGTGCCAGCGGCGACATTCATTTCATAAAAGTGACACTGAAAAGTTGTATGTTTAGCTGTATTGGTAAATAGTGCTCCTGCAGTGCCCCCCCAAAATAGCCACTCTCGCCATGATAGAAGGCTTAATGAACCAGAAAAGATGCAAAAATGGTAGACGAGTGGCGACAGCACTTTGAAGCTCCAGCACTAGCTTGCCTTGTAGCCACTGATTTTGATGGCATTTGCTCTGGCCCACTTAATTTTTCAGTGGCAAAGATGAGCTACATTGGCTTCTAAAGGAGCCAAAGACTAAGCTTTGCAAGTTTGAAGAACATTTTCTGTACCACAACGGCTCAAATATGAGAAAGTACATTGCCATCCATGACTTCACATTGACATACTGGCAGTGAGGCTCTGGTGCAAAATTGAAAAAAGAGAGTTAGCACTTCATTTACTTTTTTTCTAGTAATCAACTTCTTACCATGAACTTAATCAAAATAGAGCTTTGAATGAATACTTCATCAGTTCAAACTCATGCAGTGTTTTTCTTGAGTGTCTCTTTAAAGGGCAACTGCAATTAATTTTCGGGCCGCTTAAGGAACCTGGTTTCAGATAACATTGAAATAGAGTAGCCTCTATGCAAAAAAATTTTTTTGATATACCAGTGGTATGCATGGCAAAAAGCTTGCAAAAATAGGGGTTCGTGATACCAAAACGAGAGAGGAAAAAAAAATACCACCATTATTGCTCGGTCGATGTTACGCATGGCTCAGAATGCGAGTCTCCTTGGCATGACCTCCGAGATTAAGCACCGCCCACGGCACATCGAAAAATGTTGGAGCCAATGTGCTGGGACTTAATTAAGTCATATCCACTACCACTAGGTGCATGCGTTGTCTGCTTCTGTGTCTTTTAAAGATTGCGAATACGTAAATTAGGAAATTACCAGCCCTGTGACTTTGCTAAGATTGCTTCTGCAGCATATGCTACTCACTTATTGGCAATTTATGCAAAGTGAAATTTCATTGCAGTTTGGCCTTTAAAGAAGCTTGAGAGGAGGTTACTGTACTGTGCAGGTATAAAGTGCATCTGAAGAAAAGACAAATATACAAACTGCAAAGCCAGTATTATGAAGCTTCCTGAATTTCCTGTGCTAGCTTCCTGTAATGTGATAGGCTTTGACAGCATCTTCTTAGGTCTAGTTAACCATTTATCAGTAATAGAAAATAACACAGCAACAAAGTGTTAGCCTAGTCTCAACCTGTAAAGTTTTGGGCACCTTTCAAACATGAAAATGGCTGAAGTAGAGAAAGATATTCTCAAAACTGCACTGTCACACTGAGATCACTCACATTGCAGTTTGAGTGTGAAACTTGAAATTAAATCAAATTGTATTATATTGAGGGATTGAAATATGCTAAAGCTACACAGTAAGTTACAAGGCACACTGTAGTGGACGGGATCGAAGCCATGACTTTGTAGTCGTTAGTAAAATGTTGTATCCACTAAGCCGCTATGGCAAGTCAAGGAAAAGTTTCATCTTCATTTCCCTCACCAATTATCAACCCTTTTTCTTCAAATGAAGAGGACGGCAAACCTTGATATAACGAACACAGATATAATGAATTTTCAGACATCTATAACTAGGTCTTAGGTGTTTCTCAGTTATACCAGCGTGTAACAAATATATGCTTATAACGTATATTGGATATAACGAAGGTGTTTTCGTGTTGGTGTTTCGTGTTGGAGATCGAACCTAAGAATGGTTGGTGTTTCTCTTTTGCATTGATTTAAGAAATACATCATGAAATGTGACACGATTTAAGGGGAAGCAATGCTTTGAGCATGCGAATCTTGTAGCTGATGGCTCCTGACATGTGAAGCAGTGTAGCCCTTTGTGCATCTGAATGCAGGCTGCATGCTGGATCACGTGGTTGGCCACATCCTAATGGCCGACTACCTGCTCTTCTGGCTCAACCAGCAGCACAATTACAGGTGGGCTGCGGGGTCACGGAGACGCGTTGCCAAGTACCTCCTTTACTGGGACTGTGCATAGACTGTTTATGCCTTTTGTTGGACTTAATGGATCATGAGATACGTGTTAAGAGTGGTTGCAGACAGAAAAATATGTTGAAAAGATTTATTTCTAAAGCTCAAAACTATATGCGTCGTGATGACCAGGAAACGAGTGTCATTTTGCCTATCTTGCAGTGCACTTAGAAGGTCTAAGATGCAGTCAACTGCAAGAGGTTGTGGACCGCGTGATTTAAGAAAAAGCTGAATATCTTGGTTGCCTTGAAACGCAGCCTTGTGTTTGGATTTCCAACCAGTACTAGTGTATGCGAACAACATAGTGTTGTATGGTTTTTACTGGGTACCGTCACAAACTGCTAGGAAATTCAATGTTTTCTTGGAGCCTGCGTTCCATAAAATTTTGTAGTTGAATGTATGTTGCTTAACTGTTTAAAACCCCACCGGAGCAGAACCCAGGTGTCGCTGTGAACTGTAGAAGCTATTTCCCTGACTGGATTTGAGCTGTGCATAAGATTACCGTTGCAACAAGGTAATCATAGTGACAAGTCACATCAATTACAGTAGAACCTCACTGATTCATTTTTCAAGGGACGGCTGGGAAAAAAACTTAACAGCCAGGAAAACGTAACAGTGAGGAAGGCCCCAAATCACCACAGCAACGTCCGAAACAAATTTGGGTGGCTCCCAGTGCAGTAATTAGACGTCTCGGCGCTCGTACTGTGAGTGGAGATGGCGCATGTCATCATCATCATCATCATCATCAGCCTATATTTATGTCCACTGCAGGACGAAGGCCTCTCCCTGCGATCTCCAATTACCCCTGTCTTGCGCTAGCATTTTCCAACTTGCGCCTGCGAATTTCCTAACTTCATCATCCCACCTGGTTTTCTGCCGTCCTAGACTGCGCTTCCCTTCTCTTGGTATCCATTCTGTAGCCCTAATGGTCCACCGGTTATCCATCCTACGTATTACATGGCCTACCCAGCTCCATTTCTTCCGCTTAATGTCAACTAGAATATCGGCTATCCCCGTTTGTTCTCTGATCCACACCGCTCTCTTCCTGACTCTTAACGTTAGTCCTAAGATTTTTCGTTCCATCGCTCTTTGTGCGGTCCTTAACTTGTTCTCGAGCTTCTTTGTTAACCTCCAAGTCTCTGCCCCATATGTTAGCACCGGTAGAATGCAATGATTGTACACCTTTCTTTTCAACGACAGTGGTAAGCTCCCGGTCAGGATTTGGCAATGCCTGCCGTATGCACTCCAACCCAATTTTATTCTTCTGTAAATTTCTTTCTCATGATCAGGGTCCCTTGTGATTAATTGACCTAGATAAACGTATCCTTTACAGACTCTAGAAGCTGACTGGCGATCCTGAATTCTTGTTCCCTTGCCACGCTATTGAACATTATCTTTGTCTTCTACATATTCATCTTCAACCCAATTCTTACACTTTCTCGATTAAGGTCCTCAATCATTTGTTGTAATTCGTCTCCATTGTTGCTGAATAGGACAATGTCATCTGCAAACCGAAGGTTGCTGAGATATTCGCCGTTGATCCTCACTCCTATACCTTCCCAGTCTAAGAGCTTGAATACTTCTTCTAAGCATGCAGTGAATAGCATTGGAGAGATTGTGTCTCCTTGCCTGACCCCTTTCTTGATAGGTAACTTTCTACTTTTCTTGTGGAGAACCAAGGTAGCTGTGGAATCTTTGTAGATATTTGCTAAGATATTCACGTATGCCTCCTGTACTCCTTGATTACGCAATGCCTCTATGACTGCTTGTATCTCTACTGAATCAAATGCCTTTTGATAATCTATGAAAGCCATATAGAGAGGTTGATTGTATTCTGCAGATTTCTCGATTACCTGATTGATGACATGGATATGATCCATCGTAGAATATCCCTTCCTGAAGCCAGCCTGTTCTCTGGGTTGGCTGAAGTCAAGTGTTGCCCTGATTATATTGGAAATTATCTTGGTGAATATTTTATACAATACTGAAAGCAAGCTAATGGGCCTGTAATTCTTCAATTCTTTACCGTCTCCCTTCTTATGGATAAGTATAATGTTGGCGTTCTTCAAGCTCTCTGGTACACTTGAAGTTGTGAGGCATTGTGTATAAAGGGCCGTAAGCTTTTCAAGCATATTATCTCCTCCATCTGTGATTAAATCTGCTGTTATTTCATCTTCTCCAGCCGCTTTTCCCCTGGTCATGTCTTTCAAGGCCCTTCTAACTTCATCGCTAATTATAGAAGGAGCTTCTGTATCCAGTTCATCACTATTTCGAATTAAAGTAGCTTGGCTGTTTTGGGAACTGTACAGGTCAGTATAGAATTCTTCTGCTGTTTTTACTATGTCATTGAAATTGCTGATGATATTACCATGCTTATCTTTCAGTGCATACATCTTGCCTTGTCCTATGCCAAGCTTTCTCCTTACTGATTTCATGCTGCGTCCATATTTTACGGCTTCCTCAATCTTTCCCACGTTATAATTTCGTATATCCCTTACTTTCTTCTTGTTGATCAGTTTTGACAGTTCAACGAATTCTATCTGATCTCTTGAGTTCGAAACTTTCATGTTTTGTCGTTTCTTTATTAGGTCCTTTGTTTCTTGGGAGAGCTTCCCTACTGGTTGCCTTGGTGCCTTGCCTCCCACTTCAATTGCTGCTTCTGAGATCAGCCTAGTTACGGTTTCGTTCATTACCTCTATGTTATCTTCATCTTCTTGTTCTAAAGCTGCATATTTGTTTGCGAGCACCAGCCTGAATTGGTCTGCTTTCACCCTTACTGCGTCTGGGTTGGCCTGTTTCCTCTTGACTAATTTCACTCTTTCTCTCTTCAAATTGAGAGAAATCCTAGACCTCACTAACCTATGGTCACTGCACTTTACCTTACCTAACACTTCTACATTCTGCACTATGCTCGGATCGGCAGAGAGTATGAAATCTATTTCATACCTTGTTTCTCCATTAGGGCTTTTCCAGGTCCACTTCTTGTTGCTGCGCTTCCTGAAGAATGTATTCATTATTCGGAGCCTATTCCTTTCCGCGAATTCTACCAACATCTCTCCTCTTGCATTCCTAGAATCGATGCCGTAGTTGCCAATTGCTTGCTCGCCAACCTGCTTTCTTCCCCACTTTTGCATTGAAGTCGCGCATGACTACAGTATACCGAGTTTGCACCTTTCTCATTGAAAATTCGACATCTTCATAAAACTGTTCTATTTCTTCATCATCGTGACCGGAAGTTGGGGCGTAGGCTTGTACTACCTTCATTTTATACCTCCTATTCAGCTTTATTACGACGACTGCTACCCTCTCACTAATGGTGTAGAATTCATCAATGTTGCCCGCTATGTTGTTATGAACTAGAAATCCTACCCCGGATTCTCTTTTATCTGGAAGACCTCCATAGCAGAGGATGTGGCCGTTAGTCAGCACTGTGTAAGCCTCACCGGTTCTTCTAACCTCACTAAGGCCAATAATATCCCAGGCAATGCCTGATAATTCCTCAAATAGTCCTGCTAAGCTAGCCTCACTAGAGAGGGTACGTGTGTTGAACGTTGCCAGGTTCAGTTTCCATTGGCGGCCTGTCCGCATGTGCTCATGTATAATTAAGAAACACATACTATGTTCTGTGATAATGGCCCCTTTCCGCTCTTGATATGCTTCACCGCAATGTTTTGCGTATGCTTCCCCGCATTACATGGCTGTACTGCGGCGAAGCGGACTTTAGGAAAGCCACAACAATCACAATCGTGTTGAGACTAACATGCCTAACAGGAATGATGATCGCATACTTCCGGCATTTTGGAGCAAGGTCAAAGGCGGGCTCACAGTTGGGGTCACAAGCCTAACCACAAGTATACATTTATCGTCTTCACAGCGACGTGCAAGAACGAATTGGTCGCTGCACCGTTACACTTACGTGACCGCTGCGTTCAAATGCAACGTAAGATGTTGGAACCTTACAGAATGGTGACATATCAAATGGGAGCACCGTTACATGGGAGTTTTTAGGTCGGGACAGCGAGCGACATCGTTGAGCAAGAGCATTGTTTCATACGTCTAGAAGGCTAGAAGGCTAGAGAGATTTCTCTCACTCCTCGAATGAATGACCAAAAAGTAGTGTATCAGATGTGAAAAAATAATATGTAGGTATGCATCGTGTAATTTGACGTAACATTAAGTCTCATACTTCTATGTTGCAAAATGTGGAAGATCTCGCAGATTTGAACCTACTTCCCACTGAACAAACAGTTCTGTGGCAAGCAGCCACAACTCAGCTCTTGCATTCACAACCGTTTTCAGTGCGTCGCGCATGGGCAGCACAAACGTGCACAAATAATAACCTTATTGGACGAAACCCGACGTCCACAAGTTGAAAATAACACACAATATATGAAGTAGTTATTCCATAGAAAGCGTTGCAGATAAAAACAGATAAAAAAGAAGTGCACAATGAGACACGTGTAGTGCAACTTCTATGACCACACTACTTGCACAGCCTCCACAGCGTTGCCTGCAAAGTATGAAATGGAGCGTAGCCATCACCAGTCACTGCAATATCCAAGCCAAGGAAAGGCAGCTGCTGTTTTAAATGGCCCATATACCAAAAATGGCCAACGGCGCAAAGAGCAAAAACAAGTCAAGAAATGCTCGGATTGACGTCAAATTTCTCAGGGAGGCTCCTGTAAACAAAGTGAACTAATGGCTTTGAAAAGAAAATTTGGTAAATCTTTGTCTGGGTGGGAATCCAACCCGGGGTTCTGAGGTGCGGGATGAGCATGTTTCCCCGATGCCACGGCAGCTCCACGGTTCTGGCTGACTAAAGGTGTGCCTAGTGCGTGCGTGATTGCACACGTCACGTCGCAGCCATCTGGCAGACTAAAAGTGGGGTTTAGGTTTAGTCATTGAGCATGTGACGGCGCAGACAATGGGGAGGAGGTGGCGCCATGTCAGGAGTATATACAATCAGTGCGTTCATCACATCCCAAATTCTACAAACGGTATAACGCTTTCACATTCCCACACGTAAGCAATCTAAAGTGCCTCTGCCGATATTTTTTTTTTTTTGAAAGGGAACTTTCTTTTTGATTGCTGCTTATAGATAGAAAGGACTGGAGTTTCCTTACTTCTTTCATGCATGCTTTTTTTTTATTATGAACTTCTGCCCATAGTGCTGAAGTAGCGTAGGCGAAGTGGGACTGCATGTTAGTGAGAAAAAGACTCATGAGGCGCATGATGCTTACAGTTGAAAAGGGCACTACACAGACAATTTTTCATTTGCCTTGTTCAGTGTAAACTATAGTAGGCACATGCAATATCCTGCCCTGGTCAGATCACCCCTTACCAAAGCCCTTGAATATGTATAGTGTCACGCTGCTCGTTTCACTTTCTCAAACTATTCTCGTCGATTTAGCACCGCTATCAATGGAAAAAAACTTTAAAACTGTCTGCATTCTCATTATGTTGCAAATGCTCACATCTCAGCCTCTTTTATAAGATTTACCGTTACAGTCCAGCTTGAAACCTTTTCTCGTTGCTATTTATCAACTCCAAGTGACCACAGTTTATGTTTGCAAACTTGCCATTCTAATCTGTTTAACAATTCCTTTGTGTCAAGAGCCAACACTGAAGGGATCCACCTTCTCTTTTCCATTGGCTTGCAAGGTCCCTTGAGGCATGTCTTCTTCTGTGCGTTATTGTTTACTGCATGTAATACGTAGTACTTAGCGCTCCCCTTTCTGTAGTGTCTTCAGGCCTTGAAAGCATCTTCAATCAATGAATCAATCCCATTACACTGCCTGGGTTTTCATTATTATTAGTGGTCATTAAGTGATTTCTCCGCATGTCTTATATGTTTTGTTTGCCTCCAACAAAGGCCATTCGAGAGTCATCATAAAATGGTGTACGAGAAAGATATGACAAAGAACAGTGCACGAAGAAGTGTCACTTTGGAAAGAGATCCAAATAGTAACTTTTTAAATGTTTATTCAAACGAAGGACTGTACAGCAAGCAAAGGGATAGAAAATGATTGGTGTAATGTGAAGGAAATAGAAGGGTAATAGCATGGATTAGAGAGCAAATAGAGGCAGCTGGCATTCTGGTTGAAACGAACGTGCAGAAGCGGTGTTGAGTGGGTAATGTAATTCGTGGGGGGCAGGTAACCGGTGGTCTACTTAACAGAATGCAGTCTCAAGGAAAGGGAAGTGCAACTGAGAGCACCAGAGCATTTAATGAATCGCTGAGATAAGATTAGAAAATCTGTGGGCATAGGATGGGGGGTCTGCCAACATATCGACACATGTACTTGTTTATCTTTCTTCGATGACTAACAGTTCACCTTTCTTCACTGGCTAACAAATGGTAAACATTATCGCGCAGTGCAAGACGAGCCTACATGATTAAGAACTTACGCGAATGTTATAGTTGATTCTATGTGTTGTGTATGTCCTTGCCAAACCTTGTGTAATCAGATTGCACGTGCAACACGAATTGTGTAGCAGTTTCTGGAAACCACGCGGTCACCAGTGATTACACTGCAGCCTTCGACGAGTGATCTATAAAAGCTGACGCGCTTGGCCCGCTGATCAGATTTTGACGATCGCTGACTGTGTTCACCACAATGGTTGTGCTTTGAGTGTAACTTGCTTTTTGTGGGCACAGGTTTGCCCCGTAAAACGTCAGCTTCGTCATTCACAGTTTTGTGACTGTTTTCTTCACCATCACTAGTACAGTATGTAGGAATATATCAGTACACGTGTCAGTACAGTAGGACTATATACAGTTAAACCTGCTTATAACGAACCTCCATATAACGAATTCCTGGATATAACGAAGTTTTTCTATTCCCCACCTTTACTCCATAGAAGCACATGTATTTTAGACCTCTACGCAACAAAGTGGTAGTGGGAGACCCCCTCGAAATAATGAATTGTCCCCGCCGACAACCTAGAGATTTCGCCCAAAATTTTGTAATTTTTGCGCAAGCAGCAACCGGAAGCACGTTCTCCGCTGCGACGGAATGCGAAGCGGCGGCGGCGCACCTGGCGCGCTCGAATTCACGGCGACTGCAAGGCGAGAGCGAGCATACGTGTGCGAGGTGGGCCTGCATCCCTCGACCCGGCGATCTTGCTGCCGCGGGCGTGACCTTTCCCCCTCACTTTGGTTCCGATAACACGGGTCCAAAAATTGCCAGCGCATTAGAATCGAGTACGAGCCTAAATTTGCACTACCATGTCACCATCGGCATTTCAATATGGCCGCCTCCTACGCACTTCGAGCCTAGCTCCCGTAGCTTCGACCATGTGCTGTAGTACGTGTGCTTAGGCATTAGTCTACCAGTTTAGTTAAACAGCGAATGTTTACAAGTTTATACTGCCGATAAAACTACTATCCTTACTTCGTATAGCTGTCTGCTAATTTGCTGTTGCAATCGATGCTTTCCCTTTCGGGCGAAACTGGGACATTTTTGTTCATCGCAACTTTAGTGTATTGGGAGTAAATCTACAGCGATAGTTGTATTTCTGTATGAAAGCATGAGGTGCGCGGTACTGTAAAGGATTTTTTTTCCTCTCTTTTGGTCACGGAAAACGCACCGCGTTACAATCGAGGGCACGTTAGAATCGAGTAAATACGGTAAGCGTTTCTTTTTCGAATTTTCGTGCCGAACCTGCATATAACAAAATCCTCTTTATAACGAAGTTTTTCGGGAATTTGTCAATTTAGTTATATCGAGGTTTAACTGTAGTACATCAACGTGACAATACATAGGACTATAGTACTCCCACATATAGAGCTTGCACTGGTGGGTACTAATGGGTACTAAAGTTTGTGCCGTCCTAGAATGGACCTATGAGCAGGCTGATTATGATCGTTCACACTAAATTGAGCGCACACTCTTGTCCATGGTGCCCATCATTTGCAATATCTCGCTCGGTCTGTATTACATTGCTGCAGTTACGTCGACTACTTGGGACTGGATGGGCCGTCTGATGACATCAGACTAGTCCTTTTCAAGACAGCGGTCAACATGCATGCTGTCAACAAGGTTCGCACTTATGAAGGTATGTGACGAAGAATTAAACATCACTTTTTAATACAATTTTTTTATTGCTCAAAGTAGTCTGTACTGTTGTTTTTTTTTTTTTTTTTTTGCTTGTTGTCCTTGAAGCACGACTCAACCAGCATGCCATGAAGAGCACTGACATGTTTACATGCAACCTCAAAAATGGACGAAGCATATTGCTGATTATGAGGTTGTGACGCAACATGAAACAAGCGATGATGATGATGAATAAACTTTTATTGGGCCGAAAATATATTGGTGGTGCCCACAGGCACCAGACGGGGTGGTGCCCTAGTTACGGGACCCATATGTTCCCAGCAGCTCCTGGCCCCTGTCCGTCAGTGCGAGCTGAATCGGTAGGGTGGGGCTGGATAACAAGGTCTCCCATCGCTCAAGGGGTTGGGGATTGGGGGTGTTGGCGGGAAGGGGAGGAGGGGGGTCTTGAGTTCTGTGCACTCGGCCAAGATGTGTGGCAGGGTGCCCTTTTCCCTTTTGCAAAAAGGACAGAGCATATTGTCACGTGCAACAGAAGGCCTTCAGAGCAAGAAGTCCTGCACCGGCAGAGACGAGTACTAGCCAGGAAGATGGCTGACCCCAAAAAACGAAAAACCTCTTCTTCTTCTCTCCTTGCCTGAATACTGGCTCGCGCTCGCCGCAGCTCGAGACCTCGTGGCATTTTCCCCCTGTGAAAAAAACGGGCATCGTCCCGATGCTAGCGCTGGTCGACGTAGGTAGAGGGAAAGAAAAAAAAAGGGAAGGAACATAAAGTAAGCACAAGTGGGGGGTGAGGGAGAGAAAAATAAAGTACATCATAAAGTTGAGACGCTGTCGCACTATCGCGGGAAATAAGGTTTGAGTCGTACAACGGGCACAATCTCCGAGTGCTGCCTTCGACGCTGGGGTGACATGGCACTATCCGGGAGAACCTCGTAGTTCACGTCACTAACGCGACGCAGCACTTTGTAGGGTCCAAAGTAGCGACTCAGCAGTTTCTCTGACAACCCCTGGCGGCGCACCGGCGTCCACACCCAAACTTGATCTCCCGGGTGGTATTCCACTTGGCGATGGCGAAGATTGTAGCAACGTGCATCTACACTCTGCTGTTGCGTGATGTGTAGGCGTGCCAATTGGCGAGCTTCTTCGGCGTACTGCGTAAATTGCTCAGCGTCAGGGGTGAGCAGCGCGTCGTAATCGTGTGGAAGCATCGCATCCAGCATGGTCTGAACCTCACGTCCATAGACAAGACGAAACGGCGTGAATCGCGTCGTCTCCTGGATGGCCGAGTTGTACGCAAATGTTACGTACGGTAGAACCTGATCCCACGTCTTGTGTTGTACATCGGCGTACATGGATAACATGTCGGCGATGGTTTTGTTCAATCGTTCCGTCAACCCGTTGGTCTGCGGATGATATGCAGTGGTCTTGCGATGGCTCGTGTAGCTTAGCTTGAATACGTCGTCAATCAGCTGGGCCGTGAAAGCTGTGCCTCTGTCAGTGATCACGTAAGGCGGGGCTCCATGTCGAAGAACGATCTGGTCTATAAAGAACTGGGCAACATCGGCAGCCGTAGCGCGTGGTAGAGCTCTTGTCTCGGCGTATCTGGTTAAGTAATCTGTGGCGACTACGATCCACTTGTTGCCGGCTGATGATAGTGGAAAAGGCCCGAGTAAATCCATGCCTATTTGATCGAATGGTGCCCTGGGTGGTGCGATCGGTTGCAGCAGCCCCGCGGGCTTCAGTGGCGGGGATTTGCGGCGTTGACATTCCCGACAACTCTTGACGTAGCGCTTTACAGATGTAGATAGTTTGGGCCAGTAGTACGCCTGTTGAACTCTGGCGAGAGTTCGGGAGGAGCCTAAGTGACCAGATGTGGGCTCGTCATGGCAGGCAAGAAGAATGTCGTCGCGCATGTCAGCAGGTATGACGAGAAGGTAGGGTTTGCCGTTGCTGTTCGAGTTTTTTTCATACAGGACACCTCTTCGAAGGCAGAAGGACGAGAGACTGCGAGAAAGGCGTCGAGGTATGGGAGAGTTGCGTCCTTCGAGGTTCTCGATGATTGCGCGGATTTCGGTATCCTCGCGCTGTCGTGCAATCAAGTCCGTTGCGGTGAGGGCCCCAAGGAATCCACTGTCATCCTCAGCGGCCGGATCACAAACATCGGTGGGTGCACGCGACAACGAATCCGCATCTTCGTGCTTGCGGCCTGATCTGTATACGATGGTCAGATCGAATTCTTGCAGACGAAGGCTCCATCGTGCGAGTCGCCCATCGGGGTCTCGTATATTGGTCAACCAGCACAATGAATGGTGGTCGGTCACTACTTTGAAGGAGCGACCGTAGAGGTAAGGCCGAAACTTCATGGTCGCCCATACCACTGCAAGGCACTCTTTTTCTGAGGTGGAATAGTTTGCTTCTGCGCGTGAAAGAGTACGGCTGGCGTAAGCTATCACGCGCTCTGTGCCCTCTTGGTGTTGGACCAGGATGGCGCCAAGACCCACGTTGCTGGCATCGGTATGGACTTCAGTATCAGCGTCCTCGTCAAAGTGAGCAAGAACTGGTGGTGTCTGCAAACGCTCCTGCAGCTCGGTGAAGGCCGCGTCCTGCTCTTCATTCCAGACAAATGGTACATCTTCTCGGGTGAGGCGAGTCAGAGGTTCGGCAATCCTAGAAAAATTGGCGATGAAGCGGCGATAGTATGCGCAGAGCCCCAGAAAGCGACGGACTGCTTTCTTGTCACGGGGAACAGGAAACGAGGCTACGGCGGTGGTCTTGTCAGGGTCAGGCCGAACGCCATCCGGTAGAGTCGAATTAATGTCTACTTTGCTTAGTGATGCCGTCGCAGCCCCCGGTGTCGATTGGAGAGCATTGTCCAGTGGTGCAGACGTAAAACATTCAGCAGTCTCTGTTATGGGGTAGACGAGAGCGATGGCAGTGCGACGAAAAAGGTGACGGTGCTCATTACTAAAATTCGTCACAAGCAGCGTAGAACGTCCGTCACGAAGCGTGACGAGGCTGCGAGCGGCGCAGAGACCTAGTGTGAGCAAGAGCGACATGTTGCCTTCAGCGACTGCCTCACCATCACGTAACTTGTCACACACGACATCAACGAGGACACTCGAACGGGGGGGTAACGCGACGTTGTCGGCATAAACGTGAAACGTGCTGAGATGGCTGTCGTCGGTTTTGTCTGCTGCTCTCTCTGTCGAGAAGGTCACGGTGCGCTCCCGCAGGTCGATAATAGCGCCATATTCCCGTAGAAAGTCGATTCCCAGGATGATGTCTCGGGAACATTCGCGAAGTACAAGACAACTGGAGAGAAACGTACGTCCACGAATGCCAACTCGGAGTGTGCATATACCAAGTGGGGTGACTACATGTCCGCCGGCAGTACGAATTTGTGTTCCGTACCAAGGCGTAACTACTTTCTTCAGGTGTGTCGCTAGTTTTCGGCTCACGATCGAGTAATCAGCCCCTGTGTCCAATAACGCACTGACTTCATGGTGACTGTCGAGCACCACAGGTATATCCAAAGACAGTTGGCTTCCGAGTTCAGTTGTTGTCGAATCACTGCCGGTACCTGGTCGCGTCACTGGGAGGCCTTGCTCGCGTCGATTATCAGCGGCCTCGCCCCCGAAGGTCGCTGTCTTTAGTTTTCCCGTCTAGGGCTTGGCGAACGCCCCTGCGCCGCCACTGGGGAGCTCCGGGAATTTGGGGAAAATCGTCTCGGCGACGGTGACCGTGACTGCCGTCGCAAGGGCAGTGGCATGCGCTGTTGAGACAGGTATTCCTCAATGGCTCTTGGTCTTTCGCCGAATCTTGGCCTTGGAGAGTCGACGGCAAAACCCTGAAGTCCAAGGCGGCGATATGGGCATTCACGGTACACATGTCCGGCTTCGCCACAGTGATAGCACAGCGGTCGCCTGTCCGGTGTGCGCCAGACATCCGATTTTCTTTGAAGTGGTTGGCGGTTCTCCAAGTGCTGGATCGGTTGCACTGATGGAAGTGTATCGTGAGGTGTGGGGCGGACGAAGCGCGGAGAAGCAGGAATATACCGGCTCGCAGCTTCCGCGTATGATGCGCGCCGAAGCTCCGTCGGCACAGGTGGTGTGACCTCCCTGGCAAGCGGGACTTGCAGAGCATGCTGCACCTCGTTCCTGATGAGGCTGGATATGGATCCCGCAGCAGGTTGAGGCGGGCAGTGTATTCTTTGCAGCTCGTCGCGTACCACTGATCGGATGAGGTCGCAGAGGGAGTCGATGTTGATGCTACCTCCGGCAGCTCCGATCTGATCCATCGATGACGCGACGCTGATTTGCCGGTCGTACACTGCTGACCGCTGCTGAAGCACTTTTTCCATTGTCGTGGCTTCCGTTAAGAACTCTGCCACAGTCGTAGGGGGACTCCGAACAAGGCCAGCGAAAAGCTGCTCCTTAACCCCTCGCATTAAGTGCCGGAGCTTCCTGTCTTCTGTCATGTCCGGGTCAGCTCGACGAAAGAGGCGCGTCATGTCCTCAACGTACATCATCACACTTTCGTTGGGCATTTGGATGCGCGACTGAATGGCCCGCTCGGCGCGTTCACAGCGATGAGCATTGGCGTAACTTGCCCGCAGATGACGACAAAAGTCGCTCCACGACGAGAAGGGTTCGCGGTTCTCGTACCAGGTGCGAGCGCCATCCTCCAGGCTAAAGTATACATTCTTCAGCTTGTTCGCATCGGTCCACCCATTGAAATCAGCGACGCGTTCGAACTGAGCCAACCAGTCTTCGACATCCTCAAGGATGGAACCATGGAAGACTTTTGGCACTTTCTGTAGCGTATAGTGAGCAGCACTAGTAGTGCCTTCCATACTGCTTTGGTGCGTAGCTGACGTAGTCTCGGGAAGAGGTCCAAGCTCAGGGGGCAATCCTCGGACTCTTCGGCTGGCCCGGTGAACAGGTGTTGTCACTGTAGGCACAGGGCTACCAGGAGGCGTGTAGGACATTTGCTGGGACTACCCAGCACCTCCACCAGTTTGTCACGTGCAACAGAAGGCCTTCAGAGCAAGAAGTCCTGCACCGGCAGAGACGAGTACTAGCCAGGAAGATGGCTGACCCCAAAAAACGAAAAACCTCTTCTTCTTCTCTCCTTGCCTGAATACTGGCTCGCGCTCGCCGCAGCTCGAGACCTCGTGGCAATATCATGTTCCGCGGGGTACGTGCGGTTCATCAGTACGGGATGCGCAAGCGATCCCGCCTGCGCTCGACGCAGGATGGTCTGTTGTTGCCTGGTTAGTTTGGCGTGCGGTTCTGGCAGTTTGCACCTTTCCTCTCGGTACATCCGGGTAATGTCCCGAAAGCTGGTAACCGGGTGCGGTAGCTTTTCCGGCTCGTGCTCGGCCCGGATTGACATGTCTCGGGCATGGTAGTCGGCGATGGTGTTGCCTGCTACCTGCGAGTGAGCCGGGACCCACACGAGCTTTATGGCTCTTCCCGGAGGCTTGCACTTGGATAGAATAGCTCGGGCCGCGGAGGAGATTACCCCCCTGCGGAAGCTTCCGTAGGCTGTCTTTGAGTCGGTGACCACGGTGTCCACGCTCGGCTGTGCGAGTGCGAGGGCCACGGCCGCTTCTTCAGCAACTGCGGGGTCTGTTGTCTTCAGGGACGCGCTGACGATCAGCCTGTCTTTTGACGTAACCACCACCGCTGCTCGGTCACTGTGTTTTTGGAGCGAGGCATCTGCATAGAGGACCCTGGGGTTCTCTTCCAGCTTCCGGGCCATGGCTTTAGCCCGTGAAACAAGCGAGAACGGATGATTTCACAGGCAGAAAAAGCGTCAGTCACTGAATGTTAACATAAAACGGCTTCACGTCTAGGGAAGCAGTAGTGCCATTTGCTGAATTTCTTGAGCATTTGGAAATCACTGCACGCAATGAGGGGGTGCCGGAGTCAAATGAAGTGAAGTGGCATGCTTTTGAATTCAAACTAAACAAGCTTTTTCCCGTAGCACTGTATGGTTGTATTGCCAGGTCTTTCTAGTGCATTCGAATTAAGCAAGAAGTCAAATTAATCGAGGTCAAATTAATGGGAGTAAACTGTATTTTTATGATTCTACGTCATGCTGTGCCGAGAACTTGTAGTGGAATTAATTCGCAGCTTAGAGAAGTTACCATACATGTGAAGCTCCCACTCGTTTCATGGGCATTCAAATTCTGGAATAATGTCCAAGTCAGGTGGTGTATGCAAGTGTGTGTGTTTGTGTGTGGATTAATGTACAAATTACAGTGTGTGTGTTTCTGTGTGTGAGCATGCATGTGCACATGTGTATGTGTGAGCACATTATTTTGAGATGTCCACTGATCTTAATAAAATTTTTCATATATGCACTCTGATTATCTGTGCCTAACGATATGACTGCAAGTCATTTAGCTTTCTTGAAAATTAATTTTAAAGATTGGTTGCATGTTCCCGACTCACGCCCACGAATGTATGACTTTTTACTGGCCACCCTGTGTTTGTGACGTCAGATCCTACACTGCTACCTCACCCGGAAACGACAAAGCTGGCTCATTTTTCTATGACATGACGGCCGACAATCGTCATTTTGACAGACGTCATAACTGGTGCTTCATTTAGTCTTGCCGTAGCACAGTGCGTTGATCTTGGGGCACGTCAGCTGGCGGGTCAAAAGCAAACGGAGATTTTTCAGCGCTCATATCGCTGAAATCGCCACAGTGTAGTTTGCTAGAGCTGGAAAAGCTCCCCGTGTCATCAGCACACATTGTCAGTTTCACTTTCTTGGCGTTATCACCACATGTACTTCATGTTTAGCATGCATTGTGTGTGTTTACATTATGGTAGTGTAGAATCTGACATCATCGACTCATCGTAGACGTCCCATGAAGCAGCTACCGTTTTGGTTTCGGTACCTCGTTTATTGGGTATTTAAAATTATTGATGAGTTTCTAAGCAAACTGAACCATCTTACTGGTGAAAGGACTGTCAATGCCATTTGAAAATGACAATCTCCTAATATGGTTAAGAAAACGCTGGAGTTGCCCTTTATTGATGCAGCAAGTTTAATGTGATATCCCTTTCATGAAAGTACTTTGCTGCAGGAAATAAACTTTCACTTTTACCTCAATCGATGAGGACTTAAGTGTGCGAGGGACTCGCAAGTGAAAAATTGACAACCAGAAAAGTGCGAGGGAATTTGTGTTCCAAGTCAAGGGTGAGGTTAAGTTTACTTATGGTGATTCTCTCATGCATTGAAAGCAGCAGTCGTGTATTGTCTCACGCTAAAAGCAGCAGCAAGTGAGAATGTGGACAAATACAGTAGAACTGCATTATAATTTGATTCCAGTTCATTTGATTTTTCAATTACTTCGATCCCAATCAAAGGTCCCGGCCAGCGCCTATACATTTCTATGGGCCCAAACATTCGTTATTTCGAGCTTAAAATTGGCCTTCGCTGGATAATTTGAACTTATCCAGTCTTTAGCTTTTCTGCTTTGAACTCGTAGAAAATGGACGCACATTTGATTTGGGGGTTTGTTAGACTTGGGCAAATACTGCCAACTGAATCAGCGGTGTGTTCTGGTGTTTTCTTTGTCTTGTTTAATTTGGACCCGCCGGATAATTTGATCAATTTTGCCAGTCCCGTCAGGGTCAAATTAACGGAAGTTGACTGTACTACCAACACACATGCTGGCTGTCACTTCTCTATTAGCGCTGTGTCTTCAAGTGACAGACAGCAGTAGAATGAAATACATTGCAGGGAGTACAAAATCAGTAGCCACATTTAAATAAATTTGACAGTATTGCATCTTGTCATGACCTTGTCTGTGGCCTTGGTACTTGACACCTGTGACCTTGGTACTTTTAGTGACCGAGTTTTTGTTCTTTTCATTGTGAATTCCACTTGGCATTTTGGAAGAGTTACCCGAAACCTTGAACATATGTTCGTGTCGCACTCAAATGGCGATATGATAATGATAATAGGGCAGTGATAGTTGTTGGGGCAGTGCGTGGCTCTGCAGGTTGAGTGGAAGAGCTAAGCCAAGTCACTTCTCATTTCAGGCTGGAGCCTGCGTCCCAACCTGGAGACAGCAGGCGGTTAACTTCATCCAGGGCTTTCGGCGGGGCTTTCTGGGCAAGATCACATTCCTGCCGGATTTAGGAAATAGCAACCCACATGCTGCAAAGCAGCCAAATGCAGTGTAGCAGCCTAGCTAGGTGTGAACTCGAGGCCACCACGCATCGCAGATTCTTTCTCGTGCGCGTCACTGCATAACACGAGGTCCCCTTCACGCTGGTACAGGGGACACAATAACTGTGCTCCAGATTGCGGAGGTGATGTTTATCTGCGGTGTTCATCTTTACTGGAAACATGAGAGTAGATATACTGGCTGTGCTTTTGATAAAGATAGCACTCTGGAAGTGACGAGCCCATCACTGTGCATGCGACAACTCGTGCTTAGTAGGAGACTGTGTTCCGAGCGTGCAACTGCTTGCCAACGTCACCTGCTGCAATCTTGGACCTACCTCTCGTGCTCCACCCAAGCGTGATTGGGTGTCACCCACCTGGTGAAGTGCTTTCGTGCTGTCGAGCAAGGCTGAGCAGCTCTGGCAAGTCAGACCTGGTGCTGAAGTTTCACACAAAGATGACTACGGTGGATGTTTAAAATATAGAGGACACCAAATGCTGGCATGTCCTTGTATTTCTTTTTTAAACACCTTTAAAAGGGTATTCAACATTCTGATACAGTTCACAGTGCACATATGCTGAGGGAAAAAAAGGGCAGGCAGAGTGAACGACTGCAGACTTTTAACTTGTTTTATTTTCGGTGAAAGAAAACAAGTAGTGGAAAGAAAACGATGCCTGCTACGTAGACAGAGTATATATTCAGTCCTTCTTAAAACTAAATCGTTGGAAATGAGCGCTCTTCAACTCCGCCCGTCCATTTTTTCTTAGTACGCGTGCGTTGTGAACACTGTCAGAATGCATCGTCACCAACTCGGCTAAGATTCAACCCTTACGGGTATTCACAGGAGAGAGAAGTGCTCTTTCTCGCACCAGGTGAACAAACTAGCAGCTCAGCCCTGCGTATCTTCCCACAAGGATGGGGGAGCATTTCTTTCTAAGCTACAAACGCCCTCTGGCAAACGCTCGACGTCGTGGATAATTCCAACCAACGGCACGTTACTCCTTCCATATCGCTCAGGGATTTCTCCCCCGTGCGAATACCCCTTAAAAGGGCCCTGCAACGCAACACTTCCGAGTGATTCCACAAGAGATCAACATGGGTGCGGAAATTCATGTTTTATATTCCATTGAATATTTTATAATTTATGTGCATATCACTCGGTAGCAAGAAAGTGAACTTGGCTTCTTTGGCAAATGGATAATTTAGGAGGAACAAAAAAAACTGCAGTGTGGAGGCGTCATTTTCATGCACCAGGCATTCTCGCAAATTCACAAGAATGTGAAATACGAAATATTATGGCTACAAAGCATGCTTTCTTTTGTGTAAAACATGTACGTAAGGAAGAGTCAGCTAGCATTGTTTGAAGCTTCTGTACAAACTCAAAGTCTGCTAGAAAAATGTCTCAATCTGCAACACTTTATAAAAATTGCCACATTTGCCAAACATAGCCAGAGGCACTAGACTGGGGGAGGCCAAATATAAGCAAATATTAGGAAATCAAAGAAGCCGTTAAAAATTATGCGCTATACTGATTAGGGTTGAAGTCAAGGGGAAAATCCTTTTTCAAGACAAGGTCTTCTTTGCTGACTTCACACTGACTTGGCATATCTGGGATTCTGGCTATCTTGTAACTACTTCCAGAAAGAAAGAATGAAAAAAAATCTATACAGAAGTCTAGGTCGACGTAATTGTGCATGAAAGAGGATACGAATAAGATACGAAATCAATGAATAATGGACATGAAAAAGACAGGATAGATAGATATAATCAAGATTTAATTGCGGAATTGTTTGAACTACTATGTATGTTGACCTTGTATTCATTAGTGTTTGACACTAGATTAACCCTTTTGTCTCGAAAATTGTTTATTTTTGCCTAATTAGATGCATTGGAGAAAATTTTGCAGCAAAATTATGTTCCAGCACAGTCTCTTTCAAAAGATACAGCAAAACTCATAATCCCACCAAGTGTCGGTGAAACCGAAAGTGGCACATGAAACTGTACCGATTTCATGAGCAACATAAGAATGCTTGAATTGTGTAGTATTTTCTTGTTTATTTTACGTTAATATGTCGTCAAAACAAGTAATAAGGGCTTTAAAGCATTTTGCGGCTAGTTTCCCATCTGTGATAAGCATAAGCTCTCGCATGGGGGGACACAGTATGTTTGAAACATGTTTACACTCTGCAGGCTTCTTGCATGTTGAAGAATCAGCAGATTGCCTTTCTTTGTTGTATTTTATATGCTGCAGTTTTCTCAATTATGCTGGTAGCTACAGCATTGTGAAGGTTGGAGTGCAAAGGAGAAGGAAATGAAACTTTTAATGACAGCCTGAGGGGCGCAAACACAAGCGCATGCAATGTACAGCAAAGAAAAATAGGCGACGGACAAACACAAATTTTTCTTGATTATACATTGCATGTGCACGTGTTTGTGCCCTTCAGGTTGCCATTAAGATGTACCAACTCACCCGGCAACAAATTCTGCTAAATGAAAGTTTGCTGGGAAACGATACAAAATGGTGAGTGTGCAAAGGGCCCGGTGATGGGAGTGCTTCAGGAAGTGCATTGAAAGGTGGCAATTAGTTTGAAGGGTGGCTGCTGTATTCCGGGGTCCAAGCTCTACGCTGGAAGGAAACATCGCAGATCTTGGCATTCTGTCAAACGTTATTTTGCCCTGAACGAGTGCTTTGATAGTAAGACTCGGCGAAAGCCAACCAGGGACACCTGTGTGAACTTGGCGTCATGTGTCAGGCGGTCTTGTCTGCGAATTTTGAGAGGTCCTACGAGCGGACACAATACTTACAGGTTGTTTGAAAAGCAGACCATGCGTCTGCACCCACTGGCTCTTAATTGCTCAAAATTCCACACTATATAAGCCAGAGCATCTGATGGCACCTAGTTTTTAAACAAGGCTTAGCCAAAATTTGAAAATGAAATGGGCCGTATAATATCATGCGCCATTCCATTAAGAGGTCCACGTACCTGTGAGGCGACCTTATGCATACAGGTTGTATAGCATCATACATTGTTTGATTACACGGAACACAAAGTGCACTCAACTCCAACTACTTTGTTGGTCAACATGCAGTGGCTATAAAGCCTGGTGCTAACATATTTACCCCAACACATACTGAAAGTGACCAACAGATTCAAGACCACGGTGGGCTAGGCAAAGAAGGCTTTGCTTTAAAAGTTTTGTTTGAAAAACTATGGTTATGCCTCGTGTTGAGCCGCGTTCAAGACAAGCCGAAACCATCCATATCCTGGCATTCCATTGGTGGCACAATGTCATGGATGGTGGCCGAGTCATGGGGTCGCTATTTAGCCAAACTTACCATCGTCGGGGGATTGCTATTTAGCCAAACTTACCATCGTCGTTCAGGGTTTTTGACATGTCTGAGGCAGCAAAGTTTAAAAGAGAAACGCTAAATTAGTTTAAAAGTTTACTTGTAAAATATTTTTAAGAACTCTTACATTTTTTTTTCATGTTTCACAGTAATAGGTTGATTGTTGAAAGATAAAATGAAGATTGAGGTTTCATTTTTTAATTGCGCACAGAAATTCGAGTGCCGGTAAGCCAGCGTGATGTCGCGGATTTCAAAGCAATTTTTTTCATATTTGGGGCATCGTGGCTCGGCTGAAATTGTTGAAACTCGCCAAATTCTGCAGAATATAAGGCAGTTCATCTTTACCGACATAAAGTTAACTAGGCCTCAGCAGACTTGGTCAAAATCCACGTCGCGACAAACTGGTGCAGGAACATTAAGGCGTAGTTGCCAACTGTCTTTTCTGGCTCGCCAAGCCGCACCTCATGGTAAGAGTGACTTTTACTGGTACCATAGAAGGGCAATTCACTACTACGGCTCAAATTATTTCATTTTTTTTTTAGTGTCCCTTCAAGAGCGACTGGTTTGGCCAACATAACATTACAGACGGCCGAGAGGAAGCAAACAAGAACACCGCTAACAATAATTTTGCATAGCAATACAACAAGCTAAAGTGGTAAATGGTGGGCATAGCATTTAGATATGCTGCCATTAATACCATTAATCGCTGTGCAAGTTCTTGTATGCCTTCAAAACTCAGTATTTAGTCACCGGCAGTCATCGTTATCCTTCTATCGTCTCTGTGAAACATTATGCTGAGCAACCGTCTATATACAAACGTGTATATTAAAACAGGACTCACAGTGCCGTTTAGGTGGTGAAAGTTGTGGATCGTGGGAAAATACAGGTTTCGTAAAGTGATGCATAAGTGAGCAATCTGCAGTATTCTGCAACCAGTTGTCTGCAATGACACACACACCTTAAGCAGCCACATGACAAAGGAAAGTGATAATAAATATGAGCTTTTTATTATTTAGGGCTACCAGAAGGAAACAAACTTCGGATAACCTCTTGGTCTGCCCTCACTTAAAGAGTTCGATGCTAGATGGTGAGTGATGCTGAGGCATGTCTAGTGCTGTAATGTGCAGACAAGTCTTCTCGGATGCCAAAGGCTGACAGCGCTGCTGGCTGAACAGATTTGAAACACGGGCCGGAATAATGTACGGATTCCTTTTGCTCAATTCCATTTGTTTATCTTCCAATGCTCACAACCAGCTGATCCTGGCGATAGCGTAGGCAGCATGCCGCTCGGACCACCGACGAAGCGTGAAGAGAAATAGCATAGACCCTTTTCATAATTGTGAAGCTGGCTTTCCTGCAAGGCTGTTTGTCCAACTAGTGGTGGTGTAGTTCCTTTTGCAACTAGCGTATACGAGCAGTTTATATCACGACACAAAAAATCTAGACATGGCTCTCGTGACGAAATCATGTGGAAGAGACGAGCTCCAGCGTGTGCAGCTAGTACTTTAGTTTTTTTATTTGAACGCTGGCCACTGCTGCAATTAGTTGGCAAGTCTGCAGTGCAGATAAATGCACTTGCGCCAATTAGGAAAAGGGTCCATTGGAATAGAATGGGTACCATTATCCCGGCCATGCCCTCTATTGCAAAGGCGTCGGGGGCACGCACAGGCCGTCGGAAGCTCGGGAACAAAGTTTTATTTGCCCGCTGGTGAAAACTGATATGTACAACCCAACAATATACAAAAACAAAAAAGGTAGCCCATTTGCTAAAAAACCTGGTAGTGGGGGTCAGGTGTGACACAAAAGAACTTGGTGACACAAGGATGAGGGGGGACACCCCACACCTCCCCCATCCTCCGCGACTAATGCGGGGGAGGGAAGAAGAAAGCAGTCTGCTCGCTCGCTGTACCTCCGCCGGGGTCGGCCCCCCCCTTTCTCTGCGGAATCCCTCGCAGTCCGCACACGACGAAGAGAGAGCTCTGCTGCGTCGCACGGCGCACCCAAAAGGCACAAACGGAACCGGTACCCCCTGCCCTGCCTGCACGAGGAGGCCCGTGTCCAGAGAGGAGGTAGAAGAGGGTCCGGAGAGGGAAAGGGAGGGGGGGGGGGATAGGTTCGCGTCGGACACGACGGCACCCCTTACTTGAGCTCCGGCCCGCACCGTTCTCGGAAACTTGACGCCCCCTCCCACCCAGGCCATAAGAGCACTTCGTCCCGTCGTTTCCCGCGGCGGAAACGCCATTTGCTACGGCGTTTCTTCCATCGCTGTTTCCCCGTTTCCGTGTCCCGGTGCTCACGTGTCGTGTTCCAACTTTGCGAGGAGTGAGGAATTGCGGTGAATGCATATATGTGTGTGTGAGACTCCCTCGAAAACAAGCACACCGTCTAACAGAGAGAGAAAAAAGAGTGTGCTAAACTTTTTTTTTTTAATCATTCTTGCCTCCCCTTCCCTTCCCCGAAAGTCTGCTGCAGAGCCCGCACGTGCCCCGAACATTTCTAAAAGCAAAGTGGCCCCTAGCAGGCAACCCCCCATCCTCCACCGATGAAGGAGAGAGATAGATACATACACACGAGCGTCCACCGTCGCAGCATCACTGTCTCAACAGCACTTGCACACATATATATTACAGCTAAAAGGAAGAAACGAGAGAAAAAAACAACAGAGGGGGCAAGGCAACTTCTCGGGAAAAAAGTACCGGCGCAGGCATCTCCGAACCCCTCCAACGGCAAAGAGGGGAGACCCCGCCCGCTCTTCCGACGACTGTATTTTACAGTGGCAGTACGCAGAACAAGGAGCAAAGAAATAATCAAAATGAAAGCGGCACTGGCAAAACAGAAGAGGCCGTCGTCGTGGCTGGATCGCAGGCGGCGCGGATGACGGGAGGGGGGTCAGAGTGAACCCTGGGCAGCCTGCCCCCCTCCGGCAGAGCCAGCCTGGTTGTCGCGCGGGCGTCCCCCTGCCTGGCCCCGCACCGGTGGTGATGGCGGTGGTGGCGGCGATGGCGACGCTGGCGGCAGCAACGCGGCGGGATTTTTTTTTTTTTTTCCAAGCTGTCCGCGAGGGGCTGGCCTCAGGACTTGTGGTTTGAGGTGAGCCACGTGAGACCTTCGAAGAGTCCGTCGCCCGTTGTGGCACACGCCGGCTGCACGTACCAGTTCCGGTCGCGGATCCTCGTCAGCCCGAGCTTCTCCTGGATCTCGTGCGGCTTCATTGCTGCGGATGAAATTGCATTTGTCACAGCTGTTGGAAGGAACAGTGTGCCACTCTAAAAGCCCGAACAATATACGCTTATGAATATTGAATATAACGAAGATATTCTCATGTCGGACATTACTTCGTTGTGACGAGGTTTGGCTGAGCAAACGCTGACACACAGGAGATATCGCACAAGGGACTTAGTAATCCCTTGAAGTGCCAATTGATTCTGTCTACTAAAATTTAGTTTCGTCACATCTCTTGAATTTTCGGAATCATATGAAACGTAAAGCTGCAGAAAGAGGTTATAAATTTTAAGTCGTCCAGTATTTAAACTTTTTTAAATTTACACGTGGACACTATGCAAGAACTTACTACAGGAACATCAGATATGAAAACATGAAGTATTTCATGCCTAGCATACTAGGAAAGCACATACCCAGTTTTTTTAAAGATATGACAGATGTGAAATACAGTCGAACCCGGATATATCGAACCCACATATAACGAATTATTGCGTATAACTAACAGCAGTACAATCCACTCGAAAATTTTTATATACAGTTTTTATTTTATATATTGAAATACCTATATATCGAACGTTTTTGTAATCCCCTTCAGATTCGATATGTCCAGGTTCGGCTGCATTGTTAAAAACTGTGAAACAAGGAAACCCAACGCGTGGCGACATACTGTTAAGGCATCTACCTTCCAATTCGTTTTGCTTAAACACTTTACCCAAGTTAATCAATCTTGTAGCACAGGTCCAATCAGAAGTGTTTCAAAATGTGTGCAACATGTTTTAACCCCTTGAGACGCTATGTACACAATTGTGTACGCCGAGATAGTGCATCAAAAGCAAAAGCACCGAGGGAAATAATTATTTTTTAAATGCGTACAAACATCGTCAAACACTTCCGATTGGACATGCACTGCAAAATTTAATAATATGTGCAGTGTATTAGTAAAACGAGCTGGAAGGTAGAGGGCTGGGTGTTTGGCGCTTGATGTCAATCTATTGTCAAATGCAGAGGGTTCACTTCTCTTACGGCTTTTCACAATTTTTTACATCCAGCATACATTTCAAGTAGCCGGCCAGGTGCTTTCCACGTATTCTAAACATAAAATAGTTTACGTTCTCATATCTTACATTCCTATGGAGTCTACATGGAGTCTTGCATGGAGTCTACATTCTGTACGCTTGACAAAACTGCATGAAAAATTTAAAATTCTTAATCGGTTCTGCAGCAATTCATTTTCCAAGGTTCTGAAGATACAAAAAGTGTCAGGAAACTGAATTTTCACTGGACAGAATTATTCGGCACCTGAAAGGGTTAAATATCATAATTACGGCCACTGTGTTTGCTTTCATATGCACAATCTTGGCGTGCACAATTGCGAACAAATCGCCTGAAGGGGACAAACCAAGGCAAATACTAAGTATGATTGAACTTTAAAAAATTTCCACCAGAGAAAACTGAGGAGCAACCGTCACAGTACTAGCTCGTTTTTAATACTTTTCTCCCACAAATATATTGCGACGACACGAGCGTGCGCTGTGAATAGAGAAGCACTGTCTAGCAACACGGCAGGCCAGCAAATATACCTGCTACAGATTAAGCGAAGAACAAAACTGACACGATTGAGAACAGCTCTGTGTTCGAGACCTTGATATATAAAATCAATAAGCACAATTAGGGCCGAGCCCTGTCGGCACCGCTCCCGTCGAGCTGGGTGTGTCAACTTTGTTGGTTATGCATGACTGGACGACAAATGCAAGCTGCATGCATTTGTAAAGGTGCATATTTGCAAGCACACCACTCGCACTTGTGACGAAAACATAGTAGTATGTCGCACACTTTTAGTGCAAAATTGCTCAAATAACATGTGATCTGATGTAGCCTTACATCAACAAGCTGCAGTTGTAATAAAGGGTGATAATTTTCAAGTTCCATGGAATTTTAAAAAATAGCCTGTTGCCGATAACCAAATTCTAGTCCTTGAGGTGGATTATTCAGAGGTAGACATTACTTGCACGAGAAATCCAAACACATATTCAACTAATTAACAAAAATGCACTACTTATCTTTTGGATTACTTCACGGCACATATTGCTATTTATGAATTGCAGCCGGCGAGTTTGCAGGGCACATGGAATGAATTTCGAGAGTGACATCAGTGAAGATATGCGCCATCAAACTTGCCCTAAAGATGCATTCTTGTTCAATTTACTTATTTAACAAAACGCTTTTTTATACATTGAAGCTCCCTGATCCACATCGCTCATCACACCCTGCATATTGTTCATCTTTTTTCCAGTGACTGTTTTTCATTCGCTAACCACTGTTATAAAGTTTTCGCTCAGCGTAATATGCGTCTACCTGTATCGGAACTTTCTCGAATGCCGTCGCCGATTCTATAGCGAGAGAATCTTTTCTCATCAGGTTGCATGTGCATTGTGAATATAATGGTGTACATTCTAGAACATACGCGAGCACCACTGATGACGCTGGAACGTACGATGAGGCATACATAAAGAGCCGACACACTTTGACAACCGACGATCGTGCTCAACGCTGTATTGTGCTCAGACTCTTACTTGTTTCGCAGGGCACAAGTTCGTCCAATAAAGAGTCAACTTCCTAAGTCACACCTTTCGTAGGTAGCGCCTTATTCTTCACCGTCGTGACAATATGTAGTTATTCTGTAGAAATCGTCATGTATCAAAAACAATCACACTGCGAAATGTGAGGAGTCAGGCTTCTATGACCTCACTACTTGCTTAGTTTTTCATACTCAGCCCTGCTAAGTATGAAATGGAGTGCAGTACTATTTATTCATCCGTGGTTTCATCATCCAAAGGTGGCTTCACCTCTGCGAGTAACAATGCCCATTCCACAATGTTTTCCCGATCCTTGTCCAGCTTTATTGGCCTAGCAGTGTAAAGTTTTATCATTCTTGGGATCAGTGCGACATTAACTGCTCAGAGATAAGAGGATGACAGTGCCGCTTACCGTCGTCCTCGCTCATGCGTGTTCCCATATACAGTCATGTCAATGACTCACCGATCCGCTTGCTACACACCCGTCTTTCAACTTGGTTGCCTTTGTGCTGCCATTTGCTGTGCATAACAGTGCTGCTAAGAAGTCTGAACAACTGAGCGTATTAAAAAAAATATTAACAGCCATCCAAAAATTTAGTGGATGTGTAATTGTTCACTGTGAGTGTAGTCACGTAAGCACTCGGATGGGCCACAATAATGGCATCTCGCATTACCTTCTTTAACCCTTTCCCTTCCAAATCACTTTGTGGAAGAAGTCCACAAAATCCCCCTCGCCCTTTTTTTTACTGCGTCAATTTTTGTATGTAGTTTTCATTAATCAAAGAAACAAAAATAGTTATATGGTTATCCCTTGTATTCAATACAATTCACCATCAGACACAGACAGTTTAAAAAGCACCTGAAACTCTACGTAATAACATTCTCCATACTCAAGACAAACATACACTCCAAAATAATGATATGCACGAGTGCCTAAAGCTGGCAGTTATTGCTAGAATTAGCTGATGTGCACGACTTCTTACCACAGAGTAAATCAAACAAAAGTGTGCCTGAACAAGTCGGATTTGTCCTTGATGATACCACTACAAATTGGCTCAAGAAGTAGACCTCAGGCTTGTGGCAAGGTTAACATATGACATTAAAACATTTGTAGCTAACGTCGTATGTAGCCATAACAGCGCCCCTTCAACTGCGTTATGAAAAAGGTATGGTTATGATGCTGTTATTTCTGCCCATATGAGCATCTGCAAAAACGCTTGGCTGCACTGGGAAATCAACAACCCCAGACGCTGCAGTTACGAGAAGACGCTCACCGTCGGGCAGGTCCTGCTTGTTGGCAAAGACCAAGATGATGGCGTCGCGCATCTCGCGGTCGTTGATGATCTTGTGCAGCTCCTGCCGCGCCTCATCGATGCGGTCCCGGTCGGCGCAGTCCACCACGAAGATTAGTCCCTGCGTGCCCGTGTAGTAGTGCCGCCACAGGGGACGAATCTTGTCCTGGCCGCCAACATCCTGGGAAGAAACACAACACCTGGCGCGTCGAGTCTCGGCTCGGAAAAAAAGTGTCACAACTTCTGTAGAGCACCCAGAAAGTGAATGTCCATTTAAATACTGGCAAAAGACAGGTAAGGTACGTACGTCCACACTAGCAGAAGAAACGCACGCAACGAAGGTCACACTGGCCCATGTTTTGCTAGATGTGACAGTCACGTGACACCACCTGACGTCCCGAGGTCACTGGTTCCATTTGAGGTTTCCTTAAGTGCTGGATGTTTTTCCCCCATTTCACTTTTCTCGGCGTCTTAATGGCAGTAAACACAAGAAGCCATGTTGCGAGTGACATGAATGATACACTTTTTATTGGGAGTTGGTTTTGTGGCTGTCACAAAACAATTAGCCTTGAACCTATGGATGATTTTATATTCGATTCATGGGCGCCACCATCTTGGGCTGTTACACAAACAATTTCTCAGTTCTACAAGAAGTTAAGCCACGTAACAAGGTCATGAAACGCTGAACGCATTTATAACTGTTTTCATGCTTGCGAATCGACTGTAGTACCGTAAACTTCATTGTTAAAGAGAGAAAACAGAAGCGTTCTCAGCCTAATATGGCGGCACATAAACGCTTCCGTAAAATGGTCTATACTGAGCCCGATTGCCACGCATTCTTGCTACATTTTTGCAGCCTTTGCCACTCGCGGCATCCTGACTTGCCATGCAGTGCACAAGGCCCTCGTGCGTTTTTTCTGCTAGTGTGTATGTTTACAGTTGCTTCATAGGTTGTGGCAATGATGGTTGTCTGTGGCGTGAGATGTCACGTGACCATCAGGACAGGAGGAGCAGTAGGTGGGGAGGAAGTGCAGTCATAATGCAAGGTGCAGTTGGTAGGCGAGTAGGCAAGAGTGCAATTGGACAAAAGCATGCAAACAAGTTGAAGAGCAGGCATAGTACTGAGGGGCTACGTAGGAAAACACAAACGAGTGGAAAGTGATAGTGTTAAATGCTTTTCAACAAATGGTAACATTGTTACCCACTATGCTTTGCACCAAAACTTTGGTGTGTCATGACAGTCTATGCAGCACAACATACTAACAAAGAAAAGAAAGGAAGCGCAATGAACAGCAATGAACAAGTTATAACAAAAATTGTTGGCTCACAGTAAGAGGAACTTGAGTTCAAGCGCAAACGAACAGAAGCTGAGTAAAAGCCCTGGGTGAAGGATGCTTAGAACCATCACTGCGCAAGCGAAAATTTTGCAAGCTCAAAACAATAGACAGTTTTAGTTTAGCGTACGTTACAAAATAGCAGGTCGTCACTGCGCATGCACAGAATGCTAAACGACCCATAGCGACACATGCTATTTCTCAGATTTAGCGTTACCGTCTTTGCGTGCTGCCGGCTTCGAATTGAATTTGGTGTTGCTTTCGTAGAATTCACTTCATTCGTAGCAAATGACTGTGTAAACAGCTTTCACTTAGTCTCAGGCCGCTTCGACGACAGAGTATCATGGGTAACCTTTGTGGAGTTTTCTAAATCGCTTCTCGTTTTGAACGAGTCGAAGCCTACCGAGAGAAACCTTCGTCAGCGCCACCTATCGGCGAAGTTTGGAGATAGGTGCGACGATGGCATATGGCCTCTGAAATCGGAAAATCTCGAAGGCCAACTAAAACTGTAATAAAAGTGCGCTGCTTAGTGTACACTGTATTATAGCGTACGCTATACTATAACTGTCTAATAAGAGGGAATGCGACTGCCTGTACATCCAGTTGCATGTAGGGTGAGAATCCTCAGTTCTTTGTCCTTATAACTTCGGAGAGAAAGAACAGTTCTAATGAATGTAAGGGACAAAGAACTCGACAGCCTTGCAGGCAATACAAGGCACGGTACTATCTTAGGCATACAAAGTCCAGAGATTGCAGAACAATTTACTCTGCTGTGAACGTGTTCAGTTGTGTTGCTGGAGTGGAGGGTTGCAGTCCTGATCTTAGATCACGACTTTTTCTTCATTTTACAAAGTCGGCGTGGTACAGAGCCTTGAATAGGATTTTCTTTACAGAGAGGTTCCCGTTAACTCACTATGATGAAGATCTGTGTGGTGGGTTAGTTTCATAGAATGCCAAGTTGCAACCAACGGCAACTTTGATAGCAGTGTGATGCTATATAAGGAAACCAATTTTAACTCCTTAGAAAGGCAACTGTAGTAATTCAGAAGGTAAAGTTCACAGTACAAGGGAGAAGATTACCAAGTTCAAAGTGCTGGAAACTAGAAATTTCAGACATCAAAAGCGCTTTGCAGGACACCCCAGTCTAGCAACAGTCCAGGATAGAATTCCTGGCTTTTCAAGTACAAAGCTTTCATTTCAGGGTTTAGTTTTCACAGCATTACACTACAATCAAGAGGATGGCAGCTGTTCTGTTTGTGGCTATGGTTCATGTCATCGCACTATGCCACACCGTACCACTTACGCTGTACTGTAGTAGGCTGCTTGCTTACTGCTCATTATTTTATAGCGGCGTAACACACAAAGTACAATTCACTTACTTTTTTAAAGGAAATGAAAGAACAATGGAAAGCCAAGTGACTGACAACTAAGATTTTTTCACCGGGCCGAAACAAAGATGCATAGAAAAGCAGGAGCACTGCCATCAGCGACACGCACACGAAGCAGGCAAACAATGCACCAGGCTTCACGGGGAAGGTAAATCACTCACCCAGACATTGAATTTGACATTCTTGTAGGTGACGGTCTCCACGTTGAAACCCACCGTGGGAATGGTGGTGACCGACTGTCCCAGCTTCAACTTGTACAGGATGGCTGGGGCAGGCGCACAGGGTCAAGGAACAATTGCGCGCACACACTTCTGCACCGCCCGACGATCCCTCGCATAAACGTCTCTCTCCCATTTCTAGCATAACCATCTTCTCTCTCCTTTGGCAGATGTTATTCACACGAGAGTGCCGAATTTAATGGTTCATGTTTCTGCCTTGCACTTCAATGCATGGTGGAGGTGATACGCCACAGAGTGATCAATAAAGAATGCTCCCGCCAGGTCAGGAAGCATACTTGGTAACGCGGTGCACCAATGACATTATATGCCATCATACATACACCAAATAGACGTTACGCTCACTGGATTGTCACGTTTTCTCAGTAATATTCCGCCTTCTTTACGCAACATTCAAAAGGTGTGAGACAGGGTTGTTATGCAATGCTATGCCAAACATTGGCCAATCCTTCGTGACAAATTTTTTGCGCGTCATGTACGGTATCAACATCAACGCCACATTAAGTGACAAAGCACACACTCTGCTTCTGTAAAACGGTACCTCCTACCAACTTTACCTTGAACTCTACGATGAAGATCACATCACTCGTATGACGAAATACAACTGCGCGTTTACGCTTACAGACGAAGCGGTAATTGCCCACGCAGGAAAGAAATATAAATAGCGATATCAGAGTGGTTAAGGTCGAGCGATGTCATGCATGCAATGCAGCGAAGTGTAGCTACGTACGACGCTTAAGCAGCCTACAAATCACAGCGAACAGGACGACACCCTTCAGAAGCGGAATGCAAGCGCTCACCATTTACAGGCTGTACCATCAGAAGCACAGTTTCAGGCCCGCAAGCAACGGTTTGTTGCTCGGGGTCGCACCGTCCCGGACTCTCGACACATACCGGCTCGAAGGAAGGCGAAGGACAATCGACACGGCTCACCGGATGCGAAGCGATAATCCCTTAGCAGGGGGGACAAGTAAAGGATACTGGTCTTCCCGGCGGCGTCGAGGCCCAACATGAGGATCCTCATTTCCTTGTTCCCGAAAATTTTGGACAGGAGCTTCCCCATGTCTGCCGCCGGCCACGGGCCGCGTTACCTGAAAGCGACACAAGGGAGGGGCTCTAAAACACCTGCCTCGACGCACTGCACGCTCCGATGCCGCCCAGACGCCGCGGGGATCGGAACCCCCCGGGCGACCCAGGCCGCGTCTCGGAGATGACGACGGCGAGCAGCCGTTGAATGGGCGTTGCGGGCAGCAAGCCGCTAGTGCATCAACACGACGGTCTCAGCCGCGGTCTGCTTCGCTGACGCGCGTCATGTTCGAACTTCTCAGGCGCCCGGCGCTGCTCGGTGGATCGAGCGATAGGCGCCGGCGGCCGGCGCCGACGGGTTCAGGGAAAAAGAGCGGCCCCGCCGGCCGCGTGAGTAATCGGCGCGACGGCGGCACATCACACACACCACCGCCGAGCTCCGACTAGGCCTAAATGCCCGGCCCCTTTCCGAGCGCACGCCAAGCCGGCAGTGTGCGAGAAGAACGAACGGCGTTAAGCGAAACGATGCGTTTACTTACGCGGCGTCTTCCAATAAAAGGGGGGCCCGAACAAATAACCGCGTCAAACTAATAGACGCATATCAACTCATTGGTAATTTGTACTTTAAGGAACTCCTGCCATATTCTCCGCGACCTCGATCGCCACCACGGGAAAAGGAACAAGTTCCGATTACTGTTTAACAACCTCCCGACTTTGATTTTTATTTTTTTGTTCGCGCGATCGTGGCTACGCCGGCGCTATGGGAAGAAAATATATTGCGCGAAGTATTTTTTCGTGTCACAAAGAAATTAATGAAACTGAAATTATCTTTGGAAATTAATAGCGGCTCGCGAGCGGCCGTTTCGACACGAGGGCTTCGAATCCGATTCAACTTCTGAGCATCCGGATCCGGAAGCTCGGGTACGGGAACGCTGCGAGCAAATCGATAAAGCATTTTTTTAGCATGTGTGGAGCCGTGCTTGTGTGGATGATGCCGCGAGCATCCTTCGAGTGAATCTCTGCGTAGCGAGCGGCACGCAGCCGGACGTCCACCGCGGTCGGCTGGGAAGTGCGCGCGACGTCGACATGGTATCCCTTCTATTGTGCGCTTGGGCCTCCGTCGGCCAAGCCTCGTTGAGACAGGGCTAGACCCCCCCTCCTTCGGACCATTGATTCCGCGCGCCGCGGGCCACCGCGGTCCGGCTGGTGGTGAGACAAGAGAAGGCAGTCGGTGTCAGTCGCGTTCGCGAGTCGACCAGGAGCCGTGGCGTGCGGCCGCGCCAGCCGCCGCGCCGTCGGCGGCCGCCGTGTTTCGGTCCGCCCTCGAGTCGCTCGGTCCGGACCTGCGCGATGAATGCGGCGACGTCGTTCCACTGCCCGCTGCCGCCGCAGGCGCAGCAGCGGCAGCCGCCAGTCGCCGTTGAAGCGGTCGTCGGGCACGGCTACGACCACGGCGCGTACGAGGACGATTCCGGTAGCGAGGATGACGTGATCGACGTGCTGTCGGCTGACCACTGCACGGGCGAGCACAGCTACACGATGCAGATGCCGGCCAGCATGCTGCTCGAGGAAGAGCGGAGAGCGTACGAGACACCCGAACTGGAGGCCGCCCGTCGCCTAGTCGACTGGCTCAGTTCGTCCGCGTGCCGCAGGTACAGCGCGCCGTTCCTCGAACCCCTGGATATCGAGCAGCGGCCGGCGTACACGCGGGCCGTGCGCCAGCCCATGTGTCTGAGCCGGGTGCGCGCCGGTCTGGACTCGCGAGCGTACGCCGGCATCACAGAGGTAGTGCGCGACATACGACTGATCCTGGAAAACTGCTACCGCTTCTACGGGCCCCAGCACCACTTGACCAAGAAGGCGCTGAGGCTAGAAACGGTGCTCGAGCAGAAGCTGGCTCTGCTGCCTCGGTGAGTCGAGCTTCCCCGCAGCACACCGCGGGTGCTGTTCTTCCGATTGCAGGTTTCGTGACGTCCAGACCAGTACTACAATCAGGGTAGTACCTATCTTGCGGCACCCGTGAAGTGATGCATGGAAACGGTTGTTGTACATTCGTGCTGTAGCGCAAAATGAAAAGTGTCGTAGTGCCATTGCCGCTGGGCGCAGGTACTGGCCTTACAGGCTTACTCTGTCTGTCACTGCTCTGCAGTCTTTTTCTAAGTACTTTCCCTACAAATGGTGCAGCGCAAGCTCTCGATTGCTTTCACTTGCTGCAGCAATTGCCAGAGGGCTTGCAATGGACAAGTGCCAGGCATCGTAAGTTTATTACGTATTAATTCATATCAAGCACGTCAAAAATTAATCACGCGATCAGTCAAGAAATAAGTTAATTTCTAGTCTTTACAAGGTCCGAGAGATCGATGGTCGACTTGCCTGATATAACAGACATCCTCTTTGAACAAACGGTCTGTACCGTAATATGCAGCGTAGCTGTGCATAATCTTGCATTGGCTTGCTCCTGTCCCTGGAGTAAGGCTTGTAGATGCCTGCATTGGGAAAGACACAGTGCCATCCATTCATACAAAGGAGGATGAAAAATCTACTGATGGTTGGCTACTGCTGACCTGCACTTCGGGACCACAAATTCCTGCAGACTTAATCAAAACGAGACAAAACAGCATCTGAAAGCTCTGTTCAATTTTATGCACGCAGAACAAACGTTTCTTGCTTGGAGCCTTGTACAGTGATCAGCGATTCAAGCACAATAACCAGACACCACATGGCAGCCGGTATCTTTTTGCGCCACCAGTAAGCACTGGGTGATCGCTAGTAGCCCAAATGCAGTCACATGTCACAAAGACTTGCTTTGATAGCATCTCGGCATTCCGAGCACCCATCGGTGGTGCGAGAAGTTCCGGCAGTGATACACTCTGAGTATCGCATTCGAATCTGAGACGTAGCTGTTCATTATGGCTACGTATTAAGATCCGTGTAACAGTGTTAGAAACGAGTCTAGTGTTACAGTAAAATCATACTTATTGCCATGGAACTCACACGTGTCTTGATTTTGTCTAACAACTGCTTTCTAGGTGCTCTTGGAACTGAGTGGCTGTCCTGATTGGTGGAGGGGCTAGCAATATCTTTTGCTGGACAAAATGTCCCTGTTTTGACTGCTGACTGGCGACATCTTGTGTTGGTGTTTTGTGATTTTGGTTGAAAGACCGCTCACCAGGTTTGGGCATTGCAAACGGACGAGCATGGCACGCAGATCATGTGGTGGCAATCACGTCTGCAAAGTATCATGTGGCTGCACACCTCGAAAACGGCTGAAATTTTAAACAAAAGCCCATCAACGTGCCAGGGGACGAGTCTTGAGCCTTCTTTCTGAGTTGCTGTGGCTCCAGGATGTAGTCAGTCCTGTGGAGTCTTCTTGCACTGGGAAGGCCTATGGACACTACCTTGACTACTTATAAACCCTAAGCAACCACTTTTCCATGAAACCGTCAGTCATGGTAAGTCATTGCAAAGCTTGACTGTCACCTCCGCAAAGAGGGCGAGTCGGTTAGTCGCACTCAAGAAGCTCTTGGAACAGTGCTATTTCGGCACATTCCTCAATGAATTGCTTACAGACTGTATTGTTTGCGAAATCAACGATTCTCAAATGCAAACCCAGCTGCTCGCGAACCTTCACCTCATGCTAGAAACCGCAGTAACATTGGCACCGGCTGTGGAATTTGCAAAACATGATGCGTCAGAACTTTGCGAAACTTCAGGAGTGTTTTCTGGGGCAATGAATGCTATCCAGGGCCGGTATTTTGTAGCGATACCTTTAAAGTAATATTGCCTTTTCGCGCTTATCGCGCTTTGTCAGTGGTCAGAGCGATGGTCCGCTCGCATTATCAACGGGATCAGCCGGCCGTGAGCGGTGGATAAGACTAGTGTAAAATAAGTCATAAGGCATCGCTACAAAATCGCGGCCCAGGCTCCTCGTACAAAACATGTTTGTTGCCACCGCTGTGGTGACGAAGATGGCAGTCGGTGCGTTACACATTGTGCGATTACAGTTCCTCAGATTCATGATGTTTGCAACTATTGCCACAAAATAGGTCACATAGCCAAAGCGTGCAAGACAAAAAGCTCAAATTTCAGCCAGAGGTTCACAGTGCCCAAGCATCAACTAAGAAGAATCATCATCATCTTCAGCCTTTATTTTATGTCCACTGCAGGACGAAGGCCTCTCCCTGTGATCTCCAATTACCCCTGTCTTGCGCTAGTGTATTCCAACTTGCGCCTGCAAATTTCCTAACTTCATCACCCCATCTAGTTTTCTGCTGTCCTCGACTGCACTTCTCTTGGTATCCATTCTGTAACTCTAATGGTCCACCCGTTATCCGTCCTATGCATTACATGGCCTGCCCAGCTCCATTTTTTTTTTCCGCATAATGTCAACTAGAATATTGGCTATCCTCGTTTGTTCTGATCAACGCTGCTCTCTTCCTGTCTCTCAACGTTAGGCCTAACATTTTTCGTTGCATCGCTCGTTGTGCGGTTCTTGTTCTCGAGCTTCTTTGTTAACCTCCAAGTTTCTGCCCCATACGTTAGCACCGGTAGAATGCAATGATTGTACACTTTACCTCACTCACGAGTCCTTCAAGAAGAATACTGGCAAGCAAGTCATAGTGCATGCAGTAGTGCAGAAACCTATGATATGTGGACAGCTCCTATGACATCATACCAGCTCTCCAAGGCCAGTGCTTTTATTGTTAAACTGGAAATTCAAGGATGATCATTCAAGATGGAGCTTGACACAGCGGCAGGCATATCTATCTTTGGGGAGAGACTTGACACCGTGAGTGGTGGGGGTATGCTCTGCGTGAGGCTAGGGCTGAAGGCAAGCTCTGGATCTAGCCACACACAGTCATTCCGGCGTACTACCCAACCCGTAGTGTGTGTAATCTCAGCTACGCAGGGTTCGGGCAAATAAGGCAACCATCTGTGTCAACTGTAACAATATTTATTGCTGTGGGCAATAAGGCACACTTGCAGAGGGAAGTCCACTCTGTAATAAGTGATAAATAGCCGTTGCCTCGTTGCATGTGATAGTCACACAAGCGAGGTCATTCACGGGTTACAGCAGGTAAAATCCGGCAGGTTTGAGGTAGGGTCACCAGAGAGAGTAGGTCTCCCCCAGTGGCGCTCTTTTATGTCCTTTTACCTTCTGTGAGGAGAATGTCCTCCTCGCCTGTCAGATACCTTTTCCTGGGGGGCAGGGTACGTGCTTCGCGAGAGGCGAGCGAAGTGTGCGTCTCTATTGCGTGTCTACCCTGGCTCCCGATGCATCCGCAACGTACGAAGGCGACTTGAGTGTGCGGGAGAAAACGGGCGTGTGTGCTACCCCCAGAGTTTCCAACGCTCACCGTCAAACGTTCAATGAAGGATTTACACCATTCAAGTCAAACCTTTCCTTGGAAAGGTTATTGTGTTAGCAAAGTACAGCAATAATCACTACAACCTTCTATTGCTGGTTGCATCTGGCAAAGCACCAGCACGTCTTGGATGTAACTGGATGGACTTGTTGAATATGTCGTTCAAGGTGCCACACTTCAGCATCGCTGAACTCTGTTTCATAAGTGATGCCTAGCAGCTTGTAGAAAAGTATTGTTCATTGTTTTCTCATGAGCCAGTAACCTTCCTAGATGTCACAGTTAAACTCTATTAAAGAGGGAGAAAGCCTCACTTGTTTAAAGGCTAGATCAGTTCTTTTGGCTTTGATGGATAAAGTGCGAGAATAAACTGCAAAGATTGCAGCAGGAGGACATTATACAACCTGTACAGTAGTCTGAATAGGCAGCACCAATACATCCAATCCTCAGGAAGGACGGTCGCATTCGCATCTGTGGAGGCTACGAGGTGACTGGGAAGGTCGTTGCAATAATCATCAAGTACCTTATTCCAAAGGCTGAATAGTTTTGGACAAGGATTTCAGGTGAGATGAAGCTTACTAAGCTTGACCTGAAAAATGCGTATCAATTGATTCTCGACCCTGCATCCAGGAAGTATACAAAATTACAACGGCATATCGAAATCCTTTTCCAAGGTCTATGTCATGTTGCAGTCTACTTTGACGACATCCTGGTAGCAGGCACTGATAACAAGGACTATTTGAACAATCCGTTCAAAGTATTCCAGCGATCGGAGAAGGCAAGCCTGAAGCTCAAATATACCAAATGCGGATTCATGATGTCCTCTGTTCATTACTTGGGCCACGTCATTGATGCCAACTGACTGTACCCTGCTATGCGCAGGGTTGAGGCAGTTCATTGTGTGCCTGTGCCAAGCAACGTAGAGTTTCCTTGGTTTGTTGAATTACTACAGGAAATTTTGGCCGAACTTTTCTTCAGTTCGCAATCCTCTGTAGCACTTTCTGGCTTATAAAGTCCCACAGAAAAAAGCGTGAAGATTCATTCTTATAAGCAGAGTGGGTTGTAGCATCGGCTCCTGTATTGTGCACATCAATCACAATATCGTTAGAAAGGTAATCTTTTGCACTGTATGCCAAAAACAGCTGTGTATGCCTCAGCATCTGCAATCCACTTGGCAGTTTCCGGATATGCCTTGCTCACGCCTGCACATGGATTTCAGTGGATCGTTATTTCTTATGGCATCTTTGGATGGTGAGCTGTAATCCTCCGAATCTGAGAAGACCTATTCTGGGGGAGGCACTCCGGATCCGAGTAGGAGACACCTTACACCAGTTGAACAGTCTACTTTTCAAAGCAGTCAGAGGGAAGGAAGCAAAAGCCTTTGGTAAGATGGCTGCTGCCGATGATAGTAATTGTCACGTGAACGGAAGCGGGAGTCTCCCTTCACCAATGCAACCATGGGGCTGGGTGTGGTCACGTGACCGGAAACTGACCAGATCTCATGGCTGCTCCAACGGCAATACTGCAAAAACCTCTCTGTGCTCAGATCTGGAGCCAGGGGATTGTAAAGGACGATCTGAATGTAGCCGGAGCGCCTCTTTCCGATCATTCGAACAAGATCAGCCTTTTGGGAGCGCTCAAAACCGACCATCTGAAGAAGCCACCATCAGCTGTCCGAGGCCAATTTTTGCAATTCGTGGAATACCATTTATTATCATATCAGATAATGGCACCACTTTTGCAAGTGGTGCCATTTTAATACTAGTTTATATGAATCTGTTCCGTTTTCAGTACACAGGAGGTTGCTGTGTCATGACATTGTAATACATTAGCTTGCTCCGCTCCTGTGATTGCAGTGGATTCCACATGCGCGTGTAGCCACAGGAAATGTACACAGCACTCTTGTCTATTTCTTTTATTAGCAACATCATCGTAGCCAGCCTTACTGCTATACACGACGTTAGAAAGTTCTGCTCTGTGCCTCGATGTCGTGATAATGTCGATGCCAGGTCCGGCATTTCGAGAGGAATTTAGTGTTCAATTAAAATATATGATTCCCACCATTCATTCTTTCCAAGTGTGGTTCTCTTACATGCAATAAGTGTGTGGTGCAGTTTCTAAGACTTAGAAAATATGCATCGGTACAACTTACTCTCTCATCTTCTGTGCTGAACGCTGTAGTCAGAGCCGGCCTTACACCATGAAGGGCCGATATCTACTAGGTACGACATTACGTCAGAGGTTGCAGAGTGTAGTCACTGGCTTCTTGCTCTCTTCTGAACTCGTTCTTCCACCCACATATTCAGGCCCTGCAACTCCAGTTGGGTTTCAGTGTTGTTCGGTTTGTATTCATGGTTACAGGTAACGCGAACGAGGACAGAGAAAGAAATCTCGTGTGACAAGGGCTGAACTTCAACTGCAAGTTAATCATGAAAAACACTTGTTTAAACACGAGCAGAAAACACGCAAGACCAGCTATCACATGCCAAGAACACAACAGAGTGGAAAAAGAAATACCATGAGGCTAACACTAGCGTAAAAAATATATGCGAACTTAGATGCGCATACCAGGAGGGCATCGAACCGTGACGCACTACTTAGAAATTGCATCGTGTCACGAACCACGTGTTTGTGCTTTCTAAAAGCAATACTGATGACTGGCTGACACAGGTGATTCCTCATTTTCTTTTTTTATGTGGTAGGCATCAAGCTGCTCAAACGCCCTCTAATTTTTGGGCCGTAAAAGCACAGAAGCATCTTTGAAAACCAGCGCGCAAACACAGCTCTTGCAGCGCAAGGCTAAGTGAGAATATAGCTGAACTTAAGCGCTCATGTTGTGGGATTTTTTTCTTTGTCCTCTATGTATGCGCTGCCTGAAACCATGAACCAGCACTAGCTCCTCCAGTGTTGTGTTCTTTGCAATTCTACCTATTAATTTGAAAAACGAAATTCATTTGGAGAGCATCCTTCAGGGCCCAGGAGTTTCTCTGTGTGCCAAAAGACATGCATTGTGACCTTGTGCAACTCTGTGTTGCTCTTTTCCTACGATTGCTGTGGCTGCCACAACCAAACGCAGTCATAAGAAATGTGCCCAGCATTCTTTTTCTTTTTTTTTTACGAGTGACACCAGCATACTTAGCCTTAGTGTCACCCAACGTCAGTAAATTTTGCTCTTTGTCATGACGTCGCAATAATGTCGGTGGTGACAGCTCCAGCATTTTGAGACCAACTTTAATATCAGATTGAAATTTCTTATGTTTCCCGACCTTCAAACTTTGTATCCATCATCCTTATATTGGGGAAAAGCACGTGGTAAGAGTTATGGCATCTTTGAAAACGTGCATCAGTTCTTTAACTCAGTGCAGTTGATGCAGTATTAAGAGTTTACTGATGACATCTGGCCGTCTCGTTCAGTTAGTCCCTTTTATACTTTGTTCGTGCGTGGAACTAGAATTTGCTTAGGTGCAGCAACTGTGTATTGTCGCAGCTTCACATTTGTACAATGTTGTGTTTGTTGCAACTTCACAACTATGACTCAAGCCTGACCCTCAGCTTTATGGACCGTGGCTGACACGCTGTGTGTAGACCTTTGCATTTGTGGACTCCAAATGGCCCGACACCCTTAGAGCACGACTGGCTGGCGGTTCCCGAGCACCGAGGGACCTGCGCAACTTCTTTTTGTTTTGTATAGGGGCTGTGATAAAGCACAGCTCACCCTTACGGTAATTATAATTCTGTGCAGTGGAAAGTGGTGTGGAATTTCCATAAGGCAATTCCAACGTCACAAACACCGACACTTTGCGCTCAGACACGCAAGCTTTGAGGATGACACACTAAGTGCCTTTTCTGTGTCATTTGCAGGGAGCTGCGGGAGAAGACTTCACTGGAGGCCACCACATTGGAAAATCGTGATGTGGGTGCTCAGAGAGGTGAGTTTAGTTTTTTTTTTTCCTTTGTGTAATTTAACGTGACGAGATTTTTAGCACCAATTCGATGTACCAATCAATCTTAATTGTAAATGCAACAGCAGTTATACGCAGCAGCATATGCAGGGGGAGGTCTCGAGGTTAGAAACTGCCGGTGGAACCGGCTACTGTATGGTAATACAATAAAACAAAGCAATATAGCGACAAATACTAGACAAAAATATAGCTGTTTAGCAGTTAAAAAAACATCTAAAATTACAGTTGCGAGCACAAAAATAATAAAAAAAGATAGTTAATGAAATGCAGCGGTTAACTTGAATTAAAATTGTAAATAAATAGGCGTTATTTCTTTGACTTGTGGTGTTATTGAATGATGTAATGAAACTTTAGAAGTAATGCCAATTTTTCTATAATTGGGGATCTACACTTAGGTGGTAAGTGGTTATTACAAGAGATAAATCTGTTTTTACGTATTTGAATTAGACAATGCGAAAGACAACAAAAGTGTTGAGTATAATAAGTGTGCGATGGAAAAATTTTAAAAACAACGCATAGGGTGGCATACACGTATACAGAACAGGTCAAGGCTAGCGAAATTCAATGCTTGGACTGACCTTGCTTTTCGAAACATAGCATGCGACATTCCGCAGTTGACCTTGAATTTAACCTCCTGCCTTTCTTGAATTGGAACGTATGTCTGCTGTAAGATAACTGATTTAGTTTGTTTGTGTTTATGGTGTGCTATGCATGGTGAAGAGGCCATGTGTGCTGAATCATCTATTTTGACTCTATTTGCGCATTACCTAATGTAGGAATTTTAGGCCAGCTTGTTTTGCTCGAAGTGCAAGTGTTGAAAATTCTGAATGTGTTGAGGAATTTGCTAGGTTAACATTCCTTTGTGAACCTTAATAGGCCTTTCTGTCAGTATTTTCCAATTTGGCTAAGTTGGCCTTAGCATAAGGAGACCGCAGCTTACCGAAGGACCAATCTCGCGAGTGTTGCAGGTGTCCTCCACAGACACCCATAATGCGCAGCAAGTAATGCTAATCTGCGGTCGCCAGTTAAGGTCAGGTGTTATTCTTAAACCAAGCTATTTTGGTTGTCGCACTTTAGTTAGGACACCAACATTAAGTGCTTAAGAGAAATTTGATAGGCATCTTTTTTTCAGTTCACAAAACATCAGTTCTTGGACACAGACTGCAAGCGCACAGTTGTGAATGACATGCATTTTGGGCTAAATACTGCACTATCAACTGAAGCTTATTGAAGCAACTTGTAATAAATATACAAACAAAAGAAAGGGGGGGGGGTTATCTTAGCAGAGTGTGCGCTGCACAAGCTACGTGGAAACTGAGAGATAAAAAATTAAATAAACAAGGCAACAAAACAATACCGCTGAATATGAAAATTATCCAACCTGCATTGATAAACTAGATTTATTTGCGCCCGAGCGTAACAAAGGCCTGGCTGATACAAATGCCATCGTGAGTGGCAATATGACATGTTCCATGACTTCTCTGGTCTCCTTATTAGAATGTCAAAAAAAAAAGAAAAAAAAAAGGCAACATCATAGAGTAGGAGGGTGCATCCACATTTTCCGCAACGGGACGGCAAATGGCTGTACGAGGTTTTCAGCGTATGTTTGTATCTTTACCAACCATGAATACGTACCAACCCACCCATCATTGTGTACTTTTGATTGACATGTACATGCTGAATGTGATTTATGCGTTATGCGTTAAAGAACCCCAGGTGGTCAAAATTCATCCGGAGCCCCCCACTAGGATGTGCCTCATAATCAGAACTGGTTCTGGCACGTAAAACCCCAGAAAGAAGAAGCTGAATGTTTTTTATGTAGGCTGGTTGTAGCAGATAAATTGGTGCTTGTGAGTTCTTTATATTGTGTATTTGGCACTGTTGTACTTATATCACTTCATAACTAAGAAATAACCTTTTCAAGCAGTTTAGCATTGCGCAATGACTCAGTGGTTATGGCACTCTGCTGGTGACCATGAGGCTGTAGGTTTGATTGCCAGCTGTGTTGGCTGCATTTTGATGGGTGCGGAATGCGAAAATGCACCTGTACCGTGCTTTGCTTGTGCGTTAGAATTCCAGGTAGTCAAAATTAATCTAGAGATTTCTGCTGTGGGGTCCCTCATAGCCTGCTCTGCAGCTTCATGGTGTCAAACCACACAATTTAATTCTATTGACAGGCATTGTGTATCTTCCACTACTGTAGCCTGCCTCCTAAAGAGCCAGCAAGAGTTCCTACAGTGAAATCGCGGAATTGTAGGACGGATGCTTTAGAGAAAGGTTTCTACTGTGTACAGCTCTCCGAGAGGTTAGTAACCTCACAGGAGCATCGATCAGCACAATGGTCAGTGCAGTGTTGTGGAGCACACCTCCAAAAGCAGCGACTGCACTTGCATGCACACAGAGCACAGTCCTGTCCGAGCATCGTGTGCTAGGCTTTCCCGTGAAGCGCCACATAAGCCCTTACTGCTTATCCGCTTCTAATGCAAGCAGCACCATGCGCGCCTCCATGCATAATGGTTACAATAAGCGGTTCGCAAACGACTGTTGTGCTGACGAACACCAAGGGCTTTGCCGGGTTCACTGGAATAGCCTAGCAGACGATGCTCGGACACTAGGACACTCTGCATGCATGCTCCTACACTCGCTACTTTTGCAGGCACGCTCCGTGGCACAGCACAGATCGTCGTGCCAGTGAACGATCCCGTGAGGTTATTAAAATATTGGAGAGCTGAACAAGAAAAGAAAAACAATTGCTTTCATTGAAGTTCTGAACATGCTTTTCCTCCTTTTCCTGACAGACCAAACAATTGAAGACGCACACTTTTGGAGGAGGGCATGTCGATTACAAGAGATGTAGTGCAGGCTGGTTTTCCATGGCTCTTGCAATTGCACGTTTATCGTCTGGTTAAGCCAGACCTAATGGTTCCGTAAGTGGGCGAGGTTCTACACAGGGGCACAGTTACCCCTTAAGGCCCGACCACATTCAGCGTTTTTCTGGCGTTTCGTCATCCGGCATCGCTCAGCGTCGACGCTGAGGGAGGCGCCAAGCCGAAACGTCGTGCTCAAGACACACCAGAGATCTCGCCACCGGCGCCGCCACCGGAAGCGGCTCAATGAGCGCTGACCAATCAGCGCGTGGCCGCGGCCGCGCTGCTGGCAACTTTTGCAAGCAACTCCTGTAGCAACCAGTTCGCGTGCATGCCACCATGGGGGGGCGCCAGTGTCTCGTCGGCGATGCGGCGCCATCTGAGAATGCAGGCACTCCTACCTTCGAGCGTGCTGCCGTGAATGTTTTTTTTTGTGTGTGTGTGCGCCGTAGAACTATAAACAGGGCATAAAAACCTTAATCAGGAACATTTTTCATAGTTCACTTGAATGACATTGCACACTGCCTCTGGTTAAATCTGTCTGGTCACATTGTGCGACGCTGGACTGGCGCTGTTTGCGTGCGTCTCATGTGGCTAGGTGACCTCTCCGGCGCCGTTCATGCGACAACGCCGAGAGACGCAACGGCAGGAGGCGCCGGTAAAAACGCTGAATGTGGGCCAGGCTTTATTGTGAATCCAGAAATGAAAGTTCGTATGCAGAGCTAGCTGTAGCGAGACAAAGATTTCTCTCTTTTTGTTTTCATGCTAATAAGTATTGTAATGAACTATTCATTAAATGGCTACAGTGAGCATTGAAACACTGGCAGTAATTTGGCAGTTTGACGATTGAAACTGGTCGATGCGGATCAGTTGCACGAAATTCTTGCCGTAGCAGCCGCCTATGCACAGCGTGTCTGGCCCATTAAAGCCGCAGGTGGCAAACCTTATAGTCATACAGTCATAGGAGCAAGCTAACGATCACTCACGTTTGGCTTAGTACTGTAAATGTTTTATCGCTGTACTAAGGCACAGTTGAAGGCACAGTCTATGCATTAGTTTTTCAGTACTCCTTGAAAAAGCTATGGATCTAAGGGGTACTTAAAAATGGAGTTCATTTCTAAATGGGGTCAATTCCTTGGTGCTTTCCGTGACCCGAGTGGACATACACAGCATTTGAAGGATGTATCGTGTATCTTTTGATGATTTTGATGATGCATAAAGTTTATTCCTATCCTATCCTTGCATTATTATGGGCCCTTGTTTGCCAATGAGTCCATTAATTTGTTGCCTACTCTGCCACTGCAATACCATTTCACATTTTCCTTCTGCAGACCAGCTTAGTCCTTCCAGTGTGGCATATATATAACTTGTGTGCTCGGCCTTCACTGATATTATCTAGGTGTAAGTCGATAAGGAAGCTGTTGAGATTATGCACTTTTCTTGGCGTCTCGTGTATCTTGTTAAATTCTGTGGCATGAAGATTCGCTCCTAATTGTGCTGCTGTTAATGCCAAATGTTTCTAATTAATGTCGAAGAGACATCTCCATATTTGTTTTTTAATTATAACTACAAAATTAAACACATACTTACTGTATGCATATATGTATATTGTCACGGTACAACGCCGAGAGAGGACAGGGAGACGTTCTTCAAGAACAGCAGGACGACCTGTTTAAGAAAAACGGAACAGAGACACGTCTTCTTCGTCGTTAGCCGAAATCCCACTGACCCACTAGACGGAGTCCGTTAATGTTCCCATCGTCGTTGTCGTCTACCTAGAGCACACGCGTCATTTGTCCCTCCTTAGAAGAGCATCGTCCCGATGCTATACCAGAAATGCCACTTGCGGAAGTGAGGGTCTCTCGCAAAGTCATTCGCTCACATACGGCTTCATGCGTACAACATGCACAAGTTCAGGACGGTGCGGGCGGCGCCTCGTACAGTTGGGGCTATCGGGGACGACCTCGTAGGTGACATCACTGAGTCGCCGCAATACCCGATATGGGCCGAAGTATCGCCTTAACAGCTTTTCGGAGAGGCCTCGTTTCCGTATGGGTGTCCAAACCCACACTCTGTCGCCGACTTCATAGCTTACGGTTCTACGGTGGGCATCATAGCGGCCTGCGTCGTAGTCTTGCTGCTGGCAGATCCGCACACGCGCGAGCTGCCGAGCCTCTTCGGCACGTTGCGTGAAGACATCGGCGTCCGTTTCGGTGTCGTCAAATTCGTGTGGAAGCATTGCATCCAACATCGTTCGTACATCTCGGCCATGAACAAGGGTGAACGGAGTCATGCGCGTCGTCTCTTGTTTCGCCGTGTTGTACGCAAACGTGATATAAGGGAGGATGTCATCCCAATTTTTATGTTCGACATCCACGTACATTGAAAGCATGTCTTCAATTGTTTTGTTAAGGCGCTCTGTCAGTCCGTTGGTTTGTGGATGGTAGGCGGTCGACTTCCGATGAGCTGTTCCACTTAGCAGCAAGACGTGATCTAAAAGTGCAGCCGTGAATGCGGTTCCTCTGTCGGTAATTACGACGCTTGGGGCTCCGTGCCGCAACACAACATTTTCAATGAAAAAGCGCGCCACCTCGGCCGCTGTGCCTTTCTGGATGGCCTTTGTTTCAGCGTAACGTGTCAGATAGTCGGTTGCGACGAGAACAAAGCGATTCCCTGCAGTGGTAGTAGGAAGTGGGCCCAAGATATCCATTCCAATTTGATCAAATGGTGTTCGAGGAACCTGGACAGGTTGTAGGAGGCCGGCTGGTTTCGTCGGAGGTGACTTGCGCCTCTGGCAGTCAAGACAAGAGCGAACGTGATGTTTCACGGCCGTGGTAAGTCTCGGCCAGTAGTAGCTTTGCCGCACTCTGCCCAATGTTCGCGTGTAGCCTAAGTGACCAGAAGTCATCTCGTTGTGACAGGCTTGAAGTACTTCCGAACGAAGAGCTGCAGGAATGACGAGCAGGTAGGGGGACCCGGTAGAAGAAAAGTTTCTTTTGTAAAGGACTTTGGCCCGTAAACAAAACGACGACAGTCCTCTGGCGAAAACTCTAGGTGCTTTCGCAGACCTTCCTTCTAAGTAGTTGATGAGTGCAAGCAACTCAGGGTCGTCCCGTTGTTGTTGAGCGATGGCGGCTGTGTCCAGAACACAAACAAATGCTGTATCGTCTTCTTCGAGTGGAGAAGCCGACTCTATCGGCGATCGAGACAGGCAGTCAGCATCCGTATGTCGCTTCCCCGACTTGTACATGACCGTCATGTCAAACTCTTGCAGCCTTAGGCTCCAACGTGCCAATCGTCCGGACGGATCTTTAAGGTTCGTCAACCAACACAGTGAATGGTGGTCACTGATAACTTTGAAAGGGCGGCCGTACAAATATGGGCGAAATTTCATAACCGCCCATACCACCGCGAGGCATTCTTTCTCAGTTGTGGAATAATTAGCCTCTGTGCGTGAGAGTGTTCGGCTTGCGTAGGCAATCACTCTTTCCATGTCCTCCTGCCGCTGTACAAGAACAGCTCCCAAGCCAACATTGCTGGCATCCGTGTGGAGCAATGTAGGAGCGGTCTCATCAAAGTGGGCAAGCACTGGAGGTGTCTGGAGACGTTGCCGCAAGATGTTAAATGCACCTCGCTCTTCATCACCCCATACAAAAGGAGCGTCGTCTCTCGTGAGGCGGGTTAACGGCGACGCAATGCGAGCAAAGTCTGCAATAAACCGCCGGTAATAAGCGCAGAGGCCGAGGAACCGCCGGACAGCCTTTTTGTCGGATGGTACGGGAAACTGTGCGACGGCGGTAATTTTTGCAGGATCTGGGCGGACACCGGCGTGGCTGACGACGTGACCAAGAAACTGTAGTTCCGCAAAGCCAAAGTGGCACTTCTCCGGTTTCAGCGTGAGGCCGGCGGATCTTATGGACTGCAGAACTGCTTCAAGCCGTTCGAGGTGTTCTTTAAACGTTGCGGAAAACACGATGACGTCGTCGAGGTACACTAAGCAGGTTTTCCACTTCAGACCGGAAAGCACAGTATCCATGAGGCGTTGGAACGTAGCAGGCGCAGAGCACAAGCCGAAAGGCAAAACCTTAAATTCGTACAGGCCGTCTGGGGTCACAAAAGCAGTTTTTTCACGGTCTCTGGGGTCTACCTCGATTTGCCAATAGCCGCTTTTTAAGTCCATGGAAGAGAAGTAACGTGCGTGTCGAAGCCTGTCGAGGGAATCGTCGATACGGGGTAGCGGGTACACGTCTTTCTTCGTCACTTGATTTAGTTTTCGGTAGTCCACACAGAAACGCAAGCTGCCGTCTTTTTTCTTGACTAGAACTACAGGCGATGCCCAGGGACTCGTTGATGGTTGGATCACGTCGTCTTCAAGCATTTTTGTCACCTGTTGTTGTATGGCTTCACGTTCTCTGGGTGCCACACGATAAGGATTTTGGTGAATGGGTCTCGTCGTATCCTCTGTAATTATTCGGTGCTTTGTTAGAGGCGTCCGACCAACTCTTGAAGTCGACGCAAAGCAGTCGACGAACTGGGCCAATAGCGTAAGAAGCTGTTCTCGTTCGTGCGGCGGCAAAACAGTGCTGACGTCAAGTGCGGGAGCTGGGTCTTGTGTAGGCGCTTCTTCGAGTAGCGAACAGCAGCCGCGAACATCCGCAACACCGTCAAAATAAGCCACAGCCGTGCCTTTTGGAAGGTGCCGTCTCTCTGTGCTAAAATTTGTTAGCAAGAGGTTCGTGCGCCCGTCGGTGACATTGACAATTCCTCGTGCGACCGAGATACCGTGACTAAACAACAAAACGGTTATTTGATCGGCAATTCCTTCGCAATGAAACGGTACGTCACAGGCCACCGAAACAAGAATACATGACCGAGGTGGGATTACGACGTCATCTTCTGTTAGACGAAAGGCATTGTGTTGCGGCGATAAGTAATGGATTAAACCAGGGCTCTTATAAAACGTCACCATGCGGTCTGGAATGTTAATTACGGCGCCGTATTCCCTTAGGAAATCCATTCCAAGAATCAAATCTTTACAGCACGCAGGAAGAACGATGAAAGCGGCCACGAAAGAAGAATCTCCAATATTAATTCTTGCAGTACATCTTCCAGTAGGCATCAGTAATTGGCCGCCTGCCGTCCTTATGTGAGGTCCCGTCCATGGCGTCTTCACTTTCTTCAGGCGGAGGGCGAGTTCCTGACTTATTATAGAGAAGTCAGCACCAGTGTCGACTAATGCTGTCACTTGCTGCCCATCCACAAAAACATCAAGGTCGGCACTCACAATTTCTTCGGGGTCGGTGGTTATCGGCTGCTCGGCGTTCGGCAGCGGGCGAGTTGGGGGCTTTTTATTGTCTTGCGGCGGGCCTGCAACCTTACCCCCAGAGGTCGCCGCCTTCAGTTTCCCCGGCGGGGGCTGGGCGACCTTCGGCCTTGAAAGTTAGCAAAAGTACGTCCAGCAGGCATCTGGCGTGGAGGGGTAGGAGAGCGCGACCGATGGCCGAAATCAGTCCGATCATTCGGCACGGATTCGTCATTCGGGTGCGCTATGGGAGGTCCCTGAGAAGCAGCGTCGTCGCGGCGTAGCAGGGAGTCGCCATCTGCACGTCGACCATCAGACCACGGACGAAGAGGTCGAAAGGATGTGTCGCGATGCCAGCAATGGCGCGAAATATGGCCGGCGCCCCCGCAGTTAAAACAGAGAGGGCGGTTATCGGCGGTGCGCCACGCGTCGGATCTCCGAAATTGTGGCCGTCTCGAAGGGTCGTTTTGCGGTGTGGTCCAAGGCGCGGCGAATGACGGCTGGCGGTAGGACTGCATCGGCATCACGGGTGCGCGCCGCAATGCCTCCTCTTGCGGCGGCGACCAAGGAGCGGCTCTCGGAGGCTGGTTGTACGGGGGTGTGGTTGTAACGGGTGGGGAACATCGGACAGCGGCGGCGTAACTCATGGGACGCTGGTGGTCGGGAAGATCGGCGGCCGGTAACGCCTGCCTGATTTCGTCGCGTACCACTTCGGCGATTGACGCGACGGGGCTATCCAGTGTCGATGTCAGGATCCGGTGAACTTCTTCTCTGACGATCTCTCTTATCATTTCACGCAAGGAGCTCTGATACTGTGGAGTCAATGCGGCGGCATTGATTGCGGTGCTGGTGGACAGACGATCGTACTGCCTGCATCGTTGATGAAGGGCCCGCTCAATAGCCGTAGCCTCCTTGATAAAATCAGCGACGGTGACGGGTGGATTGCGCACAAGCCCCGCGAACAACTGCTCTTTTACACCTCGCATGAGGTAGCGTAACTTCCTATCCTCGGTCATGTTCGGGTCGGCTCTACGAAAGAGACGGGCCATGTCTTCGGCGAACATTGTGACCGACTCATTGGGTTGTTGCACCCGTAGCTCCATCAACTGTTGGGCGCGGTCGCGTCGGTCGGCACTTGCAAACGTATCGGTGATTTTCTGCCGAAAGTCATGCCATGTCGATAGGCTAGCTTCGCGGTTCTCATACCAAGTACGGCCACTGTCGTCAAGCGCGAAATAGACGTGGGAGAGCTTTTGCTGCTCAGTCCACTGGTTAATCTGGGCGACGCGCTCGTACTTGTCGAGCCAGTCTTCAATGTCTTCGAACGCTGCACCGCGATAGCGATCGGGAACCAGCGGATGAAGAACAGTTACCTGTTGTTGACTGGGAGACTGGCTGCATTGGGGTGCTTGCGGTGGGCTCGTTTCGGCCATTGCCAGATGTGTGGAGCTCCTGGAAAGATGTGGTTGAAGAGGGGAGAACTCCGGGGCGAGGCCTAGCAGTCGACGACTGAAGCGGTGCACGGGGGTCGTAACTGGTGACAATGCGTCCGGGCTAGATGAACGACTCCCAGAAGGAGTCCGTAGCATCAGGCGTGGTCAATATACCCAGCACCTCCACCACTGTCACGGTGCAACGCCGAGAGAGGACAGGGAGACGTTCTTCAAGAACAGCAGGACGACCTGTTTAAGCAAAACGGAACAGAGACACGTCTTCTTCGTCGTTAGCCGAAATCCCACTGACCCACTAGACGGAGTCCGTTAATGTTCCCATCGTCGTTGTCGTCTACCTAGAGCACAAGCGTCAATATTGAATATAACGTGTACATTTTTTTTTTTCATTTGCAACATTGCTTTGTTATAACTGAATAGCTCACACTAGTATAGTATCATTGTTCTTCCACAAGCTCTTCTAGCTCAGTTCCTAAATAGTGCTGTCGAGGAAGACGTTAGGCTTACTAATAGTGGAAAAACTAAGCACAAAGTTTTATGTTTTCAGAAGAAAGAAAGAAAAGCTTGGCATAGAAAGAGCTAAACAAGTCCGCGCTCACTTTCTGCCATACGTCTCAGTTCATCACGTCCTGTCGTCAGTCTTGCATTACAGCGCAATGTTCCACCACGCCTGGGCGACCAGGAATGGGTGTTGGTATTGGAGGTGGTTCCAGCTTGTGTTGCCCTAAAACCCGCCACAGTAACTTGTAACTATGGTTTTGCACTGCTGAGCTTGAGGTCGCGTGTCCGGTCCTGGTAACGTTTCGATGCGGGCTAAATGCAAGAACAGTCGTGTAGTTAGGCTTAGGCGCACATTAAAGAGCCCCAGGTGGTCAATCCAGAGTCCCTCACTGTGGAATGCGTGGTAATCAGATCATGGTTTTGGCATGGAAAGTCCTGATATTCAATATTTAAATGCTGCGTTGCCTTGCAGCGGGCCGCCGTGCCCGGCTCACGAGCCAGCTGCCCACGGGTGGCGATAGTTCGGCACTGCTGCAGCTGGTGAAGGCGGAGAAGGCGGCGCAGGCGCGAGAGGAGCGTCTGAAGCAGCGCGAGGAACGGCGCGTCGAGAAGGAGGTGGCCCAGCAGGCCATCATCGACTGGGAGAGCACCACCTTCGGCTCGGGACTGGCCGAACTGTCCCACTGCTGGGAGGTGAGAGGGTGCACAGTTCGTGGCGCAGTACAGCCGAGTCTAATGGACGCTTATGCAACGAACTGTCGAACGCATCAAAGTAAATTTTAGAATTTGGTTGGCTATGTTTTATTCCATTGCACATTTTCTGCTGTAATGAAAGTAAAAGGGCAAGGCTCAGTGAGTGTGATTCATTTTCTTTTGAACGCATTCAGTACATGGGAACTAAAAGCGAGAACAATGCAAATATAACTGTGACAATATACTCTTTAAAAAATTTGGCGTTTGACATTCCATTGGTGCATAAGGAGCCCATCTATTGACAACAAGTCAAACAATGTGCCTATCAAATTACCCGTGACTGGAAACAACTTCCAATGCCCCAGTCACGCACAGCCGCGTGCTGTGCTTTCTGTGCTACTGTATGTTGGCGTTCGTGGTTCTGTTGCAGGGGCTTATATGTAGATTGGTTCGTGTTGATTTTGTATTGGACAGCTGCCAGTGTCTCATTCTGTGCCTTTCTGTCCTGCCATAACCAAAAATATCCTCACCCGCACTGCCTCTTCCCGATGCACACGTTCTCACCCTTTGCTATGGACCGTGTGATCGCTATGTTCTTGTTGCATCATTGTTGTGCTGGCATTGTGGTGACGCTTTGCCATCAGCAGTGATTGTCATGCCAGTCACCCGTCATCACCTCAATGCAGCCCACAGCATGTGCAGCCTGTGGCATGACACTTCTTTGCTGTCTACGATGTGAACCTGTTAGATGCTTGTACTAAATGTAACCCAAATTTTGGTGCATACTTTTTTTTTTAAAGATGAACATTGGATAAAGCGTGCAGAATTTTTAGTCAGATGGGACTTTGTTAAATCGAGGCTTGACTTTAAGATTGGAAGGTGATGTCTGTTACCATGAATAATAATTATTTCCATGACAACACGCATTGCAGGTGCCGCAGCTGTGCCAATTCCTGCGGCTGTCCCAGGAGCCCCTGCAGCTGCCCGACGTGTCGATTGCCGAGGTGGAGCGCTCGTTGCTGATGCCCCAGAAGAGTTCCTTACTGGCGCTGCTCATGACCTGCCTGCTGGTCGCACCACAGCAGAGGCCCAAGTCAGTGCTCCCATTTTGTGGCACCCAATGCACGCGGTTGCCATTTATAGTTTGACGGCCTTGGACACTTGTTTCGTACATTTTATTCAGCCAAAATACAACGTCGCATCAAGGGAACAGCTGTGGAGAGGGAGTCTCCAAGAAAGGGGAAGCAGGGAACGGGGCGCCTCGCCATGGCATAACGACGAGGTGCAAGAGGCAGTGGTAGTGGCGAGAGTGCCCTCTCCGCACAACGTTCCTCCCAGCGAATGTGTAACGATCGCATCATAACCACGCACGGGCACTCTGGAGATACTTGGGGGCGCATGCATCCTTACCACTTGCAGGAGGCCAAATTAATATGCAAGCGTGCCATTTTATGAGAAGTCCACCTATTTGGGCGGAGGTTTGGGTGTTGTGCTGTCACCTTCCTGCTGCCTGAGTCTTGTACGTTTGCACTTGCTAACCTTTTGTTTCCTTAAGGTTTTAACCAACAGGTCGTTCAGTGCTGAACCTGAAATGTTGCTCTTGGTTCTTGCAGGACCCTGTTACAGCACCCCATGCCCTACCGAGTGTGGAATGAGCGGCTTAGGAGTCGGCTCCAGAACTGGTACCGCACTTATCTGGGAAGTCAGCGTAACTTTCTCAAGGTGAGCACCTCAGACTAATGGGCTTTTGTATAGCTGCACGTGGTGCTTATTCTCAATAGGTTGATGCATCGGGGACTGTTTGCTGCTAGGAGAAGTAAGTGTTTAAAATTAGCAAGTCAGCATTGAAAAAGAAAGGAAATATCGTCCAAGGTGTTAGTTATCCTCAGTTCTGCATTCCGGCCAGTGCAGTGCCTAACAGTACGGTAAGGCAAGATGGGCTAGCATCAGGGGTGGCAGCCGGCTGGAAAAGCTTTCCGCTTAATCCTGTATGATGGATTCTTTCCTACTTTCAAAATCTTGCTACGTACATTATGCGCTTTAAGTGTGATACGAGTTCTCATATTTATGTTTTCACATGAGATGCACTCGCAATAACAGGTTGTTCGTAGCCACATGTAGGAACATAGGCTTGTCCTATCATTGTTTAAACTTCAGAACAGATCTAGAGTGATTATGATGCCTTTATAAGTTGGACACAGCATTATTTCCACCTCATTAAGTGGACCGACTGGCGACCGTGTCTGTTACTATCACTGCTACTAAATTGTACCTTGGTTTAGAAGGCACAAGTTTGCCAAATACAGTGGAACCTCGATGATACGAATCTCACAGGGTCACGAAAATATTTGTATTAGCCAAAATTCGTATCATCGAAACACAATTAAAAATAGCTTAATTAAAGAGTCGAGGTGAACTCAGGCACATACACGTAAAAAACATTTACAGTATAGATCACTTATAACGTAACCTTTTATAGTGAAGAACTGGCTACAATGCGGCCTTTTCCGACTCCCGTTTACCCTCCCATAGAACTCCATGTATACGCATACCGCTTACAGTGCAGCCGCGTGAGACGAAATACCGGTTATAATGCGGCTTCCGCGGTAAAATCTTGCGACAAGGGCGGTAGCGAGCACGCTTCTCAACGAGGTGCGCCCACCGATGGGAGAGGAGATCAACGAGGGCGATGCGGAGGAGGAGCATGAGACGTGGAGCATGAGTCCAAGGGTGATAAAATCGTCGCTGCGCGCCGTATGTGCCAGTAAAAGTGCGCGGGGGATGCGCGCCTTCACGGAGAGCGAACGCACAGCGGAGAGAAAATGTGACTTCCGTGGCGCGAGACGCTGTGGGGGTAAGGGGGGGAGGGGGAGGGGGGCGTGGCGACGCTGTGCTACATCACCAAATACGTATCTTGCAACCGAGCGCAAGGGTAACTGGCGACGCAATCTCCCACGCGAAAGGAGCAAAGCGGGAAGGAAGCGCGGGAGGGAGGGAGTGGGGGGCTTTTACTCTGCCAACAAATGTGTTCTTCTACTTTGCACCTGTGCCGGCTGTCGGTGTTGTCGGACAGCGCGGCTTCCGCGCTGTCCGGCGCCGCGTCCGCGCCTCCGCACCAAAAGAGAAAGGGAAAATGCGCGTGACTGCTCGCTGTTCTCTTTCGCGGCCGTCGGTGGGGCGGCGTTTATTCGTATCAACCGATGCGGGTCGAAAATTGATTCGTAACAACCGTTCTCTAACACGTTGCAAAGTAATGGGGCTCGGCAGGGACCTCAGAAAAATTCGTATCATCCGGGAATTCATATTAGCCGTGATCGTATCATCGAGATTCCACTGTAAACAGTTTGCTTCCAAGATTTGTTGTTTTCCTGCCGGCCAGCACATATTGCTACAACTTGACATTGTGCTATGGTGCCCCCTGTAAACGTTGCACAGTCCTTAACCGGGCTCAAGTTATCACATCTGACTTGAGCAGAGATGTTGAGGGAGCTGTGGATAAATGATAAAGCACACCGGAAGAAAGTGATAAATGTAAGCCCAAATGATATCTGGATGTAGCTGACAGAAGAGGGGCTGACGACGAAAAGAGGAACGTGAGGGCCTAGTAATTTGTGACCATACTTTGTCACCGCACCAATCCAGCCGCAGTTGGTGATGTACGATTGCCAGTGCCAGTCAAATTCACGACAGAGGCAGCCACCTTGTAACCTGCTACATGATTGTTAGAATGGTCCACATCAGCAGTACTGCTGGAGCCGTCTTGTAAAGGTACAGAATTCTTGCTGATTGGCAAGCGTGCAATTTTTTATGAGGCGGGTTTTAAACAGCCCATGATTTGAATTATCAAGAGAATGCTGACAACATAAAAAGCACCAAAAGTTAAACAATGGTTTCTTAGAGTTACGCAATAGGTGCTACTGAGGATGGCAGACAATGAGATGAACAGATGAGATAAAAAGTTTCCCGGCATACGTTGGGTTTGGTACATGCAGTGCGGGAGTAGTTGGAAATCTCTAGGGAAGAGACAGGACATTTATCTCACACTGGACTATTTTGCTTGTTTACTCACCATACTTTAAGAACCCTAGAAAGGGTTTTACATAAGGGGTAGGTGAGAGCACAAGTGATGTTATCAGAAAGTGACTCAGTGGTGGCTTTGAAGTGAACAGGGTTGAAATGAAAGATGTCGCCTGTGGGCAGATTGTTACAGTCATTGGCTGGGGTAGCGGCATGGGAAGGGTAAACAGCTTTTATGTGGCTGATGTGTTGAAAGGTGTGATGAGCTGTATTGATGGGAGAACAGCCAGTGACATGATGATCATTGTCGTGTTCCATCATCAGTTCGAACTATGCGAGTTCAAATTATTCCACTGCTCTATCCTCATGACTGGCAACTGATTGGTGGCCATTGTGCTTGCAGGTTTTCGAGGCTCACGGTCTGGAGGAGCAGTTTTTCTCCGTCATGGGTGAGTCGAGGTTTTTGTCCTTGTTTACTGAGAAGTTGCTCGATATCCCACTGGCCTGCGTGTAGTCATTTCATGCTGTCGAAATGGAACTGCATGGCTTTGCCTGACTGTCATTGTTGCTTTGTCCTAAATGCGGGTTAATGAAAGGCCTGTGTCGTTGTGCAGGAGAGACCGACCCCATGGAGAGCAAGGACTTCCACGAGCTGGGCCTGCTACAGAGGGTGTGGCTGCTCAAGGCCCTCTGCGACCACAAGCTGGTCAGCTTCCACATTTTCTCTGCTCCCATTGCTGTATTGCGGGGCATGAGGTGGGGCGGGAAAATTTGTTTATTAATGAGTAAGTAATTAAGGAGTTCCTAGTCCCTTTCAATGCAGGGCAGGTGTTTTAGGCGCCACAGGGAAAAATGTGTAATTTTTGGTGTCTCACACACTTCACTTTGGTTTTTTGTTCGTGCACTGTCGAGTTTCACCACAGCTTTGCAAAAGAACACCCCGTTCACCACATTTCCGCGAAAAACGTCGCGCCAAGACGAGCCGTGCCAAGTTGGGCATTGCTAACTGAGCGGCATGGCGATAAAAACGTCTGGTCTAGTGTTGTGACCATAGATGGCGCTGCATCTACAGAACCACCGCGCATGCGGTTGACCTGCCTATATGAAATGGGACCGGGCACGATGCTGACAGTTCGGTCTCGGCTGGACACCTTCTGATAATAGACTAAACTTATTTCTTAACCCATAGCAGTTGGAATGACGGAAAACTCAGCAAATCGGTAGGGATGCATGGTATACGAAGGACAACGTGCCAAACACGGATCTCAGCTTTCTGTATTTGTTCAATGCCAGCCCAGTGACCCCGAAATGGGGCAGGGTCGCTTAGAGGGCGCCACTTTTCCAGTAGTTGGTCAATGTTTATGGGTTGCGTTTAAGATCACCTCAACATTTTTTTGTTGCGTGTCATGTGGGAGCGAAAGTGTGGGCATGGAGCAGCAGCAGCAGCGCCTGGCAAAAGTTGCCCACGTAGATCTAGCAACATTGGCTATTATAACATGACTGGGAACGTGGAGCCAACGTAGTGGACCACTGACTCCCAAGCACTGCGGAGTGACTGGACAGGCATTGCGAATACTGTATGTTGTACTTTATTCTTTGCGATTTGTCATCTCGCTCTTTCTTTCCTCCTTCCTCCCCTCCTTCCTATCTTTCCTTCTATGTTTCTCTCGTCCTTTCCGAAGAGTAGGCAGGTGTTGTGCCCCTTCTGGTGGCAGTTGCCAGCCTTGCTTCTTGCTTTCTCTTTCCTGTGTATATGTTTACAAATCAAATAATAATAATACAGTTAACGACTGATTTTTTGGGTGCCCGATAATTCAGACTCCTTCGTGGCACCATCACCTACCCTATAGAGCCAAAGTACATGGACATCAGAAATTTAAAATGCTGAAATACTTCACCGTTCGATTTCCTAGACTTTTTGCCATGATTTCAGGTCTGAAATTACAACAAATTGAAGACACCACAGCCTCCAATTTGATTATCTCACAGCTTTGAAGCAGCTCTCATGCATGTCGATCCGCTAGTAGCCATAGCCGTTTTTGCAATGCTAAGCGTAGTTGATTCGACGTTCACTACCAAGCTTACTGCTGTTCGGTGCTGTGTTTTTCATTGAAAGGATTAGATGCTGTCAGCAATGGCGTTGACTCCTCCTTTGCCATCATCGCTGATGGCTTTGAAGTGTGGAAAGTTTGGCAAGGGCCAACCAAGCATGACATAATGCCGTTTCCCGGAGATCAGCTTTGCCGCATTATGGCGGTGTTACGCGGTCAAGCATATGCAATGTGGTGCGGTGAAGCATATCAAGAGAGGAAAGGGACCTCTGTCGCGGTACACAGTACCATATTTATTCGAATATAAGGTGAGGTTTTTCCCCAGAATCCTTAGCCTTAGTCACCCCCCGTTTTATACACAAATTTTGCCTTTAGATGTGGCTTCACAGCATTGTGAATTTCTCCTTACAGTGTGGCTTTACGCCGTGTAGCCACACCTAAAGGCAAAATTTGCAGATAACTTGCACTCCCCGGGATGAAGCCTCCCAACCCTATTTCATGGTTGCCATTTTGCGTTCTGGCTGTGTTACTAATTCAGCATTTCAGGCAATCCCTGCCGAGTCTGAATAATCCCTCGGTTACTCTATGTCGCCTTATATTAGTGTGCATACTTGAGTTTTTTTTCTTGGGTCCCCGAAAATTGCACCCTTACCTTATAATCGTGACTTGCCTTATAATCGAATAAATATGGTATGTATTCTTTAATTATACGCGCATGCACCCGCCATCTCCTGTCAGAGTATGAATACTGATCCGCCTAATAAGTATACTGCTCAGGCCTTGGAGCCGTCTTGGACGTGCCTGTACTGATTTGAGCCTTTGTGCAGTGTCGAATAGACTTTTACTACTCGTAAGCTGTGGAATTCTTGTAGATATTTGCCAAGATATTCACATATGCCTCCCTGTACTCCTTGATTATGCAATCCCTCTATAACTGCTGGTATCTCTACTGAATCAAATGCCTTTTCCAAAAATTCAATGAAAGCCATATAGAAGATGCTGATTGTACTCCGCAGATTT
>NC_051164.1:30181581-30259081 GCF_013339745.2 Dermacentor silvarum
CAGTGGTGATTGTGGGGGGGGGGGTGGGGGGGGGGGGGGGTAAGAAGCACCTCTTTGTAGTGCTTTAGAGTGTTTAACCCTATCAATCACCCAACCCGAGAATCAGTGGTAGTAGAGTCTTAAAAAACCAGCTGCAACAAAATTTTGGAATATTCTTCTTATCATAACACAGTCCTTGCTTCTTATCTTATCACTACCAGCATGCTTTGCTGCAGCAGTGATGCAGTGAAACTCGTGGAAACAGTCTATTGAAAGTTCCATAATCATAAACTGGTGCTTTAATGAATCATGTTCGCACAAACGAATATTCGAACATCTTTCTGTCTGTCAAATATATCATCTACTGCGTTACACTGGAAACTGGTGGACAACACCACGTGAACTTTGGTGTACCTATTCACATTTTCATTTCTCAGTCGCTTGATTTACTGTCCTTTTGCTCCCCCGTTCTAGAAAGCTAGAAAGATACACATCACACGGGTGTGTTGGTGGGTATTTAACCTCAGTCTTGCTGGCTCTATGAAGGAACATGGCGCTTTACAGTCACATGACGTCCCGTCCAAAACTATGAATGGGAAGGCAGCAGCTGCAGTTGGAAGAGGTGAATCTATCAACAGGCAGGAAATTTCAAGATAAGAAATGGAAGCTGTCGCATGTGACAGCCTCCACACTGAGCGACACCGCTTGCACAATGTAGACACAATGGCACCAGGGTGTTAAAATAGTGCTGAATTGACAATTTTGACTCCCCATATTTTTTGCATTAAATAAAGGGAGGTTCAAACACTCTGAACCTTAGAAATAATGCTGGCGAGCACCAGGCCTGAATAATAATAATGATAACAATAATAAATGTTTATTGTGAGTTTCATTGGTTACAAAGCAAGGCAAAAGACAATAAACCACGTGACCAGGGCCTGCCCTTCCCACTTAATTAATTTGTTATAATACTAGTGAATACGAATCTGTTCCGTTTTCAGTACACAGGAGGTTGCTGTGTCATGACATCGTAATACATTAGCTTGCTCCCCTCCTGTGATTGCAGTGGATTCCACACGCGAGTGTAGCCACAGGAAATGTGCACAGCACTCTTGTCTATTTCTTTTATGAGCAACATCATCATAGCCAGCCTTACTGCCATACACGATGTTAGAAAGTTTTGCTCTGTGCCTCGATGTTGCTATAATGTTGATGCCAGGTCTGTCATTTCGAGACGACTTTAGTGTTCAATTAAAATATGTGATTCCCACCATTAATGTTTTCCAGGTGTGGTTCTCTTACATGCAATAAATGTGTGGTGCAGTTTCTACGACTTAGAAAATATGCTTTAGTGCACCTTACTCTCTCATCTTCTGTGCTGAACGCTGTAATCAGAGCTGGCCTTACTCCATGAAAGGCCGATATCTACTAGGTACGACATTACGTCAGCGATTACAGAGTGTAGTCACTGGCTTCTTGCTCTCTTCTGAACTCGTTCTTCCACCCACATATTCAGGCCATGCAACTCCAGTTGGGTTCCAGCGTTGTTCGGTTTGTAGGGCATCTTTGTTCTTCATGGTTACAGGCAACGCGAATGACGCGGACAGAGAAAGAAATCACGTGGGACAAGGGCTGAACTTCAACTGCAAGTTAATTATGAAAAACACTTGTTTAAATATGAACAGAAAACACGTAAGACCAGCTATCACATGCCAAGAACACAACAGAAAGTGGAAAAAGAAATACCATGAGGCTAACACTGGTGTAAAAAATATATGCGAACTTAGATGCGCATACCAGGGGGGCATCGAACCATGACACACTACTTAGAAATTGCATCGTTTCACGAACCACGTGTTTGTGCTTTCTAAAAGCAATACTGATGACTGGCTGACACAGGTGATTCCTCCTTTTCTTTTTTTATGTGGTAGGCATCAAGCTGCTCAAACGCCCCCTAATTTTTGGGCCGTAAAAGCACAGAAGCTTCTTTGAAAGCCAGCGTGCAAACACAGCTCTTGCAGCGCAAGGCTAAGTGAGAATATAGTTGAACTTAAGCGCTCATGTTGTGGGATTTTTTTTCTTTGTCCTCTATGTATGCGCTGCCTGAAACCATGAACCAGCACTAGCTCCTCCAGTGTTGTGTTCTTTGCAATTCTACCTATTAATTTGAAAAACGAAATTCATTTGGAGAGCATCCTTCAGGGCCCAGGAGTTGCTCTGTGTGCCAAAAGACATGCATTGTGACCTTGTGCAACTCTGTGTTGCTCTTTTCCTACGATTGCTGTGGCTGCCACAACCAAACGCAGTCATAAAAAATGTGCCCAGCATTCTTTTTCTTTTTTTTTACGAGTGACACCAGCATACCTAGCCTTAGTGTCACAAAACGTCAGTAAATTTTGCTCTGTGTCATGATGTCGCAATAATGTCGGTGGTGACAGGTCTAGCACTTCGAGACCAACTTTAATATCAGATTGAAATTTCTTACGTTTCCCAACCTTCAAACTTTGTATCCGTAATCCTTATATTGGGGAAAAGCACGTGGTAAGAGTTTTGGCATCTTTGAGAACGTGCATCAATTCTTTAACTCAGTGCAGTTGAGGCAGTATTAAGAGTTTACTGATGACGTCTGGCCATCTCGTTCATTTAGTCCCTTTTATACTTTGATCGTGCGTGGAACTAGAATTTGCTTAGGTGCAGCAACTGCGTATTGTTGCAACTACACATTTTTACAATGTTGTATTTGTCGCAACTTCACAACTATGACTCGAGCCTAACCCTCAGCTTTATGGACCGTGGCTGACACGCTGTGTGTAGACCTTTGCATTTGTGGACTCCAAATGGTCCGACACCCTAAGAGCACGACTGGCTGGCAGTTCCCGAGGACCGAGGGATCTGCGCAACTTCTTTTTGTTTTGTATAGGGGCTGTGATAAAGCACAGCTCACCCTTACGGTAATTATTATTCTGTGCAGGTGGAAAGTGGTGTGGAATTTCCACAAGGCAATTCCAATGTCACAAACACCAACACTTTGCGCTTAGACACGCAAGCTTGGAGGATGACACACTAAGTGCCTTTTCTGTGTCATTTGCAGGGAGCTGCGGGAGAAGACTTCACTGGAGGCCACCACATTGGAAAATCGTGATGTGGGTGCTCAGAGAGGTGAGTTTAGTTTTTTTTTTCCTTTGTGTAATTTAACGTGACAAGAATTTTAGCAGCAATTTGATGTATCAATCAATCTTAATTGTAAATGCAACGACAGTTATACATAGCAGCATATGCAGGAGGAGGTCTCGAGGTTAGAAACTGCCGGTGGAACCGGCTACTGTATGGTAAAACAATAAAACAAAACAATATAGCGACAAATACTAGACAAAAATATAGCTGTTTAGCAGTTAAAAAAGCATCTAAAATTACAGTTGCGAGCACAAAAATAATAAAAAAAGATAGTTAATGAAATGCAGCGGTTAACTTGAATTAAAATTGTAAATAAATAGGCGTTATTTCTTTGACTTGTGGTGTTATTGAATGATGTAATGAAACTTTAGAAGTAATGCCAATTTTTCTATAATTGGGGATCTACACTTAGGTGGTAAGTGGTTATTACAAGAGATAAATCTGTTTTTACGTATTTGAATTAGACAATGCGAAAGACAACAAAAGTGTTGAGTATAAGTGTGCAATGGAAAAATTTTAAAAACAACGCATAGGGTGGCATACACGTATACAGAACAGGACAAGGCTAGCGAAATTCAATGCTTGGACTGACCTTGCTTTTCGAAACATAGCATGCGACATTCCGCAGTTGACCTTGAATTTAACCTCCTGCCTTTCTTGAATTGGAACGTATGTCTGCTGTAAGATAACTGATTTAGTTTGTTTGTGTTTATGGTGTGCTATGCATGGTGAAGAGGCCATGTGTGCTGAATCATCTATTTTGACTCTATTTGCGCATTACCTAATGTAGGAATTTTAGGCCAGCTTGTTTTGCTCGAAGTGCAAGTGTTGAAAATTCTGAATGTGTTGAGGAATTTGCTTGGTTAACATTCCTTTGTGAACCTTAATAGGCCTTTCTGTCAGTATTTTCCAATTTGGCTAAGTTGGCCTTAGCATAAGGAGACCGCAGCTTACCGAAGGACCAATCTCGCGAGTGTTGCAGGTGTCCTCCACAGACACCCATAATGCGCAGCAAGTAATGCTAATCTGCGGTCGCCAGTTAAGGTCAGGTGTTATTCTTAAACCAAGCTATTTTGGTTGTCGCACTTTAGTTAGGACACCAACATTAAGTGCTTAAGAGAAATTTGATAGGCATCTTTTTTTCAGTTCACAAAACATCAGTTCTTGGACACAGACTGCAAGCGCACAGTTGTGAATGACATGCATTTTGGGCTAAATACTGCACTATCAACTGAAGCTTATTGAAGCAACTTGTAATAAATATACAAACAAAAGAAAGGGGGGGGGGGTTATCTTAGCAGAGTGTGCGCTGCACAAGCTACGTGGAAACTGAGAGATAAAAAATTAAATAAACAAGGCAACAAAACATACTGCTGAATATGAAAATTATCCAACCTGCATTGATAAACTAGATTTCTTTGCGCCCGAGCGTAACAAAGGCCTGGCTGATACAAATGCCATCGTGAGTGGCAATATGACATGTTCCATGACTTCTCTGGTCTCCTTATTAGAATGTCAAAAAAAAAAAAGAAAAAAAAAAAGGCAACATCATAGAGTAGGAGGGTGCATTCAGATTTTCCGCAACGGGACGGCAAATGGCTGTACGAGGTTTTCAGCGTATGTTTGTATCTTTACCAACCATGAATACGTACCAACCCACCCATCATTGTGTACTTTTGATTGACATGTACATGCTGAATGTGATTTATGCGTTATGCGTTAAAGAACCCCAGGTGGTCAAAATTCATCCGGAGCCCCCCACTAGGATGTGCCTCATAATCAGAACTGGTTCTGGCACGTAAAACCCCAGAAAGAAGCAGCTGAATGTTTTTTATGTAGGCTGGTTGTAGCAAATAAATTGGTGCTTGTGAGTTCTTTATATTGTGTATTTGGCACTGTTGTACTTATATCACTTCATAACTAAGAAATAACCTTTTCAAGCAGTTTAACATTGCGCAATGACTCAGTGGTTATGGCACTCTGCTGGTGACCATGAGGCTGTAGGTTTGATTGCCAGCTGTGTTGGCTGCATTTTGATGGGTGCGGAATGCGAAAATGCACCTGTACCATGCTTTGCTTGTGCGTTAGAATTCCAGGTAGTCAAAATTAATCTAGAGATTTCCGCTGTGGGGTCCCTCATAGCCTGCTGTGCAGCTTCATGGTGTCAAACCACACAATTTAATTCTATTGTCAGGCATTGTGTATCTTCCACTACTGTAGCCTGCCTCTTAAAGAGCCAGCAAGAGTTCCTACAGTGAAATCGCTTAATTGTAGGACAGGGGCTTTAGAGAAAGGTTTCTACTGTGTACAGCTCTCCGAGAGGTTAGTAACCTCACAGGGAGCATCGATCGGCACGATGGTCAGTGCAGTGTTGTGGAGCACACCTCCGAAAGCAGCGACTGCACTTGCATGCACGCAGAGCACAGTCCTGTCCGAGCGTCGTGTGCTAGGCTTTCCGGTGAAGCGCTACATAAGCCCTTACTGCTTATCCGCTTCCAATGCAAGCAGCACCATGCGCACCTCCATGCATAATAGTTAACAATAAGCGGTTCGCAAATGACTGTTGTGCTGACGAACACCAAGGGCTATGCCGGGTTCACTGGAATAGCCTAGCAGACGATGCTCGGACACTCGGACGCTCTGCATGCATGCTCCTACACTCGCTACTTTTGCAGGCACACTCCGTGGCACAGCACAGATCGTCGTGCCAGTCAACGATCCCGTGAGGTTATTAAACTATTGGAGAGCTGAACAAGAAAAGAAAAACAATTGCTTTCATTGAAGTTCTGAACATGCTTTTCCTCCTTTTCCTGACAGACCAAACAATTGAAGACGCACACTTTTGGAGGAGGGCATGTCGATTACAAGAGATGTAGTGCAGGCTGGTTTTCCATGGCTCTTGCAATTGCACGTTTATCGTCAGGTTAAGCCAGACCAAATGGTTCCGTAAGTGGGCGAGGTTCTGCACAGGGCACAGTTACCCCTTAAGGCCCGACCACATTCAGCGTTTTCCCGGCGTTTCATCATCCGGCATCGGTCAGCGTCGACGCTGAGGGAGGCGCCAAGCCTTCAATAATTAGGTTGCTCATACTTTAATTTACCTTTTACTGTATTTATCAAATGAAGCCAGAAATGCAAGTTCATATGCAGAGCTAGCTGTAGCGAGACAAAGATTTCTCTCTTTTTGTTTTCTTGCTAATAAGTATTGTAATGAACTATTCATTAAATGGCTACAATGAGCTTTGGCGCACTGGCATTAATTTGGCAGTTTGATGATTGAAACTGGCCGATGCGGATCAGTTGCACAAAATTCTTGCCGTAGCAGCTGCCTGTGCACAGCGTGTCTGGCCCATTCAAGCCGCAGGTGGTAAACCATACAGTCATACAGTCACAGGAGCAAGCTAGGGATCACTCACGTTTGGCTTAGTACTGGAAATGTTTTATCGCTGTACTAAGGCACAGTTGAAGGCACAGTCTGTGCATTAGTGTTTCAGTACTCCTTGAAAAAGCTATGGATCTAAAGGGTACTTAAGAATGGAGTTCACTTCTAAAACGGGTCAATTCCTTGGTGCTTTCTGTGACCCGAGTGGACATACACAGCATTTGAAGGATGCATCGTGTATCTTTTGATGATTATAAATAAAGGCGATACCTTGCATTATTATGGGCCTCTCTTTGCCAATGAGTGCATTAATTTGTTGCCTACTCTGCCACTGCAATACCATTTCATATTTTCATTCTGCAGACCAGTTCAGTCCTTCCAGTATGGCCTATCTATAACATGTGTGGTCGGCCTTCACTGATATTATCTAGATGTAAGTCGATAAGGAATCTGTTGAGATTACGCGCGTTTCTTGGCGTCTCGTGTATCTTGCTAAATTCGGTGGCATGAAGATTCGCACCTAATTCTGCTGCTGTTAATGCCAAACATTCCTAATTAATGTCAAGAAGACATCTCCATATTTAAAAAAAATTATCACTACAAAATTAAACACTTACTTACTGTATGCATATATATTGAATGTAACGTGTACATTTATTTTTAATTTGCAACATTGCTTTGTTATAACTGAATAGCTCACACTAGTACAGTATCATTGTTCTTTCTTCCACAAGCTCTTCTAGCTCAGTTCCTAAATAGTGCTGTCGAGGAAGACGTTAGGCTTACTAATAGTGGGAAAACTAAGCACAATGTTTTAATTTTTAGAAGAAAAAAAAAGCGTGGCACAGAAAGAGCTAAACAAGTCCGCGCTCACTTTCTGCCATACGTCTCAGTTCATCACGTCCTGTCGTCAGTCTTGCATTACAGTGCAATGTTCCACCACGCCTGGCCGACCAGGAATGGGTGTTGGTATTGGAGGTGGTTCCAGCTTGTGTTGCCCTAAAACCCGCCACAGTAACTTGTAACTATGGTTTTGCACTGCGGAGCTTGAGGTCGCGTGTCCGGTCCTGGTAACGTTTCGATGCGGCCTAAATGCAAGAACAGTCGTGTAGTTAGGCTTAGGCGCACATTAAAGAGCCCCAGGGGGTCAATCCAGAGTCCCTCACTGTGGAATGCGTGGTAATCAGATCATGGTTTTGGCATGGAAAGTCCTGATATTCAATATTTAAATGCTGCGTTACCTTGCAGCTGGCCGCCGTGCCCGGCTCACGAGCCAGCTGCCCACGGGTGGCGATAGTTCGGCACTGCTGCAGCTGGTGAAGGCGGAGAAGGCGGCGCAGGCGCGAGAGGAGCGTCTGAAGCAGCGCGAGGAACGGCGCGTCGAGAAGGAGGTGGCCCAGCAGGCCATCATCGACTGGGAGAGCACCACCTTCGGCTCGGGACTGGCCGAACTGTCCCACTGCTGGGAGGTGAGAGGATGCACAGTTCGGTGGGCGCAGTACAACCGAGTCTAATGGACGCTTATGCAACGAACTGTCGAACGCATCAAAGTAAATTTTAGGATTTGATTGGCTATGTTTTATTCCATTGCACATTTTCTGCTGTAATGAAAGTAAAAGGGCAAGGCTCAGTGAGTGTGATTCATTTTCTTTTGAACGCATTCAGTACATGGGAACTAAAAGCGAGAACAATGCAAATATAACTGTGACAATATACTCTTTAAAAAATTTGGCGTTTGACATTCCATTGGTGCATAAGGAGCCCATCTATTGACAACAAGTCGAACAATGTGCCTATCAAATTACCCGTGACTGGAAACAACTTCCAATGCCCCAGTCACGCACAGCCGCGTGCTGTGCTTTCTGTGCTACTGTATGTTGGCGTTCGTGGTTCTGTTGCAGGGGCTTATATGTAGATTGGTTCGTGTTGATTTTGTATTGGACAGCTGCCAGTGTCTCATTCTGTGCCTTTCTGTCCTGCCATAACCAAAAATATCCTCACCCGCACTGCCTCTTCCCGATGCACACGTTCTCACCCTTTGCTATGGACCGTGTGATCGCTATGTTCTTGTTGCATCATTGTTGTGCTGGCATTGTGGTGACGCTTTGCCATCAGCAGTGATTGTCATGCCAGTCACCCGTCATCACCTCAATGCAGCCCACAGCATGTGCAGCCTGTGGCATGACACTTCTTTGCTGTCTACGATGTGAACCTGTTAGATGCTTGTACTAAATGTAACCCAAATTTTGGTGCATACTTTTTTTTTTAAAGATGAACATTGGATAAAGCGTGCAGAATTTTTAGTCAGATGGGACTTTGTTAAATCGAGGCTTGACTTTAAGATTGGAAGGTGATGTCTGTTACCATGAATAATAATTATTTCCATGACAACACGCATTGCAGGTGCCGCAGCTGTGCCAATTCCTGCGGCTGTCCCAGGAGCCCCTGCAGCTGCCCGACGTGTCGATTGCCGAGGTGGAGCGCTCGTTGCTGATGCCCCAGAAGAGTTCCTTACTGGCGCTGCTCATGACCTGCCTGCTGGTCGCACCACAGCAGAGGCCCAAGTCAGTGCTCCAATTTTGTGGCACCCAATGCACGCGGTTGCCATTTATAGTTTGACGGCCTTGGACACTTGTTTCATACATTTTATTCAGCCGAAATACAATGTCGCATCAAGGGAACAGCTGTGGAGAGGGAGTCTCCAAGAAAGGGGAAGCAGGGAACGGGCGCCTCGCCATGGCATAACGACGAGGTGCAAGAGCCAGTGGTAGTGGTGAGAGTGCCCTCTCCCCACAACTTTCTTCCCAGCGAATGCGTAACGATCGCATCATAACCACGCACGGCCACTCTGGAGATACTTGGGGGCGCATGCATCCTTACCACTTGCAGGAGACAAAATTAATATGCAAACGTGCCATTTTATGAGAAGTCCACCTATTTGGGCGGAGGTTTGGGTGTTGTGCTGTTACCTTCCTGCTGCCTGAGTCTTTGTCTTGTACGTTTGCACTTGCTAACCTTTTGTTTCCTTAAGATTTTAACCAACAGGTCGTTCAGTGCTGAACCTGAGATGTTGCTCTTGGTTCTTGCAGGACCCTGTTACAGCACCCCATGCCGTACCGAGTGTGGAATGAGCGGCTTAGGAGTCGGCTCCAGAACTGGTACCGCACTTATCTGGGAAGTCAGCGTAACTTCCTCAAGGTGAGCACCTCAGACTGATGGGCTCTTGTATTTAATAAAGCTGCACGTGGTGCTCATTCTCAATAAATTGATGCATCAGGGGACTGTTTGCTGATAGGAGCAGTAAATGTTTCAAATTAGCAGTCAGCATTGAAAAAGAAAGGAAATATCGTCCAAGGTGTTACTTATCCTCAGTTCAGCATTTCGGCCAGTACAGTGCCTAACAGTGCTGTAAGGCAAGATGGGTTAGCATCAGGGGTAGCAGCCGGCTGGAAAAGCTTTCTGCTTAATCCTGTATGATGGATTCTTTCCTACTTTCAAAATCTTGCTACGTACATTATGCGCTTTAAGTGTGATACGAGTTCTCATATTTATGTTTTCACATGAGATGCACTCGCAATAACAGGTTGTTCGTAGCCACATGTAGGAACATAGGCTTGTCCTATCATTGTTTAAACTTCAGAACAGATCTAGAGTGATTATGATGCCTTTATAAGTTGGAGACAGCATTATTTTCACGTCATTAAGTGCACCGACTGGCGACCGTGTCTGTTGCTATCACTGCTACCAAGTTGTACCTTGGTTTAGAGGGCACAAGTTTGCCATATAGACAGTTTCCTTCCAAGATTTGTTGTTTTCGTGCCGGCCAGCACATATTGCTACAACTTGACATTGTGCTGTGGTGCCCCCTGTAAAAGTTGCATAGTCCTTAACCGGGCTCAAGTTGTCACATCTGACTTGAGCAGAGATGTTGAGGGAGCTGTGGATAAATGATAAAGCACACCGGAAGAAAGTGATAAATGTAAGCCCAAATGATATCTGGATGTAGCTGACAGAAGAGGGGCTGACGACGAAAAGAGGAACGTGAGGGCCTAGTAATTTGTGACCATACTTTGTCACCAACCCAGCCGCAGTTGGTGATGTACGATTGCCAATGCCAGTCAAATTCACGACAGAGGCAGCCGCCTAGTAACCTGCTACATGAATGTTAGAATGGTCCACATCAGCAGTACTGCTGGAGCCGTCTTGTAAATGTACAGAATTCTTGCTGATTGGCAAGCGCGCAATTTTTTATGAGGCGGGTTTTAAACAGCCCATGATTTGAATTATCAAGAGAATGCTGACAACATAAAAAGCACCAAAAGTTAAACAACGGTTTCTTAGAGTTACGCAATAGGTGCTACTACTGAGGATGGCAGACAATGAGGTGAACAGATGAGATAAAAAGTTTCCTGGCATACGTTGGGTTTGGTACATGCAGTGCGAGAGTAGTTGGAAATTTCTGGGGAAGAAACAGGACCTTTATCTCACACTGAACTATTTAGCTTGTTTGCTCACCATACTTTAAGAACCCTGTAGAAACAGTTTTACTTAAGGGGTAGGTGAGAGCACAAGTGATGTTATCAGAAAGTGACTCAGTGGTGGCTTTGAAGTGAACAGGGTTGAAATGAAAGATGTCTCCTGTGGGCAGATTGTTACAGTCATTGGCTGGGGTAGCGGCATGGGGAGGGTAAACAGCTTTTATGTGGCTGATGTGTTGAGAGGTGTGATGAGCTGTATTGATGGGAGAACAGCCAGTGACATGATGATCATTGTCGTGTTCCATCATCAGTTCGAACTATGCGAGTTCGAATTATTCCACTGCTCTTTCCTCATGACTGGCAACTGATTGGTGGCCATTGTGCTTGCAGGTTTTCGAGGCTCACGGTCTGGAGGAGCAGTTTTTCTCCGTCATGGGTAAGTCGAGGTTTTTGTCCTTGTTAACTGAGAAGTTGCTCGATATCCGACTGGCCTGCGTGTAGTCATTTCATGCTGTCGAAATGGAACTGCATGGCTTTGCCTGGCTGCCATTGTTGCTTCGTCCTAAATGCGGGTTAATGAAAGGCCCGTGTCGTCGTGCAGGCGAGACGGACCCCATGGAGAGCAAGGACTTCCACGAGCTGGGCCTGCTACAGAGGGTGTGGCTGCTCAAGGCCCTCTGCGACCACAAGCTGGTCAGCTTCCACATTTTCTCTGCTCCCATTGCTGTATTGCGGGGCATGAGGTGGGGCGGAAAATTTGTTTATTAATGAGTAAGTAATTAAGGAGTTCCTAGTCCCTTTCAATGCAGGGCAGGTGTTTTAGGCGCCACAGGGAAAAATGTGTAATTTTTGGTGTCTCACACACTTCACTTTGGTTTTTTGTTCGTGCACTGTCGAGTTTCACCACAGCTTTGCAAAAGAACACCCCGTTCACCACATTTCCGCGAAAAACGTCGCGCCAAGACGAGCCGTGCCAAGTTGGGCATTGCTAACTGAGCGGCATGGCGATGAAAACGTCTGGTCTAGTGTTGTGACCATAGATGGCGCTGCATCTACAGAACCACCAGGGCGCATGCGGTTGACCTGCCTATATGAAATGGGACCGGTCACGATGCCGACAGTTCGGTCTCGGCTGGACACTTTCTGATAATAGACTAAACATATTTCTTAACCCATAGCAGTTGGAATGACGGAAAACTCAGCAAATCGGTAAGGATGCATGGTATACGAAGGACAACGTGCCAAACACGGATCTCAGCTTTCTGTATTTGCTCAATGCCAGTCCAGTGACCCCGAAATGGGGCAGGGTCGCTTAGAGGGCGCCACTTTTCCAGTAGTTGGTCAATGTTTATGGGTTGCGTTTAAGATCACCTCAACATTTTTTTGTTGCGTGTCATGTGGGAGCGAAAGTGTGGGCATGGAGCAGCAGCAGCAGCAGCCTGGCAAAAGTTGCCCACATAGATCTAGCAACATTGGCTATTATAACATGACTGGGAACGTGGAGCCAACTAAGTGGACCACTGACTCCCAAGCACTGCGGAGTGACTGGACAGGCATTGTGAATACTGTACGTTGTACTTTATTCTTTGAGATTTGTCATCCCGCTCTTTCTTTCCTCCTTCCTCCCCTCCTTCCTATCTTTCCTTCTATGTTTCTCTCGTCCTTTCCGAAGAGTAGGCAGGCGTTGTGCCCCTTCTGGTGGCAGTTGCCAGCCTTGCTTCTCGCTTTCTCTTTCCTGTGTATATGTTTACAAATCAAATAATAATAATAATACAGTTAACGACTGACTTTTTGGGTGCCCGATAATTCGGGCTCCTTCGTGGCATCGTCACCTACCCTATAGAGCCAAAGTACATGGACATCAGAAATTTAAAATGCTGAAGTACTTCACCGTCCGATTTCCTAGACTTTTTGCCATGATTGCAGGTCTGAAATTGCAACAAATTGAAGACACCACAGCCTCCAATTTGATTAGCTCACAGCTTTGAACCAGCGCTCATGCATGTCGATCCGCTAGTAGCCATAGCCGTTTTTGCAATGCTAAGCGTAGTTGATTCGACGTTCACTACCAAGCTTACTGCTGTTCGGTGCTGTGTTTTTCATTGAAAGGATTAGATGCTGTCAGCAATGGCGTTGACTCCTCCTTTGCCATCATCGCTGATGGCTTTGAAGTGTGGAAAGTTTGGTAAGGCCAACCAAGCGTGACATAATGCCGTTTCCCGGAGATCAGCTTTGCCGCATTGCGGCGGTGTTACGCGGTCAAGCATATGCAATGTGGTGCGGTGAAGCATATCAAGAGAGGAAAGGGGCCTCTGTCGCGGTACACAGTACCATATTTATTCGAATATAAGGTGAGGTTTTTCCCCAGAATCCTTTGTCTTAGTCACCCCCCGTTTTATACACAAATTTTGCCTTTAGATGTGGCTTCACAGCATTGTGAATTTCTCCTTACAGTGTGGCTTTACGCCGTGTAGCCACACCTAAAGGCAAAATTTGCAGATAACTTGCACTCCCCGGGGTGAAGCCTCCCACCCCTATTTCATGGTTGCCATTTTGCGTTCTGGCTGTGTTACTAATTCAGCATTTCAGGCAATCCCTGCCGAGTCTGAATAATCCGTCGGTTACTCTATGTCGCCTTATATTAGTGTGCATACTTGAGTTTTTTTTCTTGGGTCCCCGAAATTGCACCCTTACCTTATAATCGTGACTGCCTTATAATCGAATAAATATGGTATGTATTCTTTAATTATACGCGCATGCACCCGCCATCTCCTGTCAGAGTATGAATACCGATACGCCTAATAAGTGTACTGTCAGGCCTTCGGAGCCGTCTTGGACGTGCCTGTACCGATTTGAGCCTTTGGGGGCAGTGTTCGAATAGAACTTTACTACTCGTAAGCTGTGGAATTCTTGTAGATATTTGCCAAGATATTCACATATGCCTCCTGTACTTCTTGATTATGCAATGCCTCTATAACTGCTGGTATCTCTACTGAATCAAATGCCTTTTCATAATCAATGAAAGCCATATAGAGATGCTGATTGTACTCCGCAGATTTCTCGATTACCTGATTGATGACGTGGATAAGAGCCATCGTAGAATATCCCTTCCTGAAGCCAGCCTGTTCTCTTGGTTGGCTGATGACGAGTATAGAAGTCATGAAATCATGTTTCAGAAATATCCTGGGAAATTTGGATAAACTTTTCGGCAATTTGTGCGACACGGAAAAGGTTCATTGACAGCTCAAAGTTTAGGGACACTGAATAAGGCAAACCAGTTCGGCTGAAGCCCGCTAGATGGTGGGAGGAAGAAATTGGCATCTATCGCACTCCACACGAGGCTCTCTTTTGTGACGCTTCGTCCACGTTCGTCTGACTAGTTTGACTTAATCCTTACAAAAGGAACAAGAAAAATAATCCTCATGAATAACTGCATGCAGCTATTGTAAGCTTTTGATAAAAGCAACCTAGTACAAACTGTGCCTCCAAAAGCACGGAAAAAGTCTAGATTTCCCAGCTGCAATGCAGGGGTCTTATCCACTGCCGTACTAGTACTAAGTATAAGAACAGTTAGCTGTTCAGGAACAGATGTCACATGAAGCATGCACAATTGAAAGGAAGGCTACTGTCATTGTGTTTGATTGTATGCAAAGCTCCATAGGTCACTAATGACTTGAGATGGTGATACAGCGCCAAATTTTGTCTGGTGGCTGTGCTGTGCCCTACTTTTTCTTCTTTATTTTTTTTGTCACTATCGTAGCCGCAATGTTTTACGTCTAGCAGTACTTCCTATAGATGCATTTTGCTTTTGTACCCTTAGCAGTGTACTAATGGAGGTGGAATGCAAGAACGCTTGTGTACTTGGATTCAGGTTCACGTTAAGATCCCGAGGTGGTCAAAATTAATTTGGAGCGCTCCACTATGACATATCCCAACATTCAGTGTTGCTTTGGAACATTAAACCCAATGAATCAGTCAGTCAGTCATTTGGAATAACATTACTTAGTTCCTTCACTACTTTGCACTTGCAGCAGCTTGAAACTGCCTTATTGCTACAGGATGTGATGCTTGTTGAGCAAGGGCAAACTAATCTTTCTTAGCCGGGCAATCAAACATTTAGCAGTGCACAATTCAACAGTACATCACACCAGACACTCTACCACCAGCCATCTTTCTGTTAGCTGAACAACTGCATTGCTCGATGTGCATCCAACGACTTGCACGAAACTGTGGCCCGAGTGCATTCCATGCGTCCTAGATGAGTGAACCCGTGTGGCGGTGCAGGGCCAGCACCGGCGTGTCCAAGAGTGGATGGCAGAGCAGGAAGCCGACAGCCTGCGCGAGGCGTGCCTGGGTGAGGACCGGGTCGGGCGTCGCTACCTGCACTTCCCGTGCCTGGCAGAGCCCAGGTTGTGCCGCATGCAGCTACCCCAGCTGCCTTCGACGCCGGAAAGGGAGCCCAGCCCTCCACCGCAACCGACGCCCAAAATCTCGCATAAGGTACGTGGCCGGATGTTCGTTGTATCTGGACCTGCCTGCGCTGCTCTTTGGTTTACTTGTACAGTTGAGCCGACATGTAACGATCCCATCTAGAGCAAACTGTTGGCTGCTACGAACAATTTCTCAACGCCCAGATTGTCTTGCAAGAAGTCTTTGAGAGAGCCGTCCCGCTTATAGCAACCTGGTGCTCTGCTCAGTTTGGTTACCATGAGTGGAACAAACCATGGAGCGGCACTCTAGATGAGCTGGGGGAAACGAGAAGGCTGCACGGCGTCCTCGAGGGTACAACACACACACATGCAGCTAATCAGTGCAGCTTATTTTTTTTATTTTTTGGCTTGAGGATGCGCTGTGACTGGGGTCGTTACTACGCAAATTAAGGCATCTTAAAATTGTGACAGGAAGCACAGAGAAATGCAAAGCAACTTCAAGAAGCTTCTTGACCTACCAAGTCCAATAAGATCACTACAGTGGTACCTCAGTGTCTTGTTATTCAGGAACCTCAATATATGTGTTGTGTGACACAGTATACAGTATGGGCTTGCTATCCACTCCAATTAACTTTCTGCTGCAAAGTGAGCCCTCGCGAGCCCGCTGCCCGTGCAGAGTGTCTGATCTGTGGCTTCCTTGTTCGCAGTCCAAGAAGAAAGGCCGGCAACAGCGGAGTAGTTCCAGGAGATCCTCCAGGCACAGAAAGGTGAGCGCTTCGGCTTTTGACTTGAACAATCTGCTCCTGTCAGGTTTATATAGGAATTAAATGGCAAAAACGTTGATGTAGAGGCATTTTGGGCTGCCTTGACATTACCGTCCTCTTGCATAGATATGCTGCAACCATGAAATCGAGAGTCTTGACGCAGTCCAATATATGCGGAAAGGATCGTGATGAGATGGGCGGGAGGCAACCCGCCCATCTCATCTGGAGATGGGCGGGTTGCCTTAGGAGTTAGGAGTTAATGCCAGGATTGAGTTTCCAAAAGTTATGTTATTCACTGCAGGGAAAATCTGCGGCAGCGGCAGCGAAGGAAGAGTGTGAGGAGGAAGAAGAGAAGACGGCCGAAACAGACGCAGAGGCGAAGCCTGCAGAGGCCGAGCCTGCAGAGGTCAAGCCAGAGTCCACGGAGGTGGCACCGCCACCCGCGGAGGCAGAACCAGCGTCAACGGAGGCAACCCCGACATCAAAGGTTGAAGCAGATGAAGTGAAGGAAGAGAAACCACCACCTGATTTCGAAACTGTGGCGACCAGTGTGGCCGACTTGCGTGCCCTCATCACCTCCCTTTCGGAGAGCAGCACCAGCAGCAGCAGCAAAACTGAAGACAAGAGGCCAGCTACCAGAAAGGTATGTTTGGCGTACAGGCGATGCGATGTCTACTTTTTGAAAGGAGTACTGACATGGCATTTTTGATCTCGAAACCACAAAGAAAATATTAGCATACCTTAGAGCTCCCCAAATAATCTACTGTGCAATAGAATCTTGGTAACTGTAATTCGGTTAATTGAAATTTGCCATTTAAACGGAACAACAGCCTCATGTTTACCTGGTTTTGTGTTAGGGCAATCAAAAAAAAAAAAGTTTGTTATACAGATCCACATTTTTTCAAACTCTGGGTAAACTGAACTGGAAATACTACAGAAAACGAAATTGACTGGCCAATCTCAGTGACATTGTGATAAGCATCACTGTTTGGGCCTTTCCTTTTTGTGTTTTCTCACCATTTGGCCACGTTTTCGTCAGGGTGGCTTATGCTAGTTTGTGTTGGTGCCAGAGTTAGTCTGGTGATGTTCTCTGTTGTGGCTCTACTGTGGTCTTGCCTGCTGAGGTTTCCTTGTGTCGTAGGTGAGCTGTGAGTTTGCTTAGTATTTCTTATGGAAGCAGAGAAATGTCCCACACAGTGCACTGAAGCTGGACACGAAGATCATAGTTATCGGTGGCTTCGAGAGTGGTTGCTTTACTAAAACAGCAGTTCTTTTGGCTGAATGGCTGCTTATTTTTGTTTTGGTAATTATGCTTTGTGCTGATAGCTCTAGTCAGCGGCTGCGTGCGAGTATGAACTTCGTAAGAAGCAGCTTTGTGTAATCGGATGCGCCGCAACTATTATCTGGTGTTGGCAATAAAGTACCGTATTTAGTCGCATAATGAACGCACTTTTTTTCCCCGAAAAATATATGCAAAGTTGAAGTGATTATACGGGGTAAAATTTGGAGTGATTTTTTTTCCGAGCCCACCTCTAAAACGTCGCAATTTCACCCAAAAGGAAAACCATCGATTGCGATAGCAATTGCGTAAACAGCTATACGAAGGTAGGATAGTAGTTTTATCGGCCGTATAAACTTGCAAACATTCGCTGTGTAGATTAACGAGCATGGTGTCAGTGCGTACAGGCAAACATGAACACATCACACTCGATGACCACGGGCACTCGTTGTCAAAACACTGGCGTGAGGAAGCACGGCAGCAACAGCAAGTGAAGTGACCTTCGTGCTGTGTATCGCTTCAACGCAAACTGAGCGACGAGAACGGAGCACGCACAAAGTTGTAAGCCTCCGTCGCACCTAGACTCAGCCCCCCACAGAGATCGCTTTCAAGATAGGACGCGCGCGGCCGCCTAATGCGCAGATCCTGCACCGCCCCTCTCCCCTCGGCGCCATGTGCGCGACGGAATACGGCACGTTTCCTCCCAGCTTTCCTTCCTTGAACGCGGGACATTGAGCTGCGGTCGTCGGCGCCGATGGCAAAAATGCGCCTGGAGTGTCCATATAATTGCTATCACAATAAATGTAGGAGACACACGGTTCAATTCAGCGTCCAATACGGCGTCCGACACAATCATACCCACTGGACGCCATATCAGACGCCGAATCGTACCGCGTGTCTCCTAATTCACGGCAGCAAGTTCAGAGTGCGATCATCATGCGAGGGTGAATTTCACCAGGGGTGAATCTTGTTCGTCGACACTGTAGTTTCTCTTGAAACGCAGAAGCACAACTTCTTTTGTTCACTGTGAACGAGTTGCACGTATGCTCATCCCGCCTCCTACTGCTGAGTTTGGGCATTTATTGTGCGTATCAGTGTGTAGTTTGAATTTGTTTTGCTGCCACGGTGTGGTAGAGTTTCTACAACAACTTCAAACAAATACACTATCTCTCACTACTCCTTTAACCTCCCAAGTTCTTTCCTAAAAAAGCGCATAAAATTTACTTTTTTTGTTCTTTAGTCCAGCAAATTATTACACATTATATCCCGATTCGATAAAGATATAACATGTGTGATTTATGTCCTCTATTCACACGAAGTAGTATTAATGAAAGACGTCTGTTGTGAAAGAGACTTTCCCTCAGCACACGTGAACAGTTTGAACGTAATTATTTCAGCAGATTATAATGAAAGGTTATCAAATGCATCCAGGAATAAATTCAGCTTCTCAAACTCTAATTGCGCAACGTGAATGGAGTTTACAATTGTGGCTCGTCTGTGCCAAGCGAAGCAGAAGTTGTAGCCTGGACGAGGCACATATTGGTAGAAACAGCTAGGACGAATACAGCTTTGGCTTCGTAGTTAATAAGGTTAAAGGTTGTTTGATTAAAAATGGGTGCAGAAACTGTCGACAATGATTGTCAATGCAGGAAAACACCCGAATGCTTATATTTGTATATATTTGTTGCAGTGAAGATGTTTAGGTAGCGTTCGTTGTTTCATTGCGTACTACCGTGCAGAACAGCGCAGTTAACCAGCAGATCGGTAGTGTTGGTATAAGTGGACAGCACACACGTCTCAACTATATTAGTTGGCATTCAGCAGTTCATCGACAGGGCACCCCGCAACTCAATACCCCGAGCACACGCATCCTTTGCATTGGCATCTTTGTGTCAGTCGTCAAAAACCGACCCCCAACCACTGGCGATGAAAACGAGGAAAAGAGCCAAAGAGACAAATTTTCTTTTAAAATAAGACTGAATGCGTGTCACTTCTATGCCATAACCCCCTATTGCTTGCCGTTTGCTGGTACCGCTCGTTCTCGTCAGTGGCCACGCCACTAAGCCGCGTATGCGAATGTCCTACTCGGCAGGGAGTAGCCGAGGCAGAAAAGGCAGAAGAGGGCGCCGAGCGGCTGCTATTGGAGCAGCTGCGAGCCCTGCTCTCGGAGTGGGAAGCCGAAGAGGCGGCGTTCCAGCAGGCAGATGTGGCCCTGCGCACCCGACTCCACCGCGAGTGGCACCAGCCGGACACCCAGGAGACCCACGGTGGCGAGGTGAGCGCGGCGGGCCCTTTGAGCCTATTGCGGTTTTTGAAGCCTGTTCGTATTTTCGAGCTCTATGTATGTCACGATTATCGAGTTGCACAAAAAGCCATGGCGGCATTTGAATGGAGGCGAAATGCAGAAACGCTAAATATAGTCAAGAACAGGTGCCCTGTCAAGTGTCTCCCCACTTTACGGTCTCTCCCCCTTCCTCTCCTTTCTTACGATGGACATTTTAAAAGCGGCACACCGCCACCTCCGAAAAATACCCCCTGAAGAAGGAGCCGAATTGACTCCGAAACGTCGGGCTAATAAATTCCCTTATTTAGTTGGTGTCAATATCTAAGTCTTAACCAATTTTCCCAACCAGACAGGCAATTCTGTCGAAATGTTTAGCTTCAAGTCAAACCCGCATGTATCAAACTCGCAAAAAGCTGGAATTAGTTCGATATATCGAGTAATTAATTCAGTATAGAACAAAGAATTTGGCTATGTACAAAACGCACCTCATTAAAAAAGTGTTCTTTTCTTTCTAAATACATGTACCGCGGGTATATTAGCGCGAGAAATAGTCGCCGATATTCTTCTGCTTTTTCATTTTCAAAGCATTGTTCAGCATACACTTTTCAACGTTGTCGAGTGACTTGCAAAAGCTGAGCCCACAGACTTCTGTGAACGCGCAGTGGTGGTGAACAACGCTCAGTGCATGAAGTGCATCAAAACACATGCGCGGGTCGGAACTCATTGGGTCCTCGCTGTTACTGTCGCCGGCGAGATCCCTAGCCAGATCGGCAACAATGTCTTCGTCAGTGACCGCTCCGGTAGTCGCAACATGGTCGTCGACGGAGATGAAGTCTGTTGCTGCAGTCCCATCACAAACCGCACCCTCCCGGGAACTCAGACAGCTGGCTAAACAAATCAAGTTCCTCGAGTGGTTCATCGCAATTTTCAGATGATTGTGCCAGGCTCGCCGGAAACACAGAGTCCACAATGACTGAAGCGATTCTGAATTGTTCCTTTTTTTTTACGTCATTCCACGATGCATTCAACATTGTTATTGCACCCAGAGGTCAATTTTCAACTCCCATCCAGTGCAGAGGTTTTAAAAGCCATTGCACAAGGCGCTTTCTATAACCTGCCTTCAGTGCACAAATGACACCTTGGTCTAAAGGTTGCAGCACTGACATTGTGTTCGGCGGCAGGAAACGAAGCTCGGTGTTGCTGACGCTTACCTTACAATGGTGCGCAGAGCAATTATCGACGAGTAAGCAGATTTTTCTGCCTTAGCTTACCAGGTCATCGTCCCAGGACTTGAGCCAGTTGCCAAAAAGTTTGCTTCTCATCGAAGCTTTCCCCTTGGACCTGTAGATCACCGGAACAGGAAGTGCATTCTTTAGGCACTGTGGTGATTTGCTCTTTCCGATCACGAGTTGTCGAAGCTTGTATTTACACGATTGTAGGTCGACCCATTTTTTCAAATTTGGCAATCCAATGTTGGGGGGTCGACTTAGAATCGAAACCGAACCGTGTACCGCTAGTAACGGCAAGAGAAACGAGAAATCAGGGGCGCTACGGCGTGGTTACAACTTTGCACCTACGTTTTTATGGTTACGGTAGAAGCGCAGCGTAATAATTTACTGTATTGCATACATTTTGATTGCGCGCACCACGAGTGCACGGCTCTTGTGGGAGCATCGATCATGGAAGAGCCGCCGTTTAGGGGGTATTGGTAGATGGCGGATGAGCCGCCGTTTGGGGGGTATTGGTAGCTGGCGGAAGAGCCGCCGTTAGAGGGGTATTGGTAGTTGGCATAAGAGCTTTTCTTTGAGATACGATTGTTTTCGACGGCCGCGCGCATCTGTCACTTCTGCTGTTGTGCTGAATTGTCGCGCCTGTCATGAGTGCCAAGAACTTTCGGCGCTCGTTCTCAGCAGCGTTCAAACGGGCTGCTATCCTCCATGTTGAGGAAACTAACAACTGCGCAGCGGGGCGCAAGTCTGGAGTCAGTGAACGTGTGGTGCGGCAGTGGCGGCTTGAGCGCGAGAAAATTTGGCCTCTCTGGCTACTGTGTGCGGGTGGGTCCTCTCTGCGTGGGGGGCTGTACCGCGCGATGTCGTGGTGCGGTCGTTCGCGAAGTGTGGACTCACTTTTGATGACGACGTGCTGTGGGACCGCAGCAGCTGTGACGGCAGCAGTACCAGTGAGGTCAACTCTAGTGACGATGAGTAGTCTTAGCAACCCCATCAATAAATTTCCCTTGTGTGAAATGCACTCGCGTGGTTCCCCCCCCCCCCCAATTTCTTTTTGAGACATGCAATTTTGGGGGGGTCGACCTACATTCGAGTCGACTTACAATCGTGTAAATACGGTAGTCAATCAATCGACGTTGATGGTGAGCAACATCGATATTCGGGCTTTGTTAACTTTCCCGCCATGGGACTTGTCATCGCGACACACCAGCATTTTGTTCGGCAGCATTTGCCAGAACAAAGCAGCCCCATCGCCAATGCCAGCCCAATCGGCATTAAATATATCACGGGGATGGTACCTTGACCTGATGTCGCTCCAATTCTCTTCAATCCACTTGTGCACGCTGCTGACGTCCACCGCGCAGCTTTCACTGGTGACAGCCAGGCCGACAATGCTGTGACACTCTTTGAAACGCTGCAGCCAACCTGAGCCGCCTTTGAAGTCGGGTCTGTTCAGAATGAAAGCGTCATCATCAGCCTATATTTTATGTCCACTGCAGGACGAAGGCCTCTCCCTGCAATCTCGAATTACCCCCGTCTTGCGCCTGCAAATTTCCTAACTTCACCCTACCTAGTTTTCTGCCATCCTCGACTGCGCTTCCCTTCTCTTGGCACCCATTTTATAACTCTAATTGTCCACCGGTTATCTACCCTACGCATTACATGGCCTGCCCAGCTTCATTTCTTTCTCTTTTCATGTCTCCTAGAATATTGATTATCCCCGTTTGCTCTCTGATCCACACTGCTCTCTTCCCGTCTCTTACTATTAGGCCTAACATTTTTCGTTCCATCGCTCTTTGTGCGGTCCTAAACTTGTTCTCGGGCTGTTGCTCAATTATGGGGCCAGAAATAGGGATGTTTCACGACCTTACATCAATGAACCACTTATACACTGCAGCCTCCACGTCTTCATATGCAGCCGTGCGTATTCGTTGGGCACCGGTAGCACCTGGTCTCTTGTCCGCCTTAGCCCAAACGTTGGCCTTATTTTTCAATATCATACTCAGCATGCTTCTTTGGATGCTGTACGCTGCGGCGACATCTGACTTCTTTTCTGTGCGTTCAACTCTTCTGATGATCTCTAGCTTTGCGGATATTGGCAGGTTCTGCCATTTCATGGCAGCCATCTCTTACGGAGCGGACGAGCACTGCGTTCCGAGGACGCGACTACGCACACAATCTTGCAACCTAACGAATGACGGAACACTGAGGCAGTCGAGCCGATGGCATGCAGGCGCACGTGGCTGTGAGTGAGAGAGTGGTCAAACCACTCTTTCTAGGGGGTGGCTGTTCGAGGGAGTGAAAGCAGCGCCAGATGCGCGCAGTTGGGCTAAACCACTTCGTCTGAGGGGCAGGGGTGTTGGCGGCTCACCCGGCCGCCGCGCGGAACAGCCACCTTCTGGGGCAGTTTTGCGCTGCTTGAAGTTCGATATATCGATAGCGGCTGCTATTTTTGTTCAATTTAACCATACTTTTTGCTATGTGTTCTCATTGTAACATTACGGCGTTCAAAAATTGTTCCATATAGTCGGGTTCGACTGTATAGATATAGGTGCACGCTAAAGAACCCCAGGGAGGAGTTCGCATGGCTGAGTTTAAGTGATTTCTTTCGTACCTACAGGATGCTGTGGACTCCTGGACGATGCACTACAAGGACGAGTGCCTCGACGAAGATTCTTCTTCCGAGGAAAGCATGAGCCAGGAGGAGTACAACGACAATGTCGAAGATCAGGAGGAGGAGGCCGAAATGCAAGAAGACGGCAAGGACTACAGCGGATGGCGTGTGCTGCGGAAGCGCAAGATTGCATTGTCACTGCCCAATGGGCTAACAAACTTGGACGAGGAAGTGGTTGCAAGCCAGTCATCTGATCAGCCCGCTGCCCAGCCGTCTAGCCAACCTAGCAGGGTGTCCTTATGCCAGGCCTCCACTCAGACTGTTAGTTCTGTTCCACCTCCACAGCGGTCGGTTCCTGTGGTGTCTAAAGAACCAGCTGCAAAAACGGCGGTGCCACACATACTGGCCAGGAACTCGTCGTCTGCGCTGCGGCCGACTGTGACGCCTAGCTCAACAACGTGGATACGGCCGTTTGCCAGCATGAGGACGCAGGCCGATCCGCCCAAGCGGCCAACAGAGTACCACAAGAGGTCAACCGACCAGATTAAACGACCAACGAAGGTGCGCTCACTGCTTGAGGCAGGCATCACAACTTTTTCGGAGCCTGCCCGGCCACCCACACCTCAGACGATCCAGGCCCCCGCTGCCGTGGCACCACCGGTCGTACAAGAGCAAGTGGTAATGCCGGAGGAGACGCAGAGCGCACCAGCGGTACAGGAAGCTGTGGCGGAGGCCCAGAGTTTGCCCCTGGCCAACGACGTGGTCATGGAGGATGTCTGCAAGCAAGACCAAGAGCAGCGCCCCTCGCAGAAGGCTGTCCTGGTGCCAGCAGTGGACAACAGTGGCCAGGAGATCCTGTTACACGTGGAGTACACGACTCTTGACGAGGCCAGCCTCGGTAACAACCTCCAGTCACTACCGCTTCCAACGGCACAGCCCGTGGGGCAGGGCTTTCCGGCAGCGACGCCGGCCGCTCAGGCTCTTACTGGTACACTCTCGGGCATGCAAAACATATCTGCCTCCTCGCCGGTAGTGCAAAACCTTCAGATGGCACCACCGGTTGTGCAGAACGTTCCTATGATGCAGTCGGTTGTGCAGACGCTGCCCGTGAGCTCATCCACCATGAACATCCCTGCCGTGCCATCACTTGTACAGACGCTGGCTGCGAGTACATCTGCTGTAGATGTCTCCATGGCATCATCCCTGGTGCAGACAAATCCTGTGACTACGTCCACCATGGAACTCTCTGTGGTACCGTCGCTGGTGCAGACGTTTCCCGTGACATCGTCCGCCGTGCAGCCGAACGTTTCCTATTCGACGTGCCTGCAGAATCACCGGCGCGAGACGCTTACCACGCGGCACCGGGTATACCCGTGGTGGAAGCACTCCAGCTCACCGACGAGCACCAAGACCAAAGAGGTTCCACCGCTGGCACCCATCACTACGCCACGGAAGATCTTCAAGTCCCGCAACACAGCTGCCGCATCAAACAACGCATGCTCCAGCATGGACGGTGCGGTGGGCACCGTGTCAAGTGGCGTGCAGACGGCAAGGGGCGACACGTACGTGTCGTCGCAGCATCATCAACAGCTGATAGGCTCCAATGGGTCACAGCAGCAGCTCGTGTTTGTCGTGCCGCAGAGTCCACCGAAACCGCAGCAGGTGGTTCTGCAGCAGCCGGAGGTGCCAACCGTGTCACAAGACATGATCAGTCAGCTCATTCCCCTGGCACAGGCACAGTCTGCCGAGGAGCCGCAACAGGCCGCTGCAACGATGCTTTTGCAGGCGACGATGCAGAACACTATGCAGACGCCCATCCTTCTCCTGACTAGCGACGGGCGTCTGCTTCAGGTGGTGCAGCAGCCCAGCTGACCGGGCGTCGTCACTCCGGCATGCGGCTGCTCTTGGCTGCCGCCCAGCTACTTCCCCAACCACCTGGGATAGTGCGCGTTGTACATAGTTGTGTGCCTCGCCAACAGTGCCTCTTGTGGCGGTGTGGACGTGCCGAGTCACTCGTTCTTGCCATCGCCGCTGTTTGAAGCTGTTTCTGAGCCTCGACTCATAGAACGTGCTGACCGCCAACACCAAAATGCATTGCAAGTGCCCTTGTTAAAGTGCTGCAGTACTGTACGGAGCATCTCGCACCAGCACACCGCGGGTAGTCGGCAGTCTCCCGATAGTGGGACGTAGTGAGGATGACTTGCTTTCACTGTTGTCTGCAGAGTGTAGCTCGGCGCTGGGCTCACCATTGGCAGACAGAATGGAAGGCTGAGATTCGGGCTAATTGCGAAGTGATTAAAGTGTGGAAGAACCTCCGGAGGCATTTGAAAATGTGGGACCCAGAGAGTACAGCATTTCTTAATTCATGTTGCTATGCGTTGCTTTACAGTGAAAACACGAGTCCAGGATGCACAACTTTGGGATCGCAGTGCATAGTGGCTGTACCTCCCAGGGCCTTGTTGATTTAGCTGAAGTGCATGTTTGCAGTGGTCGTTCACTGGTTACAGTTAATGCATGGCACTGGTAAGAGGCCATGTTTGGAGGGTCCATTCGTTGTATTGTGATGGCCAAGTGTGAATTGATAGATTGGTACTTCTCTCTTACTGGCGGCAAGGTGTTCAGCCTGCATCAGCTGTACATGCCAGCACGAAACCACTGCAGAATGTGTTTTGTGAAGTTCGGTTATTTCATTGTAAAGCAAAAGTACCACAGTGATGCATTTGCAAGATTGAGATATCGTCGTGGACAAAAGTAGCTCCCTCAAATTTGTAAAATACTCTTGTCAATTGTTCACAACCACTTTCTTCGTGTCCCCCAACTCCTTGACCCCCAGAACAGGGTAAGGTTCTTAATCGTGTGTGTTTTCTAATCTTCGCATTGGCTGCCACAACCGATACGATTACAAGCCATGCTGTTAACGTGCAAAACTCTATTGTGTCTCTGTAAGATTGCTTACCCACGCAGCCCCTTGCCTGAGGCTCTGCCGAGTGTGCGTGGACTACTTAAGCGCAATGTTTTTGAATTTATCATTGGATTCAGTTCCTGAACAAAGCACTGTGGAGCAGTAGCATAGCTGATGACATTGTAAAATCGTGAAAAACGTAATTTTGTTTCCTGCATGGCTAGAGGGTGGGCATTAAGCCGGCTTGTTCTGCCACTCGTCAGGAACGCTCATTTCTCGGAGCTGATACGTACTACTGTTTGAATGGTGAGATTTGTGTGCTGGTGGATGCAATGGTGTTTGTGATCTGTACTGCAAGGCTGCTTTCAAGCCAGCCCCACTAAGGCGGAAACATGGCACTCAGGAAGCGTTTTTTTTTTTTTTTATATATATGTAAATGTGTATCTTCGAACCAGTGGCTGAAGGCTACCAAGTGCTTGTGTGTTTGAACTAAATGTGAGAAATTGACGGGCCATCTTGGTGCATGTGCATACTGAAGACTGCAAGGCTGTTCGAATGTGTGTGTTGGCACATGACCAACACTTTTGTGAATTAAAGAAATTTTTTGCTGCCCAGTCTGTGAAATATTTCATGGCATTGGAAAGTTGCAAGCAGCAGAAGATGGACGCAATCTGCAAAGACGAGGGGCCGAGTACACCTGGTGCGTATCTTCATTGTCACAGTGGTCAGATGGGTCCACTTGTTGTACGTGGGTAACTTCCAAAGCTCCACCTAGTTACTCCCCTCCAAACACATCTGCACCTAATGATCCTTTAATTAGTCCCAGCTGCATATTCCTTCCCTTAATATCAATTACTTTCTTCATCTGCTTGCTTGGGGCAGTTTGTTGTGAAATACACGGAGAATTCGTATTTTTTCTTTTACAATTTTGACACCTGATATAGGATCAGAATAAAAATAGGGTGTTTGCTAGCTGTTTATCAGCCTACTGTAATGTTTTCAATGAGAATGACATTCAGGTGCTTCTGTGATGCGAGCATTATTTGCTGTATCGTATAGTATGACACAGCATCCAGTTGTAGGCTTCGTAGAGAAGAGCAAAGATTTCTTTCTTATACTTAATAGTGCATGAAAAAGGGACGAGGCATGGGTAGACGATGCGGACACAGCGCTACTAACTTTTCATGCGATAATAAGTATAAGACATGGAATACCAACTCGCCCAATCTTGCGCTCTTTCAAAGATTTCTTTCCTCGCGAAAGAACAAATTTGGTAGTAAAATAAAACATTTTTACAGGCTATTCTTATCTTGGCATCACTTTTGTGAGGAATATGCAAGAAAATAAACATGGTAGCCATGTTTGCTTTGACACTTGGTGTGGGGCCTGCTGTGTTTCAAGTGCTAATGACCACAGCAGCAACAAGTAAGTCTCGGTGGAAGAGGGCATCCTTTTGGCTTGCGTCAAGCTGATAAAGTTTACGCAAAGAAAAAAGTCACATGAAAGGAAGCGCTTTAGTGCTCTCAGCATAGATATTGAGGTTATTAATTAATCGGGGATGATATGAAATTTTCAAGAAACTTCTACTACCTAGAGCTGCAACAAATACACTCCAGTTCTTGCAGCAAAGCGTCACGTTTTTTTTCCAGTGGCTCTGGTATTTTTACAGGTTTTCTATAATTGAAATGTCTTTTTGTATGGTCACAAAAGTGTACCCGTTACTGCACGGTGTAAACCAACCACAACCATCCGTTTCTTTAGAAAAATGGGGTATGTTAGTGCATATCTTAATTTTTTTATAAGAATATAAAAATTAAACAAGATCATTTACATTTCTGCTTTAATCTAGGCTGCACCTCTGTGGTGGTTCAGTAGTGGCAATCTCATTTGGATGGAAATGGAATGTAAAAACCTTACTCTACCATAACTTAAGTGCACGTTTATAAAGAACCCCAAGGTGTCAAAGTTCATCCGAAGCATTTCGTTAAGGTGCTTTTTTATAGTCTCTGTGTTGCTTTGGAATGTGGAGTAGAGATGCACATTTTCGAAGTTGTAGAAACTCTACCACATGCTTTTAACAAGTATGAAGATTGGAAACGTTTAGCTTGATGCTATAGTTGACCTTGAAATAGCAGACCTGGGGTCGTCGACGTTCTCTGTCGTTACACAGAGCAAAATTTGATGTTGTTTAGCACTGAGGCTAGGTATTATGATGTTGCCCATATAAAGAATACTGCATGTGTTTCTTCTGGCTGCATTTGCTAAATGAATGCATTGACATTCTCATCGTACGTACCAATGCGCAATTAGACCCATGACAGCTTGGCCTGCACACCCCAGTGAGTATGTACATATAAAGTTAATTCACACTTGTTGTGGTTGCTTAGTGACTATGGTGTTGGGCTTCTAAGCACGAGGTCGCGGTATCAAATCCCGGCTACAGCGGCTGCTTTTTGGTAGGGACGAAATGCAAGGACATCTGTGTGCTTAAATTTAGGTGCACGTTAAAGAACCCCAGGTGGTCCAAGTTAGTCCGGAGCCCCCCACTACGGTGTGTCTCATAATCAGATCATGGTTTTGGCACGTAAAACCCCATAACTAAATTAATTAAAGTTAATTAGTCCTTTAACTGCCGTGCTCGAGAGTACTCATCTGGGCACCGGTGAACACTCCTGTTCTTGCGAGAAATAATTTGCAAGTTGAATGAATGAAATAGTGATAATGCCGACCCAATAGGTTAAAAACTTTTTGAGATGTTTCGGCTTCCGTACCGAAGCCTTGTTTCAAAACAAGTCTTTCGTAGCAGTCAAAATGGACCGTACAGATAAGAAAAACAGACAATTTTGTGTTTACAGCACAAAAGTCATCTTTAGGGAGAGCAGAATTTGTGTAGATGTATATATGTGGTGGCGTGGAGCAGAGGTAGAAGATACCCGGCCTCAAATCTGAAGGTCGTAAGTTCGAATCCTACTCCAGTCCACTACATTTTTAGGCATAGAGTGGTTCCTGACGACAGCAAAAAAAAAAGAAAAATTTCGCCGAGAGCTAGTGGGGCTATACTAGTCCAGGTGCAACCAAACTAGAAAGACCCACTAAGCTTAAACAAAGTCACTCCCTCAGTCTTCAGCGGCTGCGAAGCACTTGACCAAGGCGGCGGTCAGACCTGCGACGCGGCAGAGGGTGCTAACAATCTCTGGGTCCGGACAGGCCGCCACTGGAAACTGAACCTGGCAACGTTCAACACGCGCACCCTATCAAGTGAGGGTAGCTTAGCAGGGCTTTTTGAAGAATTATCAGGTATTGCCTGGGATATTATTGGCCTTCGTAAGGTTAGAAGAACTGGTGAGGCTTATACAGTGCTGACTAATGGCCACATCCTCTGCTACAGAGGTCTTCCAGATAAGAGAGAATCCGGGGTAGGATTTCTAGTCCATAAGGACATAGAGGGCAACATTGATGAATTCTACACCATTAATGAGGGGTAGCAGTCACCTTAATAAAGCTGAGTAGGAGGTACAGAATGAAGGTAGTACAAGCCTACGCCCCAACCTCCTGTCACGACGATGAAGAAATATTAGAACAGTTTTATGAAGATGTTGAATTAGCCATGAGAAAGGTGCAAACGCAGTACACTGTAGTCATGGGAGACTTCACTGCAAAAGTGGGGAAAAAGCAGGCTGGTGAGAAAGCGATCGGCAACTACGGCATCGGTTCTAGGAGCACTAGAGGAGAGATGTAGGTAGCATTCGAGGAAAGGAATAGGCTCCGAATAACGAATACCTTCTTCAGGAAGTGTAGCAACAGTAAGTGGACCTGGAAAAACCCTGATGGAGACACAAGGAATGAAATAGATTTTATACTCTCTGCCGATTCAAGCATAATGCAGGATGTAAAGTGTTAAGCTAAGGTAAGGTACAGTGACCATAGGTTAGTAAGGTCTAGGATTTCTCTCAATTTGAAGAGTGAAATTAGTCCAGAACAAACAGGCCAACCTAGACGCAGTAAGGGTAAAAACAGACCAATTCAGGCTGGTGCTGGCAAACAAATATGCAGCTTTAGAACAGGAAGATAAAGACAACATAGAGGTAATGAATGAAACCATAACTAGGCTGATCTCACAAGCAGCAATTGAAGTGGGAGGTGAGGCACCAAGGCAACCTGTAGGTAAGCTCTCCCAAGACACAAAGGACCTAATAAAGAAACGACAAAACGTGAAAGTGCCCAACTCAAGAGATCTGATACAATTAGCTGAACTGTCGAAAATGATCAACAAGAAGAAAGTAAGGGATATTCGAAATTATAACGTGGGAAAGATTGAGGAAGCCGTAAAATATGGACGCAGCATGAAATCAGTAAGAAGAAAACTTGGCATAGGACAAGGCAAGATGTATGCACTGAAAGATAAGCAGGGTAATATCATCAGCAATTTCGATGACATAATAAAGCAGCGGAAGAATTCTATACTGACCCGTACAGTGCCCAAAACAGCCAAGCTACTTTCATTCGAAGTAGTGATGAACAGGATACAGAGGCTCCTTCTATAACTAGCGATGAAGTTAGAAGGGCTTTGAAAGTCATGACCAGGGGAAAAGCTGCTGGAGAAGATGGAATAACAGTAGATTTAATCAAAGATGGAGATGTCATGCTTGAAAAGCTTGTGGCCCTTTATACGCAATGCCTCACAAGTTCAACTGTACCAGAGAGCTGGAAGAACGTCAGCATTATACTAATCCATAAAAAGGGAGACATTAAAGAATTGAAGAATTATAGACCCATTAGTTTGCTTTCAGTATTGTATAAAATATTCACCAAGATAATTTCCAATAGAATCGGGGCAACACGTGACTTCAGTCAACCAAGAGAACAGGCTGGCTTCAGGAAGGGATTTTCTACGATGGATCATATCCATGTCATCAATCAGGTAATCGAGAAATCTGCGGAGTACAATCAGCCTCTCTATATGGCTTTGATCGATTATGAAAATGCATTTGATCCGGTTCATCACAATTTCGAATGAAAGTAGCTTGGCTGTTTTGGATGTCCCATAAACAGTGTTTTTACTGCAGTATTCGTGCAATACACATTAAGCACAATTAAGAAATAAAAAGAAGACAATGTGAGTTGAATTTCTGTATTTATTTCATTTTTCTCGCTTTTATTGAGCTAAGGTTCATGGACAACTTTTGAAGAGTTCCATGCACACAACATACCATGGGCTTTCTTCGATCGCAGACACTCAACTTGCAATGAATGTTAACACTGCACAAATGACATGATAAAGAGACTTTTTCATATTACCGATACCCGCAACATTCTTGCAGGCATGCACACGTATGTCTGAGTCTCTCGAACTTCTCCAAGCACCAACTACCGAAGAGATGTCCAAAATTACAGCAGCAATGAAGACTTTAAAAAATAAATAAAAAATCTGCAATGTTAAGTACCACATGTATATCTCAAAAAAGTAGGAACTATACTGATTCGGCCTTTTTTCTTTCCCACAATACGAAAGTTAATACATATTTTCACATGTAAGGCAGTTTCGAGAAGCATGTTGGGCTCGAGAATGTTCCTCACAGAGGAAACTCAAACAGGGGACACATTCAAGATAACATAATGCTGAATGTCCTACAAATAAAGTTCATCACCTCAACCACAATAAAAAAACAAGTACCTTGCCTACATGCTGCACTTACAACTTATCACGAAAAAGGTGACACTGCCGTGACGACTAGCTTCTTATGAACGTAGCCCATTGCAGGATTTATAAAATAGAAAGAAAATTGTGCTTTCCTTACAGTATCACGAGTCGAGCAAAACTGCAGGTTTGCAGGTGACAACTTGAGCAAATGCACGCATACCATTTGGCTTGATTGCGAGAACTGCCGCCTCATTGCCCCATGTACAGGCTGTCGCATGTCCCGCAAGAAAGTTAGACAGTGTTACAGTTACATTACTCTTGATTGGTGTAACGTGCATTACTGCTAAGCATAGACACCAGTTGAAAGAGTACGTGCTCACTTGTGATTCGCAACAAAAGGTGGAATGTCGCAGCCCCAGCCAAAGGCTGAAGTATTTGAGACCCATAGACTCTACGACAAAAATTTATAGAATGAACTCTGGCACTATAGTTTCTATGGAAGCTGGAAGGTGTGCTGGTTGAGAATAATGATGCAATACTACACGGATCTGACTAAACTTCATCCTTCTGGCTTCAAACGGCTCTGTGACTTTGCAAATTCATCACTCTTAACAAAATGCACCCATTTGCAATGATTATGCATATATGCAGACACATGTTGCCTTAACGCATTTAGAAAAATATGACTGCTTAAACATTCACAACGATTAAGCGTAATAAATACAAAAGTCTGAGGCCACATGCATGAAGATTTGATAACGCCGTGTACTACTACCCATAGTTCCCACATTAGCTGCAAGATCGCCATTGCCAGAGTTCCTTCTAGTAAATTTCCTAGAAAACGCTATGCTCGAGACTAGATAGAACCCCTGACTAGAAGAAATCACCACTACCAGGTTGGTCTGGCACAAACAATGTACATCAGATAACAGAGCCCTTCTGTACACTCGCAAAGGAAACAGTCTTGCACGTATATTTCCCACGCACTGGTCGTGCCTCCATTCAGCAAGTGCAGTCACACGGTAAAAAAAAAGAACCCACGCATGCGGAGAAGCCATCACCAGCGCACAGATAAACAATTGATGAGATAAGCAATAAACAATCAGTGCAGGCCAATGCATGGAGAACTCCTTCCGAAATTTGCTTCTCCGTATTTGTGAATGGCACAAAGGACACAAGATGGACGAAAAGAACATACACAAGGGCGTGCTCTCCTAACTGGAAGTTTAATGAAGCCAACATGCAGCACCCTTCCTTATACAATGCAATGGTCACATGATTCCAGAGTGTGCAAGAAAGGCAAAGATAACCACAACGACCCTATCACATTAAGAAAAACAAATGTAGATTAACAGAGCATACTAGCTAGAAGATTTCCAAGGTAGCCCCAATAACTTGATTTTGTTTGTTTGAAATTTAGAATCAAGCTCTGTTAGTCTACATTCTTTTTTCTAATGTGACAGTTTCATTGTGATTAGTGCACCTTGTTGGCACACTCTGGAATCATGGGACCATAGTGTTGCATAAGAAAAGGGTGTACAGACAAACCTCGATATAATGAATCTCGATTTAACGCAATTTGCGATCTAACGAGCTATTTTTATTTCCCCATATTAGTTCTATTGAAATAACGAAACCTCGATGTAATGAAATTCTCGATATGATGAAGTTTTTCGCTGCAAGTTCGTTATATCGAGGTTTGACTGTATTGCCTTCATTAAACTATCAGTCGGGAATGCGCACCTTTATTGCCATCTGTCCCGTATCTTTTGTGCCTCTCACGAATATGTATAAACACCAACTCACCAAGTTTTTTATCATATTAGTTTCTCCTGATTCTTTTATTCAAAGGAAAAAAATCCAGAGGAGTGCTTGTTACTAGTTCCTTTTGTTTCACTGGCAAGAAGTCTTGCTGATTGCCACGCGTTTTGACAGATGCACAGATGCACTATGCACTGCGCAGCAAGGGACCCTAAAATCAACTATGCCTCATCACACACGAGAGAGTCTTTCTATTGTCTCTGAACAAACTGAACAGTTTGTTCATACCGAAGAGTCTATTTCGTTTATAATCAAGTGTGCTGTATTGTGCATAAGCCAGATCAAACGAGCATCCATTGCTAGTGTGCTGAGAATGGCTCTTGCAAGCAGTAAGTGTGGCTTTCCCTCACAACAACAGGTGCTTTGGCACTCAAGATGGTGGACCTTTGTGCAAACCTCCTTTCTTTGGGAGTGTACAGAGTAACTATAATAAATAGCAATGCATAAATCACAATAACATAAATAAGAATTGTGAATCAAATGAGTGCTTGCCCACAGAGCATGATATATGAATCTTTAGTCCGAAAACGAAAGAACTAAGCATGGTGAGGCCTGAAAGAGAATGCACAATAAGTTATGCAACATTTTGTTTGGCACTGAGACTTACTCGCCAATGCAGTTGAGCTGGTCACACTGTATGCCATGTCGCGCATGTGTAATGAAGTACTTGTCTGGATAAATAGCTGTTGTTATGGGACGTAGTTGCTTTTGCACTAGAAAAACAAATTAACTAAATACCTGCTGTTCACACCAACCAGGAACCAATGAGAGAACTGCAGCTTGTTCCAAACTTTCAACATTTGCATACGCTTTAGTAAGCTTCACTTGAACAAGCCACCCAGATGCACTGGAACAATGCACATGTAGTTGAAATTCTTAGACCTTTATGGTATAAGCCTTTAAAACACCTGAGTGGACTAAAAACACAAAATAAGATGCTTGGAATCCAAATCAACATTTAGCTTCTCTGAGTGACATCTTGCATTATATTTCACAACTTTAAGTTAACCTGATGCTGTACTTGCCAAATGAAAGCCGCATTCATCAATACAGCAATCAACAGCCAATATATATTGCAAGCCTTCCACGATGGTGCTTGGTCATCGGTGTCAAGTTAGTCCTACTTCAACATCATTACTGACAAATTGTCCCAATAATAATGACAATGTAGATGATAATGGTAGTGATGGCGACATTAATAAAACATTGATGATGACGATCGAGGTGCTGGAGGAGAGGCGGTACAGTTAAACTTCGATATAACAAAGTCGCAGTCGCGTGTTGGGAAAAATTTTCTTCGTTATATCTGGTATTCTTCATGTGAGAACGTATGAAAATTCGGCAACAGCAAATCTGAAGTCAGGGCTGTGCAATAGAATTCAAACATCAGTGCAACATAGCACATATAAAGTTAATTCTGTGGGTGTTTTGGCTTTATGCTGTTGTGTCACGTAATATTTTGAACCTTGTGAAAACAAAAATTTGCTTTGTTTGAATGAGTGCTCTTATACCTATAATAAACACTCATTCAAACAAAGCATGACCAATCAAATTTTAGATGTACTTCACTACGTACAATTAAATGTGAAATTAAATAGTTATGTACAATTAGGCAATAAAGATTGATTGATAGATTGATTGGATTCATTACATCCGTGTTCATTATATCGAGTTCAGCTGCAGTGATGACCGCATCAAACAGGTTCTTTGCTATGGAACAGCCTCTGCATATGAGGCCTTCCAAGTTTGCTTTGTCTTGTCTCCAGAGATAGCTACCCATGGGCTTGTCCTTTGCTATAGTTAAGTGGAGTAACCGTGCATAGGACAGGACAAACAGCATGAACAGATTAACAAACGAATGTCTGTCCATTCTGTTTGTTTTGTCTCATACATTGTTGCTACATTTAGCTATAACGTGTATAAACCAGCCCGAATTGCCATACAAGAGTGCTAATTCGGGCTAGTCGGTTGAACGGTGACATACTGAACAAACAGCGAAGACAAGAGGACTCTTCCAGGATAACTTCCTTGCTTCTCGCCTTTCGTCTTGTGTACATTTCTGTTCCTCGAATAAACTACTAATTGATAGTCAGCGCCTGTGTTGTTGTCGTCCCATAGTCCCGTTGTCTGAGCTGCTTGTTCAGTATGCCAAATTAGCGCACTTTCGTTGTCCTTTGCTGCCTTCTCGAGCGGCATCCAGACCAGCGCAGATGGAGCCTCTACTGTCTAGTAGCACCGAAGTGAACCACCCCAATTCTGCAGGACTGAGTGCGCAGAAAGGTGGCAGCGGCTCCATCCTGTCACGATGTCGGATGCTGAGGCAGTCGATTTTGCCTCGCCTCAAACTGGGCTGCGAGCAGAGTTTTTCCTGCCCCGTGGGATGCTTAGTAGGTAACGGTCTCGCTGTCCGGTGGTAGCGACGCTTCGTCCCCGCTGTCGGCCGTTCCGTCCGAGCAGGAGTCTGGTTGTGAGCCGCCCTGGCAGGACTCTCTGCTCAGTGGGGCACCGCAAGGGCAGGCAGGTTCGTCCTCCGACGTCTGATGTGCTGGCCGACGATGCCGCAAGCCCTCGTGCTATGCACGTGCATAGAGAGAGAGAGAGAGAGGGAGAGAAGGAAAAACATTACCAAGCCATAGTCCAACTCGTCCATTGCACAGAAGGCTACACTACGTCCTTTTAGCACTGTAGCAGCATTGGCAATAGCCATGCTGCTGACAAAGAAGACTGTCACGGGAACAGCCACTGTGAATGGGGGCTGCAGCCGCTGCTGCATAACACACCTTTGTATCCGCACTATTTAAAATAAATGTGGCAGTGGTTGCCTTCATGACGACCTCCACAGAGAGCAATGGTCAGGTAGTGGGTTCCGAATATGGCAAATGTGTGCCACGTGCATGCAGACACCACAGGATCAGTGAAGTCTGGCCGCACGAGCCTTGGCCAGCCAGCTACATATTGTGGTCACAAGTGTGCCCCTGACAGAAAACTATGAAAGCATGTAAAATTAGCATGTGGGCTGTCTGACGCAAGCGTTACAAAACTGACGGGGGCTCTAAAGACACACTGGTTAGTAGGGCATAAACAAGATGTAACTAGCCAAACCTCAATGTAAGAACACGGATATAACAAAGCAAGTTATTGATGTCCTCACTCACCCGCTCATGCAGAGGCGTCTGCTGATTTCCCTTGGAGAGCTCGCGGACAAGCAGGTTGATGGAACGGCTCATATTGGCATTTGCCGGCTGAGCCCCGCCCGACTGGCGAACGAGCAACTGCTGCAACAGGGCCTCTGTCTGTGCCAGTCGCCGCTTCAGCTCTTCCACTTCTCCTGCAAGGGAGGTGCACGCCAATGTCATGGCGGCCGTGCGCGTGCTGCCGCATCATCAACAATGGCATAGCTGTGCCGCTTTCTCATGCTTCCACCCAACTCCACCAAGACCAGAGACCGTTTGCTGTGCGCAGAGAACTGAGCGCAAGAAATGAGACATACACATGCATGAGCAATAAGTGTGTGTAGGGGTGCTCACTGGATGCCCCTATACTTCCAGCAGACCCCACTTTTCGTTAAATTTACCAGCCCATGTTAGCTCTATACTAACCAGCTGCAGTGTCCAACCATAAATGGAGCCATCCAAGAATACTTTCTCAAAAATAAATAGGAAACTCGAGAGCTCATCATTCAGTGGCTTCAACTTCACCAACACATTGTTCCAAATTCCCCGCTTTGTATGTCACCCCTCTATCACAATGTGCACATGTCACGATCAATAAATTCACTTACTCCCTATTTTGCCAGGACATATACTTAGAAATTTTTTTTCTTCCCTCACAAATATCAGAATGGAACTCCTCTTCCGTGGCATACCAGCTAACTTTACAAGCAAAGTACTTTTCCTATGTTGTGTGTGTGTATAACTGTGTACTTTAGTAATATTTGCTTGACAATTTGTCTTTTTTTTTTCTTTTAACACAAAAGTGTTTTATGCCGGTTTCACGACTGATTTTCGGCAACGGATGTGAATGTGACGTTGGCTCCGGTGCCGCCATCTAGGAGCGATGAAGCAAAGTACTGCAACGTGACACTAACGAGCACCGACAGGGAGCGCTTCGGTAGTCACAGTGCAGCAGGGGCTCCAACGCGGTGTAGCCATAGAATAAAAAAAACAAGTGTAAACGTTTGACTTCGTGACTTTGTAAACTCGTCATTTTCAATGAAGTACTGTGTAATAAATAACATAAACATTATTAAAAATGTCCAACAGCAGGATTCGAACCCAGGACCTCTCGTACAGAAGCCTGACATTGAAACCATTACGGCACGAATGCACGCACAGACACGTGCTTAGAATGCCCTTATCAATTTCTCGCGGGCAAGTGAGCGCGTCGAGACGCCTGGCGCGTTTCAATGCCGCTCGCTAACAGGACACTGCGCGTGAAGCAAACATGCAACACGGTCGCCGTCGCGCAATTATTGCGCCATTCGGTGCAGAGGACCGTGAGTTCATGAAGCAAACATGCAACAGCTTCTGTGAAGACACGTTTCACTTTCTTGTTCTACCAATTCCTATGAAAGAGGGATCAACCATAATTATTTTCTGTTTCTAGCTGTTTCTGTTGTTGGTTATTATATCGAGTGTCTGTCCTGCAAGGACCAAATGTTGGTCTGCAGCTATGTCATAAAGAAAATAAAAAATAAGATAGAAGTACTTGTTTTCATAGTTGTTTCTGAGCTGTGCAGGAGACAAGATGCTATGAGGTGAATCTGTGCCCCCTTTAGCAGACTTGGAGGTGTCGCTGTCAAAGGACAGCACAAATGCCGACTATCAACTGAAACATCGCTTAGTGGTGGGAAAAATGGAAGAGCACGAAACTTATCTGTGCAGATAAGTTTTGCAGCTTTCCCTTTTTTTTCTTCCGCCACTGGACGACCTTTCAGTTAACAGGCGACGCTTGTGCAGTCCTTTTTTGTTCCGTCTAATTGTGTCCATGTTTTGCTCGCCTGCCTAACACAAACACTTTAGGCAGCTTCAAGTCAGCCATTTAGAGCTGTCGTCACATTTCGGCACCATGAAACAGCTTCATATAGTGATCGGCGGACCAGCAGCGGACAGCCTCGTGCGACCACTCACGCAGGGGAGTCTGTCTCGAAGAGTCGCCCGGGTGGACCCTGTGGCCCGGCGAGCCAAAGCCCGAGGTACCTCGCGGGTCAGGATGTGACCATGACTCTTGGTTCCCACTGTCTGGTGCTGCTGGAGCAGGGGGCTTCTTGCACACCAACTGGCACCGAAAGGAATTGAAAACGATTCAGAATGAAACAGCGCTAACTCAGGACACACAAACTGAAGAGAGGACAAGAACCAGTGCTGACTTTCAACTGGGAATCGTTATTACAAACGAGAGATATACCAGGTTCTTTCTTCATATGTAAAACAATAAAAAAAAGATACTGTATATATATATATATATATATATGTCACATCTAGGCCAATGCGGTTCTGGCTGATAGGCTACGTGGCTAGGTGGACATTATCAGCAAGGAAATCTTAAGTTATAATTTTGCTAATTACTAAAAATGTGCTAATTAGCGTTTTTTTAACACCAACTTTCAAATCTTAAAATCTACTAGAAAATGCCTCGCCATTCTAGTTGTTAAGATTGTACTAAACTGTTAAAGGCACGCACTTGAAAAATTACTCACTGGAACGCCACTGTATTTCGTAGCACATATTAAGGTTACATTAAGTGGACACTGAAGAGAGTACTAAATCAGTTTAGACTGATAATGCATTAGTTACAACTCTATCTTCATAAATTCTGCAGATGAGAATTTAATCTTTAGTGAAGGAAATGAAGGAAGAGCTTCCTTTCTCAGAATTTCATGCCAACACCTCAACATTGATAGTCAGTGCAACACCGAGAATTTCAAAGTATTTCATCGTATTTGGGCTGTTTTGGAACAGCAAAAGCTAATGAAGGTTGCTAGAGCACCTCTTTCGTTACTAGGCCCCAAGAGAGTTTTTTGACAGGTTATCAAACATTTCTTTCATTCATGAACAAAGCCATGCAACACATGAAATGATGACTGCGCTTCAACTTTTGGCCAGATTTGACAAAGTTCAGCAAAATGCGGAGTCTAGAAAAAAAACAACTTCAACAGGAGATATCGTTGAAACTAGCCTCCACTGCTCCTAGCACATCCCCAATTAAAAAAAAAAAAAAAAAAAAAACTGGTTGACTTGGCAACACAATTTTTAAATGACAGCAGTAGGGAAGACACCGAAGCTTCTATCGGGTTGTTGAACTTTCCAATGTGACTTCTACGCTGTTTCAACGATGTCTCAGACATCGGTACATGCTCAGGAGTGCATGTTGTTTTGATTATTGTGTTCGACTACTATCAAGTGCAACTTTATTCTTTCCCACTGTGGGTGGCTTTTATCCAACAGCATTTCGACAGCATTTACTCAACTTATTACGAGCAATCCTTCCCATCGTGTGGAAGGACTTGTACAGGAGCATGTAGTCGATTGTAGACTGACCTTCTGCAGAAGCTTTACTAGCAGTCTAGTCTCATACTTTTGGAACACTGACTGTCCAAATGCCCCTATTCATTACTGTAAAATACTGTGCAACACTGTACATTAGAGTACTGTACTGTACTGTACAAACAATGTGATGGCTCCAGCACCAGTTCTAGTTGCATGACTAGACCAACTTCTGCACAGGAAAGCTGATCGAACACAATAATCAGGTATCCCAACCTGACAACCATTGGTTCGAGGGACTGAAGAATGCAGGAAAAAAAAGTATAAGGGTGCTTGGTGCAATGAGTAAAAATATATGTTCCCTGCGCCATAGGCTCTTGCCCATTTTCACATTTGCGCAACTATGACTTTCTCATATAGCATGGCTAATACTGACACCACCAAATCTGATATGCATATTATTATTTTTGCGTGGTTTAACTTACTGAAGGGTACAGATTGGGCATGCTCTTATTTTAACATGTTAACGTACTAAAGGTGGGAACTAGGAGCAAGTTGCATTTTTCGTGTATTTCAGATTGTTTTCACTCTCAGTACTTATATTAAAATTACCAAATTATTAGTTTTGTACATGCTTCTTGAGGTGCCTCTTAAAGTTTCACAAAGAATTCTCACAGGCTCTCTGAGCCATTATTTCTGCTTACTTCCACTGAAAACACCAATGATTAGGATACAATTTAATGTATCACGGTATACAATGTGATTATTATGTCCTGAAATTAAATGCTAAAATATAAAAACACCGAAAATGAGCAGATTTCTAGCATTACGAAATAATTAAGTACCTGGTTTGTTTAGAATGCAATCTAGTTCTTTACAGCTGAAAAATAATTAACTAGACTGGACCTGAGTATGCAGTATAAAAAATATATGATATCACAGCAAGCTGGTACAGAAACTTCAAAGCAGTGTTTCTACTCTGGTCTCGCTTCTGTGCCTTTTCAGGCTTACTAAACCTTGTCTCACTGTAAGAGTGACTGTTTTGCTATCACAGGGGTGTAATTTACTAACACAGCTTAACTAACGCAAAACACTCTTTGCCTCAATCAGCCCTCTTGCACCTGTGGACTGTCGGGCATGTTTTACCGTGCTGCACTGGCAGGAGCGAGTCCAGAGAGTGAACTGACGTGTAGTTGGCGACAGTGACGTCTGTGTGGGGTTGCACAATCCGCTCCAATTACGGTTCCATGGTGTTCCTGAATGTTGCCATGCTGTCCGACACAATGCACTGTATGTGACGAACAGGAGTGTCGCTAGAGTGAATGTTTTGACAAGGGAACTTGGTCTTCGTCATGGTTGAAGCAAGCCGATCAGGGAAGCTCCCTGGTCGAAATGCTGGCTCCAGTGGCACTTTCCTTGTTCTACTACCTGCTCATCCCTTAAAATCTCCATCTTCTGGTGAAGTGCTGTGTGGATGCATTGTTTGGAGGTTGCTTATATTAATGAAATAGCAATAACGTGCACACACACACATATATATATATGTATACAGTAAAATCTCAATGATACGATCATGCCTGATATGAATTTTAGGATGATACGAATTTCTCTGAAGTTCCTTATTAGCTTACGACGTGCTAAGGTTCAGATGTTGCGAACCAATTTTGGGCTGCGGTGGACGATACAAATAACCGAGCCGCATCACGATCTCCTGGGGAGTCGGTGAGGCATAGCGTTAGTGCCAGACAGTGGCTGTTGTCAGTTCAAAGCAGTTCAGTTTAAATGTTTGCAAGCACCACACACAAGCCTTCACAAGATTTTATAATAAAATGCTGTAAGTTTAGATAAACGCATGCCCTGATGTCAACTAACCTTGAGCACAGTGTAAAGAAAGAAGACCACCACTCCAATCGTGTACAACGGCATCACGAGGTTCATGGTGCCGCCGGTCTTGGTGGCTTGTCGAGGGGGCTGGCGCATCGATGGATGTGGGAATGGCTGTTACAGACATGCAACGATTTTTCTTGTTGGTACATCAAGCAGTTAGTGCAGAATCAAACAGAGTGTGAAAAAAAAAAAAAAAAAAAGATGACGCAACATCACATTTGAGGGTGATCACTGTTTTGTATATTGTTCCAATGATTGCAACACAAGCCTCTAGTCCTCCATGAAGAATGCATAAAGTAATACGTTTCATCGCATTTACACTGTCACGCAGATGCAATGATTTACACTGTCATGCGCATGCCACGTGTGGTAAAAAGCATCCTAAAGCACATGCATTAGTCAAAGCAGAGTGGCAAGATGTCATTAGCAATAGGAAAGACAAGATGTCAGCGCAGAATACATGGCTGCCTTAATAAACTTTCAGAGATTGCACAAATTTTGGCAGGTGCATGCTACGATCAGCAATGGCTGCCACTGTGCTTAAATTCTTTCATCTGATTGCTACAGTGTATGACTGCATTAATGCACAGTGGCAACGGTGAAGTGCTGCCCTTATATGTTAACTTATGTTAACTTCAATAAGGAAAAGCAAGTCTTCGGACAAGTTGCGAGACAAGGTACGCAAGAGGGGTTTCTAGGTGTGAACAGAAAGCTGATAGGATCGGCAATGACGGCGGTGGTGTTGCTGCAGGCAAGGCTAGGTCAGGAAATTGTTTTGCCTCCACATCATTTCTGCTATTAGGCTGGTATTTCACCAAACGTTCATAAATTTGGTGTCTCCGAGGAAGGCAGTCAACAGGCCTAGAAGCCTTTTTCCTGATTACTCTGGGATCAGAACTGAGTGTGCCAAACACAGCTATTTCTGTGATTACACCGCAGTGGTTTGCTCGAGGATTGCTCCTGTAGTCTTCCTTCTTTAACTTGACAACCTACACTGCCTCTGCTGAGCTGAGCCCTGAGCGGGACAGCACTGAGATTTATGCATACTCACAAACTTGAAACTTGAGCAATTTCACGAACGTTCACGACGACAGTTCTGGCTTGTCCATAAATGTATTACCATTTGCAGAACACCCGATTACCAGAGAGGTGTACAGTAGTAACAACGCTGGCAGTGATGTCTTGTGAAGCACAGCTTAACCAGAGAGCCCACAAAGCTAATACTGCAGTGACATGTTGTATTCTACTTAAATGCTGGCGTAAAGCATTGGTAGTGACACAATCGTTAATACGCAGTCCTTATATGATTGGCCTTCAATAAAAACACTCATGCAATATAAAAATTCTTCAAACACATTGTACTAGGACAATGTCTTACAAGATGCCGCTACCAGCTATGCTACTGCCATCCACAGTTCCGGCAACCTGGTAAACCTGCAACGGTAAGAAGTTTACAGACAAGCTGAACTCCCTAATGACTGCAGTGCAAACGGCAGCCTCCTATGTAATGAAAGGCACAAGTGATGCCTGGGAATGTGAAAGTGAACTACTCACACGGCCCCTCGCATACTCTGGGTCGTGAGGTCGGGCCTGGCCCATGGCTTCGTGCATTCGCGACTGGGCCCCTCGGCCTGGGATCAGGCCTGCACGCAATTAATTCCAAAGCACATTCAGCGAAATTGATGAGGGTTTTTCAAAAGTTAGTCAGATTTCAGGGTACTTCCAAGCATGCAGTCAGCCACACACTCAACAAAAATTCTTGCACAGCTATAATTCACTAAATTACTGACAATTTTTTCCTCTTCTCTCTTTTGCCACCTGTGTTGCCTGTGGCTTGCTTAAACAAAGCAAGGGCAGTGCTATTACTATATGTAAACACCAGTACAAACATGGCACAGGGTGGAACATGTTATAAAACAAACATTTCGGGCATGACGGCTGAAAATGTCAAAGAACTCAAGTGACATTATATGTTGACAAGGAAGATACTGCAGAAGGGTTGAAAATTGAGCTTGCTGGTACACTGAAATTTTCGGAACAGCACTAAACGATGGGACAGGAAAGACAACATGTGGCTACAAACTAACAACATCAAATCTTGCCTCACACCAATACTGAGCGACCCGGTAGTGGCTCAGTGTGACAGGGAGCTATGTGAAACACCGGACAGCCACGCAATCAAGGTATTCCACTTCGCAGACGACTTTCTCGTAGTCTACTGGGCGATAACAGGCGAGGCTGCGAAAAAAATCCGCGTGAATTTCTCGTGTTTTCACCACAGTGCTAGGCGAGTTCGATAACGAAAGAACTAGCAGTTGACGGCGAGCTCCGGTGTCTGGACCTCAAGCTCTTCTTCGGTGAGCATCATCCGTGCTGGAGTTACGCCCAGTGCTCCAAGAAAAGGCTTTTGCCTTTTTGTGAGCACACTCTAAGATAGTGAAGCGTGCTTCTGTCACCAGAGCACTGAAGAGAACCCTGAACACCTCATGCCACCACTAAGTGGAAAGGAGCTTTGAGACACAACTTGAGTGGTTATTTTCAGCAGGTAACACACGCGAGATTCTGGTGGGCATCGCTGACAAGAATTTAATGGAGCTGTGCACATGACGTCACAGGACCGAGGCAAGCCAGTCGAGGGCTACCACAGTGATCTCGTATGTAGATAGGGTCAGCCATTGCCTTAAGAAAATAGCTGGCGGAGTTGGGGTTTGCATTGTTTTCCCTGCACTGAAGAAGCTAGGCACGTTTCGCAGGAAGGCTAACCAGAATGAGCCGAGATGCGGAGTTTTCCGCAAGAAGCACGCGCAACAGTTTGTTGGCTGTGCCGTTGGTGTTGTGCACGAAATCTCCCTGTTCTGCAGCTGAAACTATGTAGGACAGACAGGGTGGTGCCTCAACGAACACCTCGGGGAACTTGCTTGGTCTCCCGACACAGGATGTGGGAGCAACCTAGCAGTTTATGCAGTCTTGTGCGGCTGTACTCCGGCTTTTGATAAGTGCCAAATCCTTAGGCGACACAAGGACCAAACAATGCGCGAAACCATTGAAGTGTAAGCAATTTATAGAAGGGGTGTGTCAGCGTGCCATCACTTAGTTTAACTGATAAAGAGCAAAATTATGTGGAAGTTTAGATCATCTGATCAAGTGACTTAGCTGTGTGCTCTGGTTGTTAGGTTGGATATTTGGTCTCCCACTGAACTAATTTTTAACCGACTGCGCATCTTCTTTCACTATATATGTCCTTTAAAAAAAAAATTAAAATGTGTTGTTAGTCTGCGCCCATGTGTTGTTTTTCTTGTCCCACCATTTAGCACCGTTCCAAAAGTTTCAAGGAATATACAGTAGAGCCCGCTTAAATGGAACTTGAAGGGGCAGAAAATAAAGTTCCATTTATCAGAGGTTTCATTTATGCGAAGAATGCAAAAATCACGATAAAATTGTTTTATTTCAAAAGCATCGAATGTGTTAATTTCACTGTGCTGAACAAAAGACGTTATTGCACACTCTGTTTGGAATATCACCGCTTCTGTAGCACAAGCTATTGTTCAAGCACTCTCGTTTTTTGACTGTTGCCATTACGATGCACAAAGGAGCGTGAAAACTAGGCAATGTCAACGCTACAGAGCAGCCACTAATGTCACGGCAGTGCAACTGGCTGACTGATTGGACTTTCTTGAATATTTGGCATCATAGTCTGACACACTTGTCGACCTACTCCTGTTCCATATGAAGTATGATGGTCGATAAGGTAGGTGCACTTTTCGTTTCAATTCCATTTAACTGGAGTTCACACACAAAAAAGTGCCTCATTTAAACGAACTTCATCAACATTGTTCCTATGGGTGGACAACCAAATTTGGTACCCTTGTCCCATTTATTCGACATTTTCGTAAAAGCTAGTTTTCTTTATCCGGAGTCTACAGTACATACCTATCAGCATACGCTAAAATGTGGAGAGTTGTGAACTACTCCAATGCGCTGTTTTGATTCCAGGTGTACCTGCATTCGTAAGAGTGGCTCAATTTAGACTCGAAAACGTACATTTGGGACTACTTCATGCTCAGCTAGGAACTGGCCACACAGTGACTGCCTGTTGCAGTGCAGTTTGAAACACCTCTTGGGCCATGAGGGCTGTCAGTCAGCTTTGTACCTACACAATTACCAACGACCATGGCAAGCTTTAATTCAAAGAATTAGGTGCAATCAACAGACATGTAAGCGTCAACCAACTCATTGGGCTGTCAAATAGGGCACCAAACATACTGCAGCGTGGTGTGCTAGATTTTCTGCTATGCGTAGTAAAACTTGACTTCAATCCTAGCTTCACTTGGCGCTTGTGTAAAACCAAGGCAACCTCTGTCAGCTGGGTGAAGGCGGCAAGCTTACACTAACTCTGCGCACAATTTATGCAAAAACGTCCTGGGTTCAAGGTAAGTGATCCTGAAATTAGAAACAGCCCTGAAGATTGTAGTTATGCACACTCCTCTACATCAAGCATGTTATTCGACCAATATGTCAAGGCTAGCTGGTATATATGCCACAGTTTGTAACTGAGGCTGCAAATACACTGGTTACCCACGCTTTTCCACATGCGAACTGAACTGGCTCTAAGGCCAGGTCGACGTAAATTGGTGGCGCTTAATAGGTTACTTCGCGAAATTTGAATGGTGAATGTCTTTTTGCAGTGTGCAAGTTTCCACTAAGTGAGGCAGCTTGGTGGCTTGACTGCGCATAAGTTACTTGGAAGAAACACGACGATGTGCAAAACGGAAAACAAGGCATACATGGCACACTTGAGGTACTAGTAGAATATGCTTTCTGCAATAATCAGTGTAAAATGTGGCTATCGTCAATGGAAAAGACCAGGCAGTTCAACATTGCATGGACAGCTGCGTTGAAGCAAAGAACGAATCGCTTACCGTCCGGTCCTTCTTGTGCCGAAAACGACATGGAGAAAGCTGCCTGCATCATTGGGTAGAACACTTTGGGCCAGAGGACTGTGAAGCAACCGACCACGATTGCAAGCACGGCGATGCTTTTCCCAACGCCAATATCCGAATTCGCCATCTTTCGGAATCGCGCTTGCGAAGTGCGATCGGCGTTCTGCTAGTTTCGCTCCCGGTGTTCTGCGGTTAAGCGCACTTCATGGTTGAGCCATAACCTTCCTGTACGTCCACATGCTTGCTTAGTAGCGCTAGAGTGTACTAGAACAATTCTAGGTCACTCTAGTAGCGCCAAAACGATAGAGAACCTTGCTGGGGCCGTGGTAGCTTTGAGGGGAGAAAATGAGCGATCAGAAAACGGAACGGTTTGAGACACGGTTAGGGAACACGGTTACGGTAACATCCAACTTGTCTTGTGATATGTCTACAACGATGGCTACCATGACGTCTTGTCACTTTTCGGCTTCTCCAGTCAAAAAAGCGAATCCTTTGAGATCGGCATAGAGCCGTCACTGGGAAGTGGATATATATGGTGGTTCCCTTGAAGTACTTGAAGCATCCTTGAACTAGCCTATACTGATCTCAAAGGCCATGTTATTGGACTAAAGGTGCCCAAACATGGAGGAGCGCTTCAAGAAAACAACCACACTTAGCCAGTGGTAACACCCTCTAAATAAACAAATGTAAATCTTGAAGGCTATGTTTTTGTTGGTAGCATGCGGCAGAAGCGATTGCGGAAGCCAGAAAAACGTCATAGACCTCAGGTTTTGGACACCAAATATTGAGCATTGCCTCCGAGATTAAACAGCGCTGCGACTGAGAGCGCGCCGTTTTATCTCAAAGGCCATGTATTGATGCAGGGTAAAAAATTGGAGGATGCTTAAAGGGCAACTCCGGCAATTTTTTGACCATGTCGAGCTAATAAAATATTTAGGTTCCCGAGACCCTCCTGTGACGCACCTGATAGGAGAATTGTTCTGCAAATTCGAAAATAATTTTAAATAAGCAAAAAAGCGCAAAAACGAAACCGAAACCCGAGCAAGCAGCGGAGCGAACCTCTGAGTGTGACGTCACGAATGTATCCCCGGCGGAGAAGGCGCGCAACGCATGCCGGTCTCGCCCGCGGGGAGAACGAAACCGGCGAAGAGCAGACGCTCAGCTTATTCGTGACCACGCCGGACCTTCGGGGACCTTCGGGTGACATTGCATGTAAGCTGCACCACCTATTCGGATCTGTCAAACAGTGGCAGTTATGATTCAGAAGAATTCAATAGCCACGAATCGCCGTCCTCCACCACTAGAGCCAGCACCCATGCGCAACATATCGCGCTGCGACATGAAGACCAAGGGTAGCCCTAACCACTGATATACGTGCTGCTTGCTATTTTAGGTGTTTTACCCCTCTCAGGGAACCGCTTCGCATGCTCACTGTAAGATGTGGAGCACGACTTTCCGCATTTGTATCCCACAAGAACGCCGCTGACAGTCCAAAGCACCGAACGGTGCATTTGTTTACATCGGCAGGTACAGCGACCACTCGTACGTCGTTCGCTTGAGATAGCCGCTCATCAGTGACATCAATTAATGTCAGAACATATCAAAACACGTAGATTTTGTGCATGTAAGCACCGTTACATCACTCCGGGTCGCGCTGATGCGTGCGACCACGCACCTTCGGAAACAGAGAGCGGGAGACCCTATAGTAGGGAAGCGTTATGCAGCCTGCTTATTCTTCGTATTCTCTTCATGCACACAATTAGTGTTCCGTAAAGTAGACATAGATTGGGACATTGCGCGTATGATCGTCCATTTAGAGAATGTATAGTTTTGTCGCGGAAACGCTGATGTCATGAAGTATGACATCGTTGGCAGCTGAACGAGACGGTTGTTTACGCATGCTGTATCGAAGGGGCCTCCGCTTAATTGCTGCCCATGTGGGATACGAGGCAAACAGTGCACCTCGTAAGCTAAATAATGTCAGCATAACAATGGGTAATAATACACCCGTGGATTTGCGTAGTCACATTTCATTTAGGGAAGCGCCGGCGAGTGCCACTGGCCGCATTCGAGAACGGCAACGTATACGGATGTTGATTGCGCGTCGTGTTGTCGCTTTTAGCTTTTTGCGTGTGCACTGTACGAAATGAGGAATGGTTTATTTCAAATCCGTATGGTCAAAACTGAACTATAGAAGCAGCTTTCCTCATCCTAATAGCTTAATTAGCTTCATATCAGTGGGTCTGGTCCGCCAGCAGCAGACGCACGAACTTGGCCAGTGTGATAGGCTTAACCTCGGCTGAACGCGATCGGCATCGGCTCAAACTGTGTTTGCGGATGGCGAAGGCTGAAGTTCGTGCAGCCAACAACGCAACACCGCTTGCCACCCCGCATCACTTGCCCATCCACAGGTAATGCAACTTCTCGCGACAGCAACATCTCACGCCAAGCGCTAGCTCACGATCGTCGACTCCTGCGCGCTCTCGTCGCTGTCGTCTGCATGATCCCGGCATGCTCTGCGCATGGACCATTCCTGACGTCATACACAATGTGGCCTATAACTGAGGAGGGGGTAAGGTAGGGTGCTCGAGGCAATAAATTAAATTCATTTGTAAAAAATCTGTGCAACTCTCAAGCCTGCTTTTTTTTAGGACATGACGGAGGTATTCAGAGGAACAGACCCAGCGAATTTCATTGACATCCGTTGACATCGAAAAATCGCCGGAGTTGCCCTTTAAGCTACGTGGAACGCGATAGCGTTATCGGGCCCCGTTCGCATCGCATTTTTCTTTCAGTGGGCTTCACTGCAACACAGAAAGTGGGAAACCCAGCTTACAAAGACCAAGGTTACACCGATCTCCTTAAAGTCGGCTTCACTTTTAAACAGAAATGCATTGCTGGGAAGACGTTTTTCCAGGGGCAATATCAGTCGTCTTATATTAAATTGTGAAGGCCCTAGCACCTTTTTTTGTTATTTTATGAATTGTTTGTTATTCTCCCTACGCGCGCGCGTGTCTAAAACGCATTAGGCAGGCGAAGTCCCAATTTGATCTGCCGAGGATGCGAGCACCATCTAGATAAATTTTCACACGTAGCATACCCGAGCCCGCCGGTGTTGGTATGGTAGAAATGCTGGAAAAGGGTTTGTGTATGAGTTTCCTCGTAACAGAATGATGTTTTCTCGTACATTCAAATTACAATCCGACGCCACCATGTCTGTAGGTTGTGGTTAAGTCGTACTTTACCATTTTCTGACGGATTTCACTGTGAGAAATTCAATTTTTGTTCACCAAAACCTTGCACCATGTGGAGGGCCGGTGCGGTCGGGGTGGTTCGGGATGATTTTCTCCTTCGCTAGCACCTTGCTCCACGCTGAGGGCCTGTGCGGTCGGGGTGGTTGGGAATGATTTTGACGTCGACGCCGGATTTTCTGCGACACGGGGCAGTCTTTATTCTATGCCGTTAACGCGGTCGCGTTAAAACTAAGGGGAAAGGCTGCCCAGTCAAAAAAAGTGAATTGGTCCAACTGGTCATACCGATTGCTAGCAATTGGACCCAAATGGAATGAATCGGAAACCAACTGGAATGCTAACTAGAATTGGAAAAAACCGTTTGGCCCTCACAGTTCCAATTCGTCTCCCAGTTGGAATGCTTGTTAATCGAATTGGTTGCACACACTCCAATTAGAGACCCGTTGGAACAGTAATTTCCAATCGGTCTCCCAATCGTAATTCTTTTTTGTCCAATTTGTACATCTCCGATCGGAGTAGACCAATTGTAACTGTGCTATTCCAATTAAAATTCTGGTTGTTATGTTTCTTACTAACATGGCAGCCTAACTAAAAGTGCCTTTAGCTCAGGTTATAATTCCAGACCCATGGAATTATAATCATCTTATTATAATCTTATCAGTTCTTGACTTCATAACTTTCCGGCTAATTGAGCCAAGCATGCACATTCTGAATTTAAACCCTTGCTAGGGTATGTCAAGAGCTGCAGTCTTACACCGTCTTACTGTCCGTACGGCCAATCAGATGTGGCCAATCAGAATCAGCCCGAACTGTGAACGCTGCCAAGTGTCTGAAACCAGATGTGAGTTTCCTGTTTATTACCCTGCAATGGTGTAGGGGAAATAGGGGTTGGAAAGAGGGCAAAGTGAGAGAGGAAAAAAATGTCGCAGTTTCGCCCGAAAGACGAAGCATCAATTGTGATAGCAAATTAGTAGAGAGCTATAAGGAGTAGGGATAGTAGTTTTATCGGTTGCATAAACTTGACACATTCGCTTACTAACTGAATTAACAAGCGTGGTGTCAGCGCGCACAAGCAACCATGAATAGACTCGATGACCGCAGACAACCACTGTCAAAACGCGGGTGTGGGGAAGCGCGGCCGCCGCAGCGAGCGAAGGTTCGTGCGGTATATCGTTTCAACGGAAACTGAGCGGCGTACCCACAGCGCATACAAAGGCCAGAGCCGTGTGGCGATCGCTTTCAAGATTCGGCGCACGCGACAATACCGACAGCCGGCACAGGCGCAAAGTACAAGAACGCATTTGTTGGCAGAGTAGAAGTCCCCCCCCCCTCCCTCCCTCCCGCGCTGCCTTCCCGCTTTGCTCCTTTCGCGTGGGAGATTGCGTCGCCAGTTCCCCTTGCGCCCGGTTGCAAGATACGCATTTGGTGCCGCAGCACAGCGTCGCCCCCCTCCCCCTCCCTCCCTTACGGTCTCTCGCGCGGCGTAAGTCGCGTTCTCTCTCCGCTGTGTGTTCGCGCTCCGTGAAGGCGCGCGTCTCCCGCGCACTTTCACTCGAACATACGGCGCGCGGCGACGATTTTATCGCCCTTGGACTTTATACGGAACCTCACGGCGACGGCGACGACGACGACACAGACACAGACAGCACAAATCCGCTTGAAGTGTATAAAAGAACAGCAACAGATAACAGGAAAGACGTTCCAATTACAGGCGTTCACACAGGCCGGTCGATCTCAAGAGGAGCAGTAGTTTCTGCATGGCCTTCTGATGCGATGTTAAATCCCGTCGATGTTGTCAAATTCTTTCTTCCGGGAGAAGCTATTCATCCAGCTGGGTGAACACCAGCTCATCATCATCATCATCAGCCTATATTTATGTCCACTGAAGAACGAAGGCCTCTCCCTGCGATCTCCAATAACCCCTGTCTTGCGCTAGCTGATTACAACTTGCTGCCTGCAAATTGCTTAACTTCATCACCCCACCTAGTTTACTGCCGTCCTCGATTGCGCTTCCTTTCTCTTGGTACAAATTATGTAACTTTGATGGTCCACCGGTTATCCATCCTACGCATTACGTAGAATCCCAGCTCCATTTTTCCCGCTTAATGTCAACTAGAATAACGGCTATATCCCCATTTGCTCCCCGATACACACCGCTCTCTTCCTGTCTCTTAACGTATAGGCCTAACATTTTTCGTTCCAACACTCTTTGTGCGATCCTTAACTTGTTCTCAAGCTCCTTTGTTAACCTCCAAGTTTCTGCCCCATATGTAGCACCAGTAAAATGCAATTAATGTATACCTTTGTTTTCAACGACAGTCGTAAGCTCCCAGTCAGGATTTGGTAATACCTGCCGTATGCACTCCAACCCAATTTATTCTTCTGTAAATTTCTTTCTCATGATCACGGCCCCTGTGAGTAACAGACCTAGATAAACATGCTCCTTTATAGATTCTAGAGGCTGACTGGCGCGATCCTAATGGCGATGGCTGGCGAACACCAGCTCATACGCGTTCCAAAACCTATACGCGTTCCGCATAGGGATGGCCGACACAGACAATCGCAAAATGCAGAGACAATCATGAAAATCGCGAAAGCGATTGTCTCTGCACACTGTACTGCGGGCATTGGCATAGAACATGACGAATTGTTTTCTCGTCGTCCCAATCGCCACATGCTGTGGTGTCGGCCATCCCTATGCGGAACGCGTATAGGCTTGCACACGATAAATATTATTATCACAACAATTATGCAGGTCGATGTTCGCCTTATTCACACGTGCTGTGTGTCTGTCGCTGCTACAAACCAACCGTCTTGGCGCAGTGGCTTCCGAGTTGCGCTGTTAAGCCCGGGGGGCACGGGATCAAATCCCGGCTGCGGCGGCAGCATTTAGATGGGGGATAAATTAAAAACGCCGGTCTACCGCAGTTAAAGAGCCCCACGTGGTCAAAATGAATCCGGAGTCTGTTTACTACGGCGTGCCTCCTAATCATATTGTGGTTTTGGCACGTGCAGTACCAGGTTTTTTGTCCTCTCTACAGTATCTCGTTTTGAACATGCTAAATTACACACACACACACACACACACACACACACACACACACACACACACACACACACACACACACACACACACACACACACACACACACACGCACACACACACACACACACACACGCACGCACGCACGCACGCACGCACGCACGCACGCACACACGCACGCACGCACGCACACACACACACACACACACACATATATATATATATATATATATTTGCCATCAGTCGTACATGATGGCGGAAGAGGCAGTAAAAGCCGCCCAACAAATCGGCAACTTGACAAAGCCGCAAGCTTCCGCTTTGAGTGGGCTTTGTCGGAATATATATATATATATATATATATATATATATATATTACAAGCACGGGGTACAGGAGTTTATTTAGGCTACGAACAGCAGGAATGGCCGCTGCACAGTCGTGGGCCGGAGAAGCTCCGGCACCACTAGAAGGAAGCGTTCCTCCGTGCTTCAGTGGTTCCTTTTGTACAGAAGCCCGTCACGTACACAGTAGCTGCTTGTTGCAGTAGGACACAGTGAAGTTATATTCCTGCAACCTCAAAGGTCAGCACGCAAGGCGACCACAAGGGTCGCGAAGGTTCACGAGCCAGCACAGAGAATGGTGGTCTGTGACGACTAGGAATGGGAGTCCGTACAAGTGAGAGCGAAATCGCTGAACCGCAAAGATTACAGCGAGGCATTCTTGCTCTGTCACTGTGTAATTGCGGTCAGGTTCGAAAGTAAGAGCAAAGACCCAGAAAACTACGAAGTTTCTTCACTGACTGCGGTGCACTGAATGCCTCAACAGCTGCCGTCTTGAGGGGATCAGGCCGGATACCGTCTTTGTCAACAAGATGACCCAGCACAAGGGTTTGACGGTCACCAAAGCTACATTTCTTAGAGTTCCGAACCAGGCCAGCGTTTTTGATGCAGTCAAGGACAATATCCAGGCGCGTATTATGCTCATTAAATGTGCGCCCGAATATAACGACGACGTCAAGATAGCACATACAGATGTTCCACTTTAGCCCACCCAGAATGGTGTCCATGAACCTTTCAAAGGTTGCTGGAGCGTTGCGCAACCCAAATGGCATCACATTGAATTCGAACAACCCATCCGGAGTTATGAAGGCTGTTTTCTCCTTGTCTGCCGGGTCCCTCGGGATTTGCCAATATCCTGAGCGTAGGTCCACTGAAGAAAAATAAGAGGCCGAATGAAGGCAATCAATTGCATCATCAATCCGGGGCAGCCGATAGACATCCTTCTTAGTCACGGCGTTTACTCTTCGATAATCGACGCAAAATCTCCAGTTACCGTCTTTCTTTCTGACGAGTATGACCGGAGCTGCCCAAGGACTCCAGGACTCTTGTATGATCCCATTTTTCATCATGTCACTCACTTGTTCCCTGATTATGTTGCATTCGTTAGGTGAGACACGATAAGGCTTTTGCCTGATCGGGCGCGCAGATCCCGTATCGATAGTATGGCGCGTTCGATACTTGGGAATCGAGAACGCTTTGTCCGGCTGCGCAAAGTCAAAAACTGACAGATGCTTATAGAAAGCGTATCCACCAAGGTATGGCGCTCCCTTGTGCTGAGCGACTTGTTTATCATAGACAGAAGCTTTTTGTCCGAGACGTGGCGAAGGTCAGCAGGTTCACACGGTGGGTCTGTTAGTACGGCTATGGACGAAGACGTGTATTTTGTAAAGTAGGCGAGTTTCAAGCCGTCTGGAAGCGAGACGGGTTCTGCCGAGCAGTTGGTCGTCCACAAACCAGCACGCCCGTTGCCGATGGATACCACACAATGAGGGACAAAAACGTTCTTCTTCACACAATTTAGAGGCATTTGTCTACGGAGGCATCGAAACTGTCTCGAACTTCACCGCGACATACAACCGGCACGCACACAGAGGTGGACGCAGGCACAACAGTATCTGCAGATACACAAAGTTCACCTTGACTGCAAGTCTCCTCTAAGAGCCCGGACGAAACATGGCCATAGACGAAAACTTCCCCCGTGCGATAATCGACGGTCGCACCACACTGTCGCAAAAAGTCGATGCCCAAGTGAAGGAAAGGGCTAAAGGTTGATGGTCAAAGTCATAGTCATGAGCATGACTAAGGCTTTCGCCTTAAGGTCTCTTAGGCATAGCTAAAGAAACTCCTGAGGACTCATGAGATGAATGTCATGGCATGCGTGTCACGTAGGTCATGAAAGAGCCGCCTACGTCTTGGTACTCTCATGGTCGTTTCGTTAAGTTTGTAGGCTCCCCGCACACTGCTTCGCATAATATCGATTCCCACAGGGTGTGGGATCTGCCGGCTTTTTTTTTTGCCCTAGAGACATTCAAAATGGGCTGAGATAATGCAGGCAAAAAAAAAAAAAAAGCTTCACAGGGGTATATGAGCTGGGTAAAAAAAAATGTTGCATTTCCTTCTAACAAGCACTTTCTTTTCATGACTTGCTCCGTGCCGTTGAAGTAACGATGCAGGGCTAGTTCTACTTCCGCGACGTTTGAATGGTGAAAATAATTGTTTGAGCTTGATCATAATCACATGGTGTAGGTGTCCATCGACACGCAGAACTTGTGGCAAACCGTCGCCGCAAAGTTTACACACGCAGTCCGGCGCACACAGAAAATGGTGTTTCCACAGAGCAGCAAAACGGAGGACGACCGCGCGCTGCACCCTCGGCGGTTGCAAGTTTTTTGGGCGCTCGCAACTGGCGCCGCAGCGCTCCCCGCGTGCTGCTGTAGTTGTATGTAGGTCCATTAGCCTGGTGCCGTCATGGCACAGTGCACGACAAAACTTGTGTGGAATGTCATCTGCTTCCTGCCTGCGGGATTGTGCACGAGTGATTAATGTTTCAAGTGAATATTGCTGTGACAAATAACCTGAAAAATACCAAAGCGAAGTTAAAATTGTCACTTTAATGGCGCATATAGGGGTATATAAGCTGGGTAAAAAAAGTCGCAGTTTCGCCCGAAAGGCGAAGCATCGATTGCGATAGTAAATTAGTAGACGCAGTAAGGATGTTAGTTTTATCGGCCGTATAAACTTGCAAACATTCGCTTACTAACTAAATTAACAAGCACGGTGTCACGCGCGGACAGGTAAACACGAACACATCTCGCTCGAAGACCACGGAAACTCGCTGTCAAAACGCTGCAGTCAGGAAGCGCGGCAGAAGCAGCGAGCGAATTGACCTTCGTGCTGTCTCTAGCTTCAACGCGAATTAAACGTCGAAAGCACAGCGCATACGAAGCTACCGGCACTCGGCGCATGTACTCTGTCGGCATTGCAAATCGCTTTGAGATGAGGCCCGCGCGGGTGCGCGCATTGTGCAAGTCACAGATTGCTGTTAAGATACAGCGACCGCGCGGCCGCTCCGTAAGCAGCAGCCGCCGTCAGAGTAGAACATCGCCCCCCTCCCTCGCCTCCCCCCACCCCCGTGCCTCGAGCGTTTCAGAAGGAGCGCTTTTGCCCGGCTTTTTCCAACGCGCGCGCGAGATTGAGCTGCGACCGTCGACGGACCCTCGCAAGCTTTCACTCGCACATACAACGCGCGACGCGCGGCAACGATGTTACCGTGGGTGGACTTTACACGGAACGTCACGGCAACGGCAGAAATGCGCTTGGAGTGTCCATATAATTGCTATCGCAATAAAAAAAACCACAGAAAAGACCGTACTCGAAGTGACAGCCTGACGTAGTTGTACAGTTTCCAATACACACTTGCGTGCGCAATACAAGGCCACGACCTTATAATTTTGATGACATAATATATATATATATATTATGTAGATATATATATATATCTACATATATACATCTACTATAATATACTATATATATATATATATATATATATATAGCGCGGCAGTTATATGCAAAATAATAGCTGTATTAAAATTGAAAGTTCACCAACCGGTGTCCAGGCGACGTTTTTTTCCTCAGTTGTTCATGCCGTTGAAATTGCATATGCTCTCCGATTAGCATGGCGCCCTTGCCATTGTTAAGATTGATGGTCCCTCACGCAAACTTCCAAATAAGCGTTCCCCCCTCACCCCCTTCGTTAGACGATGATTGTTCAAAATCTTGGATTTCCTTGACGTACGCGCTAGAAAGCTTTCGTTTCCTTCCCATTTTTAGGTCTTCCTTGCACAAGAACATTTATGCGACAAGTGCCCTGATTTCACGAAGTAGAGGCTAATAAAATCAGTATTCGCATGAGGCGATTGCACGGTGCTGACACACCATGGAATCAGAAATCGGTGCTGTAAGAAAAGTCGCAATTTAACCCGAAAGGCGAATGATCGATTGCGATAGCAAATTAGTAGACAGCTTTACGAAGTAAGAATAGTAGTATTATCGGCCGTATAACTTGGAAACATTCGCTTACGAACTAAATCAACAAGCATGGCGTCACCCGCGCACACAAGCAAGCATGAACACATCTCACTCGATGAACGCGCACACTCGCCGTCAAAACGCTGGAGTGAGAAAGCGTGGCGACAGCAGCGAGCGAATTGCCCTTCGTGCTGCCTCTCGCTTCAACGCGAACTTCAAGCGGCGAAAAGAGAGCGCACACGAAGCTATTAGTCCTCGGTACACCTAGACTCCGTACTCATTGCAGATCGCTTTCAGGATAGGGTCCCTTCGCAGATCGCTTCCAAGATACGCCGGAGTAGAACGGCTTTCCCCCTCCCTCCCTCCCCTTCACCCCTGGTACCTAGCGCGCGACAGACGACGCGCTTTCTCCCCGCTTTCCTCCCTTGTGTGCGCGAGATTGAACCACAATCGGCGGCTCACCTTCGCACGCTTTCACTCGCACATACAGCATACAACGCGCGGCGGTGATGTTATCACACTTGGACTTCATACAGAACATCACGGCGACGCCACCGACGACGGCAGAAAAGCGTCTGGAATGTCCATATAATGGCTATCGCCGTAAAACCTTTTTGTGCTGAAGGTGCCGATGACGAAAAGCACGACCACAATAGCGCTTATCATCCATCCAACTTGGTCTTTCAGTTTTTTCGGGCTGGTGCTGCTTTACCGCTCTAAAAAAGTCCAATTCGGGTTTTTTTCCCGGTCGTCGTGGTAAAGATACAACAGAATCGTCAAAAGTTTACCGGTTAATGTTTTTCGGCTGTTGTCGCTTTAAACCGAAAAACACTGAACCCGAAAACCTCTAACACTACAGTAAAACGTTACCATACAGCGGTGGTCGAAGAAAATATTTAAATTAAGCGGGAGCGTTGCTATAAGAGGAGACCCCCAAACGCATGGTGCAGCCAACAAAATTTCTTGTATCGATAAAAGACGCCAAAACCTGTGGAATCAACTTAATGTTTACTGTGTTGGGAGAACAGTGGCCCATCTCACCGTTGAGCATAGCTTCAAGGAAGTGGAAATCTTGGGTCTTCACATAAGAAAGTTCTAAAAGGGCCACAATGATCAAGCATAATAGTACAAGGTGCTCCTTCGAGCAGTGTGAAATTCCCCAGCGAAACCATATGCGCATGAAAGGGACGCGTTCACTGGACCAGACAAAAGGAAGAAACCGGGCCCGTCCTCCGCGGCATGACGTCATTTCCTGCCGAGCAGGCCCCGGAAGCGCTGCCAGAAGTTTCTCGGCGGCTTTGCCGCACGGCCCTGACACCGTGCCCGGGCTTCATGCAGGCCGGTTGTGTCACGTGCCACCATGACTTCTTGGCCTTCTTCCAGGTGCCTGCATTGAAAGACGCTTTCAAGCAGCGCACTTCCTGTGCTGCCGGATCAGTTGCTCTGCAACAATTGGGAACATATCAATGATCACTCGGTACGTTTCGCATACATTCGGGCACAAAAGTTTGTGGGCGGCGCTCACATAGAAAAACGGTCAACTTCACCGTATTCAGCGTTCTCAAACAGCAACTGACCGGCGCGCTATGATTGCAGAGCGAGAAGCTTTAGTCGGCCCATCTCAGTTGGAAGTTGCATGGCCATGGTACAAATGAGCGTCTTCCCTGTGTAGTGTTAGCTTACAGTTTTGTGTAGTGTTAGCCTTTTAGCAAATTTGTCACCATATTTAGCGATGTTTCTGTCTGTTTAGCTGCAAGTAGCTTATTTTTTAGCGACATGACAGAAAAGTTTGGCGACTCGTTAGCGACTTTAAACTAAAGAAGTTGCTTCTAAAATGGCTTTCTCTATATAGAACGCACTTTATTATTGAAAAGCTACAAGTATGCGGCTAAAATCTACTGTACGGTGAGTGGGCTCGGGGACCTTGATGGTTTAATGGTGGTCTCCCCACACTGAGGTTACATACTGCGGGTAATTGCGCCGATGGAAACAGGCATCACGCCCATCTTTTCTGTTAAGAAAACATTTTAGAATAGGTTTTAATCCCACGGGTGCTAAAGTTTCAGTATATGGGTTGTTTTTTTAAGACCATACACAATTTTTTAATAAAATGGTTATGAGCGCAGCGAACGTGGCATTCTCGCAGACGATTTCCTAGGCGAGGCTGGGCGTACGTTACTGCTGATAACGTGGGTTTCAGAAAACTAATGAACAAAATCACCAATTGACCTTTTCATGAGTGCCTTCGGGGCAGTTGTCTGAACGGCAAATCTCGAAGCAGAGAAAACACGGGGAATGCGGGAGATGGAAATTCAGGACGATGAGCAAGACGAGAACAAGGTGAGAGCAGGAGCCAACGTTTCGACAAGTGGACTTGTCTTCTTCAAGGCCTTGAAAGAAGACATGTCCACTTGTCGAAACGTTGGCTCCTGCTCTCACCTTGTTCTCGCGTTGCTCAAATTTCGAAGCAGAGACACGTGCAGGCGCGCCCATTCTTTAAAGATCTTGAATATCGCACCTAATTCGAGATATTCACCATAAAATTCCCAAGCTCAATCGAGGCAGCATCGAGACTGAGCGTGTCTCGCAGCACGTCGGACAGCAGCGCCCCGTAAAGAAGTGTGGAGTGAAAATCGAATGATCGTCAGGCAAAACGCTCAGGCGGTGCTCTGCTTCAGTATTACTTGGATTTACCCCTGAAGATTCGATGATAAATATTTCGAATACGGTGAGACCTTCAAGAGTAAAAAGAAAATGAGGGTGCGCATTAGACTGTAACTGCCTTCGAATTATCCATTTCAACTACTGCCACAAGGCACTAATAAGAAAGCTAATCAATTTTTGTTAATTGGTCTTCTGAAGCTCACGTTATTAGCGGCAAAGTATGTCCGCCTCGCCTAGGTACTCGTCTGCAAAAAGGCCACGTTCGGTGCGCTTATCTCATAAAAAAATCTGCATTGTCTTAAACAAACAAACAAACAAACAAACAAACAAACAAACAAACAAACAAACAAACAAACAAACAAACAAACAAACAAACAAACAAACAAACAAACAAACAAACAAACAAACAAACAAACAAACAAACAAACAAACAAACAAACAAACAAACAAACAAACAAACAAACAAACAAACAAACAAACAAACAAACAAACAAACAAACAAACAAACAAACAAACAAAGCACCTGTATATACGTTCGAGTGCTCGTCGTCCGCAAGCGTAACAGTCAATTAAATAAATGGAACCTATTGCAATTAATCGAAGGGATACATCTGTAATACAGTATGCGAATAACAGGACAGATGAAATGTAGAAAGGCGATCATATCGGAGCGGATGGGCTTGTTCACGTAAAGAGCGCTCACGTGAAGTTGAACGCCCCACTTCTCTTCCTCAAGGAATTCGGACAAATCAATACTGTAAGGAGCTATCGGGTGGATCATTAATGCACCGATTGACCGATGTAAATGTCGTGTAATTGTCCTCACCGCGTTAACAACATGACCAAGCGCGTTGCTTCCACGAGCTCCGAACGATGGGAAATTTTAGCGAAGTATGTCATCGTGCAGTGGCGTACCTACCCTTTCTCGAGGGGGGGGGGGGGGGGGGGGCAAACCGCAAAAAAATCTGACCTCTCTCTCTCTCTGTATATATATATATATATATATATATATATATATATATATATATAGCGAATTACTATTACACTAGGTGAAAGAGCCTGAATATGCGTCTCTCAGTTATTTTTATATTTACCAGACATAGACATATTTCTCAATCACACATAGGGAACCATCGCGGCCTGAAAAATTGTTTGCATTTGCATTTACGTATGACAACTATATAAAATTTCAGGATGCAGGAACAAAAGGCAATGAGTGTCTCACAGAGGTCTCGGATCCCGCCCAGTAGCAGCAGTAGTAGAGAGCACATAAAAAATTTACATTTGCTACAAACAATATTTATAATTAAACGAACTTGGTATTTAAGATTACAGCCTAAATGTATCGCTAGTGTAGGTAACAGTATTGTCGAAGTTCTACGCAACAAAGTACAATAAGCATAAATTACTTGCAATATTCACTAGAAAAAAATGACAGCAGATGTGTGCGACAACCCGATTTCCAGCGAAGCTGTTTCTTTCGAACAGTTGCAATAAAATTTTAAATTTCTTATAATTATTATGCATACATTAAAATGTTGCTCGTACATGACTGTACCATTTGAAGCTTTGCCCGCAATAATTCCTTGGAGCACTTCTTGTCGGGAATTTTTAAAAAGCCAGTAATTCATCAACACACGTGATACTTCGCTATAACATTTGCCATGGTGCCCTCTCTTTCTCCCTCCCTGCCTCCTCCCCTCACCCTCCTTACTCAATTTCCACTAGATTTGATATTGGTTGAGTTCACAGTTCTTCCAGAGCTACGAGATAAATTTTTTAAAGCACATTCGTAAAGCTCCGGATCACTTGTAGGCATAATTTGCTGCAAATGTCCTAATTAGTCCCCTGTCTTTAAAAGTTTACCTACATATTGTCCATAACGCGCTCTTTACTTTCGCCAAATATAAACAAAATGTCTTTCACCGAGGACATCGCTCAAACCAAGTCTGAACGTGTTATGGCGCCTGAAAATAGGGACAAAAAAAAAAAGATGGTTCAATACTTATACGCAACGCTTCTCGCCGAATCAGGAACGTAGCCCCACGAGGCTTCACATTAACAAACATATCTTAGGAGTGACATAGCCCGGATAGCAATAACGAAACTTCATGCCGATCTAAAGGATCTTCTATGCCGAACCGAATAGGAGGGGACAAGGATCGTCCCTGTCGGTTGGCGTACTGTGCTTTTTCTACCAGGGAACGCCAACCAGCCTGGCTTCAATACCCTCCTGAATCGTCGTGTTACAGCAACGCCACCAAATAACAAACGCGCATCCGCGCGACTTGTACCAGAATGCTGCGCACGGACCTGTAGTAGACGTCGTAGATGGCGGACAACGCTCGCACCTGCTCTCGCGTGGCGATGGCCAGCGACACTAGGAGGAGGGTGGCCAGGCACAGTGCCAGCAACAACATGGAGGTGGGGAAGGCGCGGTCGCGCATCCGGCTGAACAGGGCGTCAGCGCAGCTTCGCGTGTTCACGCGGGCCCAAGCCGCCTGGTCCGACACCTGCAACGTCATCGGGCACATGGATGGTACCCGTAAGAGTGCAGTTGGTGCCACGTCGTAAGCGGCTCAAAAGAGGACGAGAACCACACAGGACGAGCACCGTCTATCGTCTGAAAGTTTATTCAAAAAGAAAGTGCGAATATATATTTGACCAGGCGTGGAACAAGCCAATAAGTTTACTTAATACCACATAAAGAAATGTGTCCCGACCCACCAACAAAACCGTTTTTAGAAGAGTTAAACCTCAGCCAATTTTATAATGCATTAGCATTCTTTGAGTACTTCACGCACTTTTCGGGATCTATCTATCTATCTATCTATCTATCTATCTATCTATCTATCTATCTATCTATCTATCTATCTATCTATCTATCTATCTATCTATCTATCTATCTATCTATCTATCTATCTATCTATCTATCTATCTATCTATCTATCTATCTATCTATCTATCTATCTATCTATCTATCTATCTATCTATCTATCTATCTATCTATCTATCTATCTATCTATCTATCTATCTATCTATCTATCTATCTATGTTTGCGTTTATATCTAACCATTTTCCCGCCTACTTGAGTCGCTGGGTATTCAGTGGTCGAATGGGTAGCGCACCGGGCTGCTGTGCTGAGGTAACAGGGTTCGAAACCAAGCCTTCGATGAACTTGGGTCATCAATGAGCCTCTTTCACGCCGACAATGTCGAGGTAGGCACCGAACACTGCTGTTCGAAGAAATTCTTCGACGCAGACTTGGAGTTTTGGGTATGTGCTCGTCTCCAATGAACCTCCTTGATGCCACTTCGGGTCATTGGGTAGACCAAGGACCAAAGTTGCTGCTCTTCAAGAAACGTCTGTGACGCCAACTTGGGTAACTAGGCAAGTGCCAGTCGGAATGTGCTGCTCTACAGTGACAAAAATATCCCTTAAATTTATGCGATGCTCCGCGGAAACAAGTCAACGTCACAAAGGTTCCCAAATCAAAGACGGCAAGCGGACGCATTAGCAGGCTGTGCCACAAATCCATTGGGAATGTGTCTCTTTTCAACGAGCATCTTTCACGCCACTGCTTTAGCGAGCTGTGCCATGAATGCATTGGGTATGTGCCGCTCTTTAATAAGCCTCTCGCTAACATGAGTTACTAAGTATGCGCCATTGGATGTGTGATGCACGAGCGAACAATTCTCATTCTTCGCAGGCGCCGGTGCGCCATGCTTCTGGTCTCGGAGGCCACGCGCGGACTTCTCGGCCGTGCCGCTAGTTGGCGCAGCGTGTTCGGAAAGAAGCCCGAGAGAGGACTGCAGGGGCGCGATCGGAGGGAGGCCACGCTGACGCGATTGGCTCGCTGACGCGAGCCTCGCGGAATCGGCCTACGCCAATCGCGTGAGGCCAAACTGGACGCAAACTGAACGCGCGTTGCGAACAACGATCTTAGATCGCGCCTCTGATGTTATGACGCGTTCCTCGGCGCTCGCTCGCACCGTGGCGCCATCCATATCGGAAGTCATGCGCAGGCTTCGCGGCGGCTGCTCTAGATGTTACCCAGTGTTCTTAGGGAAGCACAAAATGCGAGTCCCGCTGCAGCACATGCCTCATACACATAAATCGTTTTGACGGTAGCAATACTTTGTGTCCCTATACTGATTAAACTCTAATGATCCATTAGAATTACAGAATGGATACCAAGAGAAGGGAAGCGCAGTCGAGGACGGCCGAAAACTAGGTGGCGTGATGAAGTTAGGAACTTTGCAGGCACAAGTTGGAATCAGCTAGCGTAAGACAGGGGTAATTGGAGATCACTGGGAGAGGCCTTCGTCCTGCAGGGGACATATATAAATGTAGGCTGATAATGATGATGATGACTGATTCAGTGCTAACGCCTTACCGCCGACAATCGTCGTAAGATAGGTTCTGCCGCAATTTATTCACAGCATTACTGAAGTCTGTTTGGTGCAAATGCCTTCGCATTTTACAACATGAAGTGCTGCAGGTATTAAAGTATGCGTCGATCGTCTTGTATCGTGATTGCAGAGGTGCTGTCAAAATACGGCATCTGACCACACAGGTGACCGAGATTGCACAGGGGAGAACCTGACGTTTCGTTTCAAAGATTAGCATAGGGGGCCTTAATCGCTGTACATTAAGTGCAGCGACATGGCTGTCCCATATATATATATATATATATATATATATATATATATATATATATATATATGCACTACTGTCGCGCTCTGTGTTGAGCTACAACGTGAAATTGCGTGGCAAAGCGCTTGCACATTGTAGCTCTTAATGAGCGCGATAGCACTTTGGCGCAGGTTAAAGGTAAGTTTTACACGATCTCCGAGTCACAGTCAGTGTACCTACTGAAAGATGATAGAGCTCGTCCTGTGTTATTTGTTAGTCTTTCTCGGCAGTTTGCGCGCTGTTTAAAACGGGATCACTTCCCACTCACCCGCTTCACCTCCATCTGTAGCCCTTCTCAGCAGGACAAGGAGTCATCGATAACTCGCAAAAGGCATGGTGAAGAATAACAGGGAGGTACGCCGGCTTTACACTGCTCTAGCGCCTCAGCTTCAAAAAAGCTTATCAATTTCTGCAACGAGTTGCTTAAGGAATCTCCATTATTCAGCTTATCCTTGAGATACGCTCAAATCCCTTCCGTGTGAAGATGCCTGAGAAAAGGGCTTAGTCCTTTCATACAGTTCCAGAGCATCAGACTGTATGAAGCCGAAGATTTAGCAGTGTCCTATAACGAAATCGACGAAATATAGTCAGGAAGGGGACAAATTTGAGAGCGTGTAAAGTTGCCTGCGAATCGAAGCCCCGACTTTTCCCTTCACTATCTACAAGCAAGAGTCAGCTGAATTGCAGAAACTCGGAGCACAGGATACCGCTCGGCGTGTTGGAACATCCGAGTGCGCGTTTTCCAACAGTCGTGATTCGGAAAAATAATGGGTTAATACGAATGTGTAGTGATCCAAAAGAACCAAACAAAGCAATAATTCCCTGGTAGCATAATTGTTAGCGCGTAAGAGTACAGCCACACAAAGGCAGATATACAGGACGAGCGCTTTGGAACAAGAAAATACGCCAGCACCCACTCGCGACCACCACAGCTTTCCGCTTCTACAGCCAGAACATCTGCCGCATAGTTCATCAGCTGGTGCCCAAGCGACAGTCGATGGGAGTTTGCTCGAACGGGCCAATGATATTGATATAGCATCCCGAAATACAGCAAGCAGCGACACTGCCGCCTCACCTGCAACACGTTCTTGCCACAGTCGACGTCCGGCGGCCGTCCAGCGGACGTCTCGTTCTTGCGGCAGCACGACACCGGCACGTTGCACCGCTCGCGGCTCGGGTTGCTCGAGTTGCAGGCGAAGTACGGGTTGTGGTTCCAGTCGCGGAACCCCTCGGACGAGACGCCGCAGCAGCGGTACTCCAGCTGCATCCAGTCGACGAAGCCCTGCAGTTCGGCGCTGTCGCGGTACGCGGCGATCATGTCGCGGGACACCGAGCGTTCCGCGTAGCGGTGTGCGGCCGACGGCAGGAAGAACGCCAACACCGCGAGCAGAACGAGAAGCACGGCCAGTGCGGTCATCAGGCGCACGTAAACGGTGAGCAGGATGACGTTCTCGCGCAGGGCACCGAGGAAGCCGAAAGAGGCGGTCACGAATGCCACGCTGGACAGGAACAGCGCAGGAATCTCGGGCCGCTCGAAGAGCACCACGACAAAGTTCCGAGCCGGTGCACCGGGTGGCACGGAGGAGCGCGTCAGGAGCGTGTACAGGGAGCTCCAGAAGCCGAGCAGGCAGAGCAGCATGACCACCATGTTGACGAAGACCAGGGGCAGACGGACGTAGCCGCTCACGTCCTCGACGATGGTGGAAGAGAGCGAGCCGGTGTCGACGACTTTCGAGCTGGACGAGCTGTAGGACGGCAACGGCGCGTCGCCCGGCTGCGACTCTTTCTTAGCGGCGCCGGGTGACGGTCCAGATAGGAGCTTCGCCATCTTTGTTTCTTCTTCTTTGTCTTTGACTTCGGCTGCTTCTGCTCGGGCGAGACGCGCAGGGTTGCTGTCAGGTTGCATCATGATGACGATGATGATGATCCTCTGTACAAATGACACATACACACCGTGGGGGATCGGCCAAGAATTGGGCGGTTTGGAGAGAATCAATTAAAAAAAACATTTAGAAAAAGATAGAAAGAAAGAAAGAAAGAAAGAAAGAAAGAAAGGAAAACGAATTCTGCTCGGTGTTCTAATTAATTATTATAATTGCCTGTTTTAGGAAGGCAGTCGATTCGAATCAATGATAAGGTGCCGTGCTCTTTGAGGCCACTGCGGTGGTTGGCCACCCGTCGTATAAATGAGTAAGCAGGGTCATCATGGTGTTCTGTAGCCTGGGGAGTTTGGCGGAGCCGGACCCGTCCTTTTGTGTATAGAGGCCGCGGATTCGAAGCGAGTCGACTTTCGGTCGCCCTGTAGACGTACTTGTGGGTCCGGTGCGCCGTGGCTTGGGGGCCTGTCTTGGCTCGGGTGCGTGCTCCGAGCACTAACAGCTCAGATTTATCCGGGGCACAGTGGAGCCCACAGGTGTTGAGGTACCGTTCGATGATGTCGACTACCTCCTGTTTGCCCGTGCTCGCGCCTCTCGCCCGCAGTGTGATATAATCTGCATATCATCATCATCATCAGCCTATATTTATGTCCACTGCATTTGCGATCTCCCTGCGATCCTCAAGACACAAGAGTGGGCCGTCCAGCAGGCCCGGGAGGCGGCGAGGAGGCAAGGCCTCGAAGTCCCCTCATGGGAGACCTGAGCCCGGGTCGTTAAACTTCGCTGGATTTTAATAAAGTTGTTTCCATCCATCCATCCCTGCGATCTCCAATTACCCCTGTCTTGCGCTAGCTAATTCCAGCTTGCACCTGTAAATTTCTTAACTTCATCAGTCCCCCTACTTTTCTGCCGTCCTCGACTGCTCTTCCCTTCTCTTGGTATCCATTCTGTAACCCTAATTGTCCACCGGTTATCCATCCTACGCATTACATGGCCTGCCCAGCTCCATTTCTTCCGCTTAATGTCAACTAGAATATCGGCTATCCCCGTTTGTTCTCTGATCCACACCGTTCTCTTCCTGTCTCTTAACGTTAGTCCTAAGATTTTTTGTTCCATCGCTCTTTGTGCGGTCCTTAACTTGTTCTAGAGCTTCATTTTTAACCTTCAAGTTTCTGCCCCATATGTTAGCACCGGTAGAATGCAGTCATTGTGTAGTTTTATTTTCAACAGAGGTAAGCTCCTAGTCAGGATTTAGGAATGCCTGCCGTATGCACTCCAACCCAATTTCATCCTTCTGTGAGTTTCCTTCTCATGATCAGGGTCCCCTGTGAGTAATTGACTTATATAATAATACTACGTTACAGACTCTACAGGCTGACTGGCGATCCTGAATTCTTGTTTCCTTGCCAGGCTATTGAACATTATGTTTGTCTTCTGCATATTAATCTTCTACCCCACTCTTAAACTTTTCCGGTTAAGGACCTCAATGATTTACTGTAATTCGTCCCCATTGTTGCTGAATAGGGCAATGTCATCAGCAAACTAAAAGTTGTTGAGATATTCGCCGTTGATCCTCACTCCTAAGCCTTCCCAGTCTAAGAGCTTAAAAAGCATGCAGTGAATAGCATTGGAGTGATTGTGTCTCCTTGCCTGACCCCTTTCTTGATAGGTAACTTTATACTTTTCTTGCGGAGAACCAAGATAGCTGTGGAATCTTTGTAGATATTTACCAAGATATTCACGTACGCGTCCTATACTTCTTGATTTCGCAATGCCGCTATGACTACTACTATCTCTACTGAATCAAATGCCTTTTCATAATTTATGCAAGCCATATAGAGATGTTGATTGAACTCCGAAGATTTATTGATTTTCCCCGTCTCCTCGCCCATATGCCGACCCTCGCCGCTACTCACCTCGCCGTATGCCTCCTATCTCTGACGTATCCGTCGATGACAGTCGTCCCGCTCGCTCGCCGTCACCTGAGCGCCGTCGGTCGCCATCGCCCCAGCAACGCCGCTCTTCGTCGCCCACCAATTATGGATCCTCCCGGACGGAGAATAGACCATGCAGTTCATGAGGGGAGTGCTGCATTATCTTCATCGTGTCGAAATCCTCCATTGAAGCTCCCAAAGAACCAGAACTTCACACCGGTGGTATCCCTTTGACGGCATGAATAGATACTGGAGCCCAGGTGTCTATAAGGAGTTATAACCTCCATCGTCGACTGAAGAAGGTTCTCACGCCTGCTACTACACAGGTCGTATGCGTCGCCGATAGCAGCACTGTTCCTGTCACTGGAATGTATACTTACTGTATAAGTATCGCCGACCCACGTCCCAGTTCTTTTACAGCGTAAGCTGTTATAGGATCATTCCAATAGCCGTTTCGGTTCGCGATGGTGAAGCCGACGATGGCGTCCGCCGCCGTAACCGCCATCGCCGGAAATGCGAAAAAGATACCCGGCTCCCGCCAGGATCGAGCCCCCGCCCGTTGTGTGGGAGCCAGATACTCTACCACTGAGCCACGCAAGCGCTTGCTATCGGGAAGTGGAAAAATTCCATATAAACGCTCCCGCAGACGACCCGAACCTCCGCCAGTATGGCGGCGCCATCTAGGTAAGGCGCCTGCAAACGCAACGCGCGCAGGCGCAGACGACGAGATGCGATTCAGACGAGGCGCGCAATAATAATAATAATAATAATAATAATAATAATAATAATAATAATAATAATAATAATAATAATAATAATAATAATAATAATAATAATAATAATAATAATAATAATAATAATAATAATAATAATAATAATAATAATAATAATAATAATAAAATAATAATAAAACGCGATGCCCAGCTAAAGCTTACTTAACCCAGCCTCCGCCAGTATGGTGGCGCAATCTAGTTAACGTGCCTGCAAACGCAGCGTGCGCGACATGTAAGTTGCAGTTGTAAGGCTTGATCGGGTTCAGCAGACTGCTGTGCAGAAAGCATGACAAGCCGGAGCTCGCCGTCGATGCCGGGCCGACACTTCACATCGTTCTCGTCAAAACCAGGCGAAGAGATTGCCTCGAAGACCCTGTTGTGCCTGGTGCCCAAATTGGAGCTACTCTTGAGAGGCTCCACCAGCATACGCTGTGACTGTGCTGCGTATGCCGCGCAGGCCTGTGACCTTTTTTTACAGTGCTGACCAATTGTCCCCATGACCTCATCCTCGGACTCGACTTTCTTACGGCGCATTCAGCTTTGACCGACTGTTCTGCCGGTACCCTTTACCTCGAACTGCCCTTACTCGCGCATATTCGTGCCGAACTGCCGAACAACTTTCCTACGATCGCCTTCGCCCGCCTGCCGCCTAAAGCCTTGACTTTAGTCGATTTGCTATCATCTTTCCCTGTATCTGATGCTGATTACGTCACCACACCTGTTCCTGATGTCCTTTTGATGCGCAATATCACTGTGCCCCACTCCATCGTCACCGTCGCCGATAACCGGATATGCCTCCCCGTCGTCAAATTTGGCCTGGCAAAGCAAGTTCTACAGCAAGGCATATCGGTTGCAATGCTGCGTGCTATAGGAGATGACCACATCACGACGTTTTCAGTAGACGTCAGCTCCGATTCTTCACCATGTCCACAGGATGCTATTTGCCCTGACGCTACATTTAGTCCCATGATTGCTGCGGACCTATTGCCTGAACAAGCAGCAGCTCTTTGTTGCCTTGTTGTTTCTAACCACGACATCTTCGACCTCAACAATCGACAGTTGGGCCAGACTTCAATTGCTAAACATCACATAAATACTGGTGGTGCCAGTCCTATTATCGCCGGCCATATCGAGTTTGCTTCAGAGCGTAAGGTTATTCAAGATGAAGTGACCAAGATGCTTGCCAAAGGCATTGTTGAACCCTCGTTGAGCCCTTGGGCGTCGCCCGTTGTGCTTGTTAAAAGGAAACATGGCACATGGCGGTTCTGGCGTAGATAATTGTCATCTAAACAGAATTACCAAAACAGACGTCTAACGCTTGCCTCGCATTGACGACGCCGTCGATTGTCTCCACGGTGCCAACTACTTTTCCTAAATACACCTTCGGTCAGGTTATTGCAAATTTCTGTGGATGAAAAGGACCGAAAGATGACCGCGTTCGTCACCCCTGATGGTCTATATCAGTTCAAAGTTATGCCATTCGGTCTATGAAATGCCCCAGCAACGTTCGAACTTATGGTGATTCGAAGCGTTCAAGGGTTCAAATGGTCAAAATGCCTCTGCTACCTAGACGACGTTCTCGTATTTTACATTTGAGACAAACCTTGAGTGCTTATCAGCAGTTCTCCAAATCTTACGCGAGGCTGGGCTTCAACTAAAGTCATCTAAGTGTGACTTCGGTCGTCGGGAGATTGCAATGCTGGGCCATCTCGTCGACGCTTCCGGTATTTAACCAGACCCGGAGAAAATTCGTGCTGTCACGTCTCTTCTTGTACCTCAGTCTGTCAGAGACGCCCGAAGTTTTGTAGGACTCCACTCCTTGCCGTTGCATATGTACAAAAATGTAAACAAGTTTCTTGAATGAGAAACATTCATCAAAATATTTGTCCTCAACTTGTTCTTTTCATGGCCTTTACGTTTTTCATATCAGCTGCACGCACTGATTTGCTGGTTTCGAACTGATATGGTTGTAAAGTTCGTGTGATATTTTCTTTACCGATTGAATAGACAAAGAACCGCGGAAGAATTGATATCAGTTATTTCAGCCACTATTTTTGGGACATACGAATATATTCTGTTATTAAAAAATGCATATTTTACTTTACAGTGCGTAGCGTTCAATAATTAGTTTGCAGCATCTAATATACAATGACATTGGCAATGCAGTTATTATTCACGTATTGGATCCCTCGACAAAGTCTACAAGGAGGAGGCCGCGCTGCAACGTGAGCCCCCCCCCCCCCCCCCCCCGAACAATATTTCTGGCTACGCCACTGGTCTAGTGTTGAGGTAGTAACAATTTAAAAAGTCGCGAAACCTGAAATTCTTTAGTTGCTGTGAGTGAAGTACACAAGGACAAAGAATCAGTTACAACGATTAAATAATTCACCTGTTGATGGGCTTAATTTACGAAGTGCCAGTATTACTGTAAAATTCCTGCAAAAAAGATTGGTACAAAGTCTGGAAGCCGCAGGGAAAATAACCAGTCGAGAATAGGGCTGAATATAGCAATACCACATTTTCCTTCGCTTTGCGTGGTATAAGTCGTTATGGTCACATTTGTTTGTGGTTTCAATAAATAATCGTGTAGAGTAGCACTTAACACTCTACCATTAAGGTAGGTGTTCTGCCTTACTTGGAAAAATATTGTCAAACTGTATGTCAAAAAATTTTTCCTGTCGAAAATTGGCTTTACCTCTGTGATTCTAACGCTCAGCGGATCGAGAAGAGTTCGTGCAAGAATAACTTGAGGTGTATGAAATGGAGGCCAATGCCATGTATTCTCCAAGCCGCCTTCTTGTCAGCCACCTATTTTCTATTTTTTTACCATTCCTTTATCATTTTATTGTTTTTCGAGCTCAATACTATTAAACCTCTGAATATCATATATTTAGTAGCACGATTCATTAGAGTGAGTGAGTACGAAGTTTATTGAGGTCCTGAGGAGAAAGAATTAAAGCGGATTCATTCACGACTCATTAGAAAAAAGGAGTGATAAAATGGCATTAAATTATATTGCAATTTGATATAATGGTAATAACTTCTTTCTTGCGAAATCGTTGAAGCCACAGTACTTTCTCTGCGTATATGAAAGTGAGAGAAACGCAGCGAAGGCGTATTATTTCATCTATGTAATTTGGCATTGCGACGTTCTTCAGAACTTGTAAGCGATGAGGGAGATAGTTGAGCACGGAGCGCCAATGGTTGCCTTTTTACGGAGGACCGCTTGTGCAACTGTTTGTTTTTTGCTTCCGCACGTAGCGAGGAGTAAGCGAAGTGTAAAAGGGCAGAAAACGAAAAAAAAAAAGCCAAACATGGTAGAGTTATTTTAGCAGCAAATATTTTGATTTGCGTTGCTCTGGAAGGGGAATTTGTTATGAGAATCTTGAAACATGGCCGCGTGAGGTCACATGAGAAACTGTGAAGAGGATGAAGAAAGGACCCCTGGGCTGCCCATTCACCGTGTTGTCGGAAAATAGCCGTAAGTTGCGGCATTTCTAATTGACTTAGCCTGAGCGGTTCATTCTCCTTTGAGCATCGAGGCCTTGACCGGTTTTTGGGACGTTCCCATTGTGATGATGAAGCCATAGTCTAGAGATTACCGTAGAGCAACGCATATTGGCACACCTGTGTAGCTTCCCTGCTTGGCCAACTTCAGTTTCTGTAGCAAATAACCGTTCGTTTAGGTGTAACATTGCTGCCTTACGATAACATTGAGTGCATACAAGTACTGATTAGATTTTGTAGTTTGGAATTGCAAAATGTTTACAGGGCCTGTTGGCTATTTCGACGCTAACCCCGCCAGCAGCACGCCCTCTTTATTCTTGTCAGATTACGTGCAAAAGTAATCTTCATATTGCTTTTTCTAACGGTGCACGTGTTTGCGCGTTACGTACTGTCGCAATAATTTTACGGCACTGTTTCGTTGAGGTAATGGAAATACCTCGAAATATTAGGATACCTTTATTCACTGTCGCTACGAAAATACTGTATTATGTTTACTAAATCATTCGTGGCACGCTTTTTTCCCGCTGCTCACAGGGTTTCTTGAATAAGACTGCAAGGTGCGTTCTGCAGTAGTTTATGCACAGTAGCGCCATATTTGCTTTGGCTGTTACCGTCGCCCGCTCACAGAGCCTTGAGGTCTAATCGGCAGAATTGAGCAGCCATGAACTCTCGAACACGGTGGCCTAAATTCTATCGCTTGTTGTGGGAGTGGGGCTGGACGGAGGACAGCGAGTCGTGGCTTGCCTTTTTATTGCGATAGCATTTATATCGTCAATCCAGGCGTATTGCTGGCTTCGCCGTAAGGTTCAGTATAAAGTCCAAGGGCGATAAAATTGGTCGGCGCGCGCAGTGTGCTGTATGTGCGAGTGAAAGCATGCGAGCGTGAGCCGGCGTTCGCGGCTCAATCGCGTGCACGCAAGGAAGGAAAGCGGGAAGAAAGCGCGCCGTCTTCCGTCACGTGCAACGCTTCGGGGGGAGGCTAGGGAGGGGAGGCGCCGTGCTGTATCTTGAAAGCCATCTGCGTCTGCGACAGAGTCCTCCGTGCGCTATATTTTCGCGGCTTAGTTCGCGTTGATGCGAGACGCTGCACGAACGTCAATTCGCTCGCTGCTGCTGCCGCACTTCCTCCAGTGATCCAGCATTCTGACTTCCAGTTTCCGCGGTTGCAACTAGTTAGATGTGTTCATGTTTGCTTGTGCGCGCGTGACGCCAAGCTTGTCAATTTAGTTAGTATGCCTATGTTTACAAGCTTATAAAACTACTATCCTTGCATAGTATAACCTTCTGTCCACTAATTTGATATCGCAATCAATGCTTCGCCTTTCGAGCGAAACTGCGATTGTCTTTCATGCAATTACCACTCACTGCCTACTTCAGGTGTTTTGAGCCTATCTATCTATCTATCTATCTATCTATCTATCTATCTATCTATCTATCTATCTATCTATCTATCTATCTATCTATCTATCTATCTATCTATCTATCTATCTATCTATCTATCTATCTATCTATCTATCTATCTATCTATCTATCTATCTATCTATCTATCTATCTATCTATCTATCTATCTATCTATCTATCTATCTATCTATCTATCTATCTATCTATCTATCTATCTATCTATCTATCTATCTATCTTATCCTCTTACATCGACCCCGAGGCTTAAGTTTTCTAGAAGCTGGGGCCACTAAGCAAGTGGTCGTGATGCCGTCGTGGTCATTCCATCGTCCTCATTTCAGATTCGTCATCCGACTCTCGTCATGACGTCGTCGTCACGTCTTCTAAGCCGAAGCAGTGTACGAGTTATCTAGTACCTTTGGCTGCTAGGTCGTGAAGCTGTCACGGTCATTGCTTTGTCATCAATCCAGGTTCGTCATCGACTGTCGTCATGCCGTCGTTATCATACAGTCCTCGTAATGGAGTCGTTGTCATGCACTCGTCGTCATCTCCATCATTGTGGTTCTTATCGTGGTCGTCCCATTGCCGTCATTGTGACTTCGTCATCCCTATCTAGTCATGCCGTCGTCGTCAAGGCGCCTTGGTCACTCCATCAAAGTCGTTCCATCGCCGTCAATCTATCGTAATCATGCTGTTTACACTCAATAGTGATTACACCGCTATTATAATGCCATCGTCGTCATTGAGTCGACGTCAGGGAGTCGCTATCGTGCATCCGTTATTATACCGTCATCGCGACGCTGCCGGGGTAGTAACATTGTCGTGATTCCAGCTTAGTCATTCGGTTGCCTTCATACCCTCGTCCTCATGCCATCGTCGTCATCACACTCGTCGTCATCTAATTCTCCTCATGTCGTTGTTGTCACGCTATCGACGTTATACAGTCGTCCTCTGATTGCCGTCATGCTGCCGTCGCCATACCGCCTTCGTCGTTCCATCGACGTCATACCTTCTTCCCCATTCCATCGTGGTCACTACGTACTTGTCGTACAAAGTCGTGCCGTCAATCTCATGGGCGACCTTGGCCTTTGGAAAGAGAGTGCCTTGCCAAAGTGGGCCAATACTGGAGACAGTGTGTGTCTCATATAGTATCGGATGCAACGGAAGTCTCCGAAAGTGCACTACAAATTTTAAATAGACGTCACTTCAGCAATACGGCGTGTCGCTGCATTGCTTGAATGATCAAGGCTTCACCGTCGACAGTCGTCCTGAGATGGGTTCTGCCAAACGTTTTCTTCAAGGCTTGCATTTTTAGCCCATGTTTGTTAGGTGAGCTGAAACCGTTTATAAATGACGGGCGTGAATTCGTGTTGAATTTTTTTATTCTCTCGTAATGCCGTGTGCATTCTGTTTTGTAATTCGTATGCCAGTATATGGCCCTTGTCCTCCATCGCGATCTAAATTTGCTATACCAGAATTTACCTATGAAAGGTTGATGATATATCACTATGCAGTTGCATAAACCGTATTTTCTCTGTCTTTAGTGCAACTAAATGTCATTGTTTACAAAAATTTACGAGGCAGTTGTTCACAGTAATTTTATACGTACTTTGCTTCATCCACAGTCTCCCTAAGACCTCTCACAAAATCGATAGTACTCCTTAGTAAAAAAAATTGGGCAAGCACTCCTTCAGAAACCCTCCGCTAAGGACGTTTACGGCGTTTTAACCATTCACGAAACCAGCTTCCTCCAACATATGCCACAGGAGGCACCTTCTGAAGTCGGTATTTGCTGAGTAATCATTTGAGTAGTGCGTACGGTACCTTTGTGCCTGAACCACTCCGCACGAGTATCCGACGGGCGTCATAAATAGCTGCGCGAAATAGGAGCCTAAGAGCGTCACAAGGTTAACCACTTTTTCGAAGCCAGAAGCAGTGAAATGAAGCAGGCGAATGCCCCAGCACAATCTCTGCATCGCGTGAAGCCTTATATTTTCAAAATAAACGGTTAATTAGCCAAATTAACGTTTGTAATCGTTGCAATAGTGTAACAGTATAGGATTGGTAGCGTTAGAAAAGTTACAGTGACGTTTTACTTCGCGAGAGCGGGTGACGCGCAAGCGTATGGGTGCTATAGCGCCAACGTAGCTATCGGACCTTGGCGCGCCTAGACGTCTAGACTGTCCGCATCGCTGATTGCTCTCAAGATAGGCTGGCATGGCCGCGCCATACACAGCAGCCGACTTACTAACGCGTTTACGTTTAGTTGCGAACGCTATTTAAAATTGTCTAATGTTATCACTACAAACCCAGTACAAACCCGGTACGTGCATTCCGCAGACAGCACCCGCAGTAACTGCCAAGGCAGGTCAACCCAGCGCGCCTCCGGCTACCCTCCTCCTCCACGACGCTTCGCCTCTTTCCTCCTTCCCCGCTTCGCTCAACGCCACCTAGACATTCCTCTAGGTGGCGTTACTTTGCCGCGCGCTTAGCGCGCTCCTTCGTACTTTCTCTGGTGCGAGATTATCGCGTGCACCTCCAGGTGCCTCCCTCCCCCGGTGCTCGCTTCCTTCGCGGCTTCCTACTACCTATAACTGATTCACTGGCAAGCCATTAACGCTTGCGCGTAAAAACGTCTGTGCAGGATTCGAACCGTAGACCGCAGCCACATTACATTCATGCGAGTGAAAGTTGCGTTTG
>NC_051164.1:30264081-30370453 GCF_013339745.2 Dermacentor silvarum
CAATGAGCAACTCCAGCGAAATTCCGAAAGCGGTGGTGACCGACATGCTATTAGCGTCTCCAGCATGCATTGACAGTTTCTCAAAGGCTGCAACAATACCTGAAGCGCCAAGTTTCCAGTTGCCTAATAGGTGACCCGTAAAATAGCGAAGGATTGTGGGATGTGCCATCTGCTAGCTGCTTCCGGTTCGAGTCAGCGCAGCCGCCGCCACCGCTTTGCAGTTGAATTCCATTGATGCGCTTGCAGTCCGTTCTTCTTTCTGGGGTTTTACGTGCCAAAACCACTTCTGATTATTAGGCACTCCGTAGTGGAAGGCTCCGGAATAATTTTGACCATCTGGGGTTCTTTAACATGCACTACAACGCAAGCACACGGGCGTTTTTGCATTTCGCCTCCATCGAAATGCTTCCCCCGCGGCCGGGATTCGATCCCGCGAGCTCATGCTCAGCAGCACAACGCCTTAGCTGACTGAGCCACTTGCGCTTGCAGTCCGGCTTTATTCCAATCGAAGATTACCCGATTGTAGCTGCCTAGCAAAACCATCGTCGGCTGTTCAGCCGTTGGCTGCTCAAATTCAAGCGTTAAAGGTGAACGCATGTAACTACTTCCTTGCAGCAACCCTTGCTGAGTTAGCTTTGCACAAGCATCAGAGGAATGGCTGCCACTTCCAAAACTGTAACAAGGCAGAGACCATCCGCGAATAAAAAGAAAATGAACGTACACTGCCACTTATCAGGCGGCAATTAGCTGTGTAAGGGCCGACACGTAATGATTCCCCAAGATATTTCTTTCTCTAACATTGACTCAGCTAGGCAACCAGAACTATGTCAGTACTCGCATGCACATATAGAGGTATTATGAAACAAGGTTTTACGGTGCGAATTTAAGCGGGACACAGCGAGATACATACATAATACCCATAACTAACTAGCCCTCCTTAGCTCCTTCAGCACAGATAGAGATAATACGCATCCATAATATGACGGCGATACGACCACTGTTGACAAAAAAAAAAAAAAAAAAAAAGCGAGAACGTCTAACTACGTACCACTTCAAATGAACCTAGAGTTTCGACAGAGAAATGCCGTTGACAGCGCGCGAAGTTATCATTTTCAGCGCTAGCTGCGCCGTTATACCGACGATATCGGTTCCTAGCTACGATCACAGAACAGCATGCAGCGCTGTAGCCATCGCCTCAGCACCCAATTTCTAAGTAATGCTTTTCTATAGGCTCGATAAATTGTCGGATAATGATAACTTTTTCACCTGTCTGACTGACCCACAGGCAGAGCAGTCAGTGACGGTGCGTCCAAGCAACGGCAAATGTCGTAGAGCTAAACTAGGCAGAAACAAAAAAGGTCGCCGAAACAAAAACAACAGTTCCTTTATGAATAAAGGCGTATCCTTGCCTTTCTTGGCTCGTTATCACCGTGCCCAGAGTGAACTGAAACCTAGAAATCAGCTGCATGAATGGTACGACATTGCTGGGCGACAAAGCGGACGGAAAGCTTCGCACGACTGACAGTTGAAACCGCGTAGAAAAACACGTGCGCCGGGCATGCCGCCGATGCCGCCGCGTCGTCCGTCGAACCGGAAGCTGCTAGCAGATGGCGCGCCCCACAATTCCCTGCGATTGCTCATTTTAAGGGTCACCTATTGCTGACTGCAACTTAGACCAAGAGATGGCAGTGACGGCCTAACACGTTTCAAAACTGCCACTCGCATCAATTACATTTTGTAAAGTTAGCTGAAGCAGCATTTTATAAGCTGCACAATTAACCATGCAGCATTTGCCATTTCCTTACGAAGTTAACTTGTTTAAATGGAGATTTACATTTCAGGCCCATCAAAGTTGGCGCACAGATAACTTCAAATGGCAGCATTTTGATTTTATCTGCTTGCTGCTGGTGAAGAAATATCAACATCTCTAGCTCAGAGATATTTGTGAAGTTCACCCTGTTTCACTTCAATAATGTTAGATTTTTATTTTCATAGCATTTCAAGACGTAAGCCGAGCAGATCGCAGTCGTAACCACCGAAAAATATTTGCTGGCACTGGAATAGGCGCGGACACTCCCACTAGCTGGACGATGTGCATGTATGTATAATAAAGCAGTTTGACATGTATACGTATTTATGATAAATCAACTTTTGCGAGACATCAGGCTGCTTTATGAGATCGGAAAAAACATCATTACTTGGTACCGTTTACGAAATGAGTCTAGTGGTTTGCAAGATCTGCTCTTAAAATGTACCCTGAAGTCTGCACGTTTTCAGAAGCAAGTGTGGAGGAAAAGGTTAGCTGGCTACAGTTTAATAACTTCTCATACGTGCACGTCTGCCTGATCATCACCCTGAGCACCAAGCACTCCGCCGGTACGTGAAGAGCACACGTACCGGCCGAGTGCTTAGACAAGAGTTATATAATCCAGATTTCGATGGAAACCCGTCTGGCGAGGAATGAGCATAGTGAAATAAAACGAACACTCGCCAAAGGAAATACATGTAATGGAAAATAAAATAAAACTTGTCGTTGCGAGTCCCGTACGGGACCCTCGTGTACAATGAAAGCAAACGTGGTGGCTCTTGTTTAAATATGGCATTGATGGCGTAGTGCGCGTGTGTACAGTTCTGGCAGATTCCCACGTGTCCTGTTTATCGCATGTTGCGTCGTCTGAATGTGCAGCGATTCAAGCACTAGTCGTGCAGGCAGTTTCTTCCCTGTGGCGATTACGGATGCCGATTCCCAGTCTATGCAGTGACCTGTGTTCTCATGGTGTTCTGACAGAGCGTTTGAAGATTAGATGCCCTTGGCGACATCGTACTGATGCTGTTTTATGCGTTTTTTGAAGTTACCGGTCTCGCCGACATAGGTTGCTTCACAATCTCTGCACGGTATTTCAGACACAACACCGGGGTACCTCGATCGTTCCAAGGCGTCTTTTAGGCGCATCATTTGACGACGTAACTTGCTTGACGGGACATGCGCAACCCAAACGTCGTACTCATTGAAATCTCTTGCCAAAGCCTCGCTTACCCCGCACGCATGCAGAATGGCGGCGCGTTTACACTTCTTTGTAACCGCTTGGCGGTTGGGCGCCGAGGCACGACGTCCGGTCCCGTACCCTACCATCTACCATGCCCCAAGACGCCTCCGAGCAACCGCCTAATCCCGCACCCACTGCGTGTCCCGGTGCACCTCGTCACCGCGACCCTCCTATCTACACTGGAGCGGATGACACTGACGTTGACGAATGGCTCACGGTGTATGACAGGGTAAGCGCCCATAACAAGTGGGACGAAGCGGACAAAATGCGCCATGTTCTGTTCTACCTTGCTGGTGTGGCCAGCCTGTGGTATAACAACCATGAAGCAGAGTTCCAGACATGGTCCGAATTTAAGACTTCCTTCGCCGATGTATTTGGTCGCCCTGCTGTTCGCAAGATGCGTGCCGAGCAGCGTTTGCGAGAACGAGCTCAACAGCCAGGTGAAACATTCACCAGCTACATTGAAGATGTCCTCGACCTATGCCGGGAAGTCAATTAGACTATGGCGGAGTCTGATCGACTCCAAAACATACTAAAGGGCATTGAGGACGACGCCTTTAACATGTTGCTGGCCAAAAATCCTTGCTCTGTGGCCGAAATTATCCTGCTGTGCCAGAGCTATGAAGAACTCCGCAGGCAGCGATCACTTACCCGTCGATCTCTACGGGACGAACACCTCGCTGGTTTGGATGCCATGTCCGACCAGACAGCTTTGCTCGCAGAGATGAAGGCATTCATCCGCGAGGAAGTTGCCCGGCAACTCTCGTTGATGGATGTTGCACAGCCACAGCTGGTACACGCGCCAACGCCGTGTTTTGTGCCTCCACTTCGCCGCGCCATAGCGCAAGAAATCAGCGACGTTTTGCCTGAACACCACCAGCACGTTCCGGCGGCTGCACCTCACAGCTACGCTGAAGTCATGGCCAGACCCCGACAGATCCCGACGGCTGTACCACTCAGCTACGCGGAAGTCGTCACCCAGCCCCAACAACTCCCTCAACGGGGCCCTCTCGCCTACGCCGAAGCCCTCGCTCTGCCTCGACCACAACCTGCCATGCAATCACTTCACCAGCCGCCCCGTCCAACCCATCCTCCCACATGGATGGGACCTGTCGCAGCGACTCGGTGGCGTACAGCGGACAATCGGCCGATATGTTTTGCGTGCGGCTACGCAGGCCACGTCGCACGCCACTGTAGTCGCGTGCAGTCGCCTAGCGTTGCACCATATGCACCAAGTCGTATGGCGGATTCACCGCGCCCATATTACGATGATGAACCTCGTGCTGCGTCACCCCCATTCCGCCGGTCTGCCACCATCCGCCGCTCACCTTCTCCGCGTCGACGCTCCCCATCACCGTTGCGACCTCGTCTCGAAGCTCGGGAAGAGGAAAACTAGTCGTCGCAGTCCATGATGCCGTCGAAACGCGAAAGTCCTCAACGTAGCCCGACCAATGTGATAGAAGTGTTAGTTGACGGTGTGCGCATATATGCCCTCGTAGACACCGGAGCCACTGTATCAGTTATGGACGCAAAGCTTTGTCGCTTCCTTCGAAAGGTCACGACCCCCCTTGCTGGATTTTCCCTCCGCACAGCAGGCGCACAGCGTATTGACCCGATAGCGGCGTGCACCGCTCGTGTTCTCATCGAGGACGTTGTGTACGCCGTCGAATTTATTGTGATTTCATCGTGCTCCCACGAAGTTATCCCGGGGTGGGACTTCCTTGCCCGCCACAATGCCGTCATTCATTGCGCACGGGCCGAACTAGAACTGTCGCCGATGTCAGATATGACGCTTGCCGATAATGCTTCTTTTGTGAACAAACTACTCGTCAGGCACGACACCAACGTGCCTCCCAACTCGTCAGTGATTGTCGCTATGCATTGCAGCAGCCTCTCCGACGCCGTCGCACTACTTTCTCCATCCGGCCGCATTTATAATCGAAAAGGTCTGCTGCTACCTTTTGCGACAGTGAACGTGCAACAGGGCTCTACTGCTATTTTCGTCAGTAACCCCTTCTCGTACCCCGTGATGCTGCTTCAAGGCGAATGTCTTGGCCATGTGGAGGTGATCGACGCCGTACAAATTACGGATGCTCCCGAAGACACGTCCTTAGCCAGTTACAGCACGCTCGGTTCTATCTCTAAGTCCGACCCTTTACCCACAGCCACAGATGTGTTCGATTCATCTTTTGCCAATGGTCTCACCCCAGCTCAGCGTTCTCAGCTCCTGCGCATCTTAGAAGAATTTCGTTCTTCTTTTGATGTTGGGCAAACTTCCCTGGGCCGGACGTCTGCTGTCACGCATCATATTGACACTGGCTCCCAATCGCCATTGCATATCGCGTCTCTGCCGCAGAACGTCGTGTGATTAGTGAGCAAGTTGACGAAATGCTTCACCGCGAAGTAATCCGACCCTGAAACAGTCCTTGGGCATCTCCTGTCGTCCTTGTTACGAAAAAAGATGGCTCCGTACGGTTCTGTGTAGACTATCGGCGCCTGAACAAGATCACTCGCAAAGATGTATACCGGCTACCGCGAATTGATGACGCTATCGATAGAGCCTACAAGGAGCTGAATTCCTTTCATCTCTAGATTTACGCTCCAGCTTTTGGCAAGTGCCCATGGCTGACGCCGATAGGCCGAAGACAGCCTTTGTCACACCCGACGGCTTATACGAATTTAACGTCATGCCGTTTGGACTTTGTAATGCGCCAGCAACCTTCGAACGCATGATGGACACAGTTCTGCGCGGCTTGAAGTGGCACACATGTTTGTTATCTAGACGACGTGGTTGTTTTTGCCCATGACTTCACCACTCACCTTCAACGCCTCCGGCGTGTTTTGACGTGCCTAACAAACGCTGGCCTACAACTGAACCTAAAGAAGTGCCGATTTGCAGCGTGGCAGCTCACGATACTGGGTTACGTCGTCTCGAAGGATGGAATCCTCCCCGATCCAGCCAAACTTCGTGCCGTCGCCGAATTCCCGAAACCGACGTCCGTCAAAGAACTGCGCAGTTTCGTGGGCTTATATTCCTACTTCAGGCGCTTCATTCGTAATTTCACCGCCGTCATATCGCCCCTGACGAAGCTCCTTGGAAGCAACGGACCTCTCCATTCGTGGTCATCCGAGTGCGACGAAGCGTTCGCAAAGCTCCGTCGTTTGCTGACGTCTCCCCCCATTTTGCGTCACTACGACCCAACGGCACCTATTGAGGTACACACGGATGCCAGCGGTGTTGGCCTCGGCGCTGTCCTAGCGCAACGCAAACAAGGCTTTCCTGAATATGTTGTGGCATATGCAAGCCGTACGCTTACTAAGGCCGAGACCAATTACACCGTCACGGAAAAAGAATGCCTGGCGATCATCTGGGCGCTTACTAAGTCCCAGCCCTATTTGTATGGTCGCCAATTTGATGTCGTCACGGACCACCATGCATTATGCTAGCTGTCGTCATTGAAGGATCCCTCAGGCCGTCTCGCCCGCTGGGCACTTTGATTGCAGGATTACGATATCCGCGTACTTTACCGCAACGGACGCCAGCATGCTGACGCTGACGCCCTCTCACGTTCTCCCTTGCCTGACGACAATGCCTGCTGCTCACTATCCCAGCTTGACGTTTCTTCCATCGACATTGGGACCATCGCTTCCGAGAAGCGCAAGGACCCCTGGATTGCCTCCATCATAGACTTCCTTGCTGATACGTCATCGCAGCCAACCACTCGTGCATTGCGCCGTCAAGCTCGCCATTTCTCCATTCGCGATGACCTGCTTCACCGACGCAATTACACCTCTGACGGACGCCAGTGATTATTAGTAGTACCTCGAAGCCTCCGTTCGAAAATCTGCGCATCGTTCCACTCTGATCCACAGTGTGCACACTCGGGACTTTTCAAAACTTACCAGCGCATCCGACAACGCTACTACTGGCGAGGAATGTACCACTACGTTCAGAAGTTCGTTCGCTCTTGCCCCGACTGCCAGCGCCGGAAATCTTCACCCCAGCTCTCGCCAGCTGGTCTGCAGCCTCTACCCTGCCCTAACCGGCCGTTCGGTCGCGTTGGAATCGATCTGTATGGACCACTGCCTTTGACATCAGCTGGTAACCGCTGGGCCATTGTTGCAGTCGATCACCTCACACGATACGCCGAAATGGCCGCCCTTCCGGCAGCTACAGCGCGCGACGTTGCCACATTCCTGCTTCGTCGATTAATCCTGCGGCATGGTCCAGCTCAAGATCTGCTCAGCGGTCGCGGACGCGTCTTCCTGTCGGAGGTAGTTGAAGCCATTCTGAAAGCGTGCCACATTGTTCATCGCACAACTACGGCGTACCATCCTCAAACGAACGGCCTCACGGAACGCTTCAACCGTACGCTCAGTGATATGCTTTCAATGTGCGTCGCCTCCGACCACACGAACTGGGACGCCATCCTACCCTTCGTAACCTACGCGTATAACACCGCTACGCCGACCACCACTGGTTTTTCACCATATTTTTTACTGTATGGTCAGCACCCTTCGCACACCATCGACACAATTCTGCCGTATCGGCCGGATGCATCCGAGTTCGTGCCTATCTCTGCCACGGTCACACATGCAGAAGAGTGCCGCAAACTCGCTCGGGCATTTACTACCGAAGATCAAGAGCGCCAGAGGAGCACTCGCAGTGACGCCACTTTCACGCTCACCTTCGATCCGGGAGCGCTCGTGTGGCTCTCAGTCCCTTTGACTGCCCCTGGCCTCTCATCAAAACTGGTTCCGAAATATGAAGGCCCTTATCGTGTCATCGAACGCGCATCTCCTGTGAACTATGTAATAGAACCAGTCGAGCCATCTTCAGACATGCGCCGCCATGGACGAGACATTGTCCATGTCGACCGTCTAAAGCCTTACTACGACGCGCTTATTGTGACGAACTTTTAGGTCGCCGGACGGCTCCCTTATCGCTCCCGGGGGTGATTGTAGCGAAGAAGAGACGCTAGTGGGTTCAACGCTACTGGATCAAAACGCTAGTGGGTCGAGCGCTCTTGATCGGCAACGGCTCTCGTGCTTGAAAGCTGTTACTGCGCTGACCGTTGACGTTGAGCTGCTCCAAGCTCTGCCGAATAAACACGAACAACAAGAATAAAACTGGGTTGGAGCGCATATGGCAGGCATCGCCAAATCCTGACTGGGAGCTTACCACTGTCGTTGAAAAGAAAAGTGTACAATGATTGCATTCTACCGGTGCTAACATATGGGGCAGAAACTTGGAGGTTAACAAAGAAGCTCGAGAACAAGTTAAGGACCGCACAAAGAGCGATGGAACGAAAAATATTAGGACTAACGTTAAGAGACAGGAAGAGAGCGGTGTGGATCAGAAAACAAACGGGGATAGCCGATATTCTAGTTGACGTTAAGCGGAAGAAATGGAGCTGGACAGGCCATGTAATGCGAAGGATGGATAACCGGTGGACCATTAGGATTACAGAATGGATACCAAGAGAAGGGAAGCGCAGTCGAGGTCGGCAGAAAACCAGATGGGATGATGAAGTTAGGAAATTTGCAGGCGCAAGTTAGAATACGCTAGCGCAAGACAGGGGTAATTCAAGATCGCAGGGAGAGGCCTTCGTCCTGGAGTGGACATAAAATATAGGCTGATGATGATGGTGATGCTGTCGAACACTAGCTTAGGAACGTTTTTTGTTTGGAAAATCCCGCAATTACTTGACACTCTTGACACGATACCCACATATCGCCCAAAAGGCGCCTCTTGTGGTATTGACATTTCAATTTTATTGCACACGGAGTTATTATAACATATTGGAAACACTTTGTGCGCGGTTCGTAATGCTCGACTGAAACGCTATGCAACGTGGGCTACTTGAACTGCACGAGGACGTCGAATGTATACCGAGTTGGAAGTTGCTTCACTATACCAGTGCACGGCAAAACGAAGACAAGCTGGTAACTGCCACGTAGCACTTGTCTATTGGCTTCGAGATTTCGCCTAGCTCCGATCACGTGACGTCACCCACTTCCGTTTGTTGAGCGGCGAAAACGGAAGCCGCCATTTTTCTAATGCTTGCGCTGCAGTCGTGGCATAGTTATGGAAGTTCCTTATGGACACTGTTGTCATGCGTGTTTGGGTTAGGCGCTCTGGCTCAGCTGCGCACGGAGAGCGGCTACAGATTTGACTCTCCCGCCCGGTCCCTCCCCTTTCTTAAAAAAGGAAATCAAAGTTCATTCATTCATTCATTCATTCAGATCTGGCAAGTAGAAGGTACCATCACTTACGTGCTGTTTGAAGTCTGTAGGAAGGTAGCCAAATACCTTTTGTCGGCTAGCTCATGAGAAAAGAGCTTGCCACAGAAGGTATATCCCAGCTGATAAGATAGCCCTTCTGGATATCCTCCACGACGCGCGGCACTTTGGCGTGATATGGGACGACATCGGCAAGCACGATAATCTGACACAAGCTGTTTTTGGCACCCACACCGCTCAGCCAGACGCCGACGTAGACACTGCGCATGCAGTATTTTCTTATCGCATGCTTCCTACCAGCGTTTATATGCCGTGGCTTTGTAATCATCTGTCCGTCGCAAACCTACAGCCCCTAAGCGCGTCATGCCGACAGATTGTGGGATGATGGGGATTTTTTAAAGCGAGTATTTCTTTGCGAACACTCCGGGGACTTTTCTGACTGTGGTTGCTTGATGTATTGGTGCAGTTGGCCTTCGCCGCCCCAGTTGGCCTTCGCCGCACAACAAAACAGGATAAATCCGAATTTGGAAGATTCGAGTATTTTATTACCAATCTGCAGCCCTTTTTGGTAATTTTGGTATCAACAACTATGTCACTCTACAAATGTTTACTTCACCCTTAAAAGGTACAGCCTTTGTCCCATGTGTCACATGCCTGCCTTGAGGTCTGTAAAAATGCTTATTGCGCACGACAGCGAGCTCCAACTTACAGGGGCGATCAGAAAACGCGTAGTTGAAACTGTGTAGTATTATTCCTGCCCATCTAGCACGCCGAGAAATATCCGATAATAGAATTTGCCAACACCTTTGAAAGTTTATGTAATGTACCTTTGGTGTCATCTGTCGCCGCTATCATACTTTTATTTGCCACAAAAAGCCGGCAAACAAGAAACGGTTATTGTTCCTCACCGAGAATTCAATTTTGCCGCTTTAACTGGATGAACTTACCCCTTACACTAAGCGTATTTTAGACAGCCATAAAGGTGTAAAAATGATTAGAGTGCAGTCCTTTTAGATGCTGCTTTACCTGTTGCGATGTAATACAGGCACCTCACCACAGTAACCACAGGGGTTACCTTCTTTTTATTTTAAATCAACGTTTGCTTTTCTCTCTCTCTCTCTCTCTCTAGATGGCTCCAACAACCTGCAGAAGCCCTCGCTTGGCAGGATAGAACGTGGCGCTCACGTTGTCGGCTCTCTGATCGGCGCCGGCGTTCTTGCCAACGACGAAGTGCCTGAAAACGTTCGCCTAGTGAAGCTGCACCCTTGCACCGACGCCGACGCGGTGATTAATAAATGCAAGCAGCTTATGAACGACACCCAGAATGCCTCGAAGCGAACCGATGCTTCCACGAATCCGCTGTGCGTGAATGTGTCCGGCCCGGCAAGTGATTCGGCTAGCCTCGGGTTGACGCTGTATGCTCCCGTCAAAGTCATACTTCCAGACATGGCGAATTTCGAACTCGGCTCATTCTCCAAGGGTGCACCGTCCTTCGGTGAGTCGATGGCTGCGGTCGCATACGGCCTTCTTGGCGCTGTTGTGTGGTTCTCACACCAATCTGGAAACCAGACTCCGTATGAAATATACTTTTGTGCATAATTGTTTTTTTTTTTTGCCGCTGGTCGTCCGCCTTCTATAATGACATGTGGAGCAACGGGATTGGTTAGGATTTTTTTTCTTGGGAACAATTCTTACTTTAGATGATTTTAGTATACGGACCCTGTTCTCTCTCGTGAGCTGACCTGCCGAGCGGATAAGTAGGGTGCATTCTCAATGACAGCGCCAGCCAACAGGACCACTGGAAGACGGACAGCGCAACAGCTAGCTGTTGGTTTATCTGCAGGCATTACATGTCGAAAAGGGACCGAACATTATTTAAGAGCGATGTTTTCGTTATCTCTACCCCGCGTCAGTTCATCGTTTAATGCGCTAGAAATGAGCATGATGAATAGTCAGCAACTCGCCCAGCTTTCCACATTACCGGAAAAATGTGTATTTGGGTGAAGTATGGGAAGCGGGCCACGTGGTATATATATATATATATATATATATATATATATATATATATATTGTGGGCGTTTATTACGCACATCTTCCTCATCTCTATGGTATCATCATCATCCTCACACTTTTACCTATCCTCCTCTCCGCCTGTATATGTGATCATCATCATCACCTTTGTGCTGCGCTGGTTCGCTGACGAGCTCCCGGGCCTAATAAACGTCGTCGTAACCGAGACGTCACAAGTGGTGGAGTGTGCTCTTCGGTCCTACGTCCTCTGGCCGTCCGGTCTGCCTCCTGGAGCTTCGTTCAGGTCGCCGCTTGCGCCCACCGTCAGCTAGCATGCCGCAGGACGTGCAGCCTGGCGACCCTATTGCCACCATTCCGACATCGCAAGTGCCTCCTTCCTTTATCATCAACAGCCCACAGCGTGACCCCCATCTCTTCGCTGGTCTTCGCGGAGAGGATGTCGAAGACTAGCTGGACGATTATGAGCGAGGCAGTTCCGCCAATCACTGGGAGGATGTTAATAAACTTCGCCATGTCTCCTATCTGTCTGGTGTGGCGAAGACGTGGTTCTTTAACCACGAGACCAACTTGACGAACTGGACTCTCTTCAAGCACCAGCTTCGTGAAGCGTTCGGCACACCGGCTGCTCGGTCCACTCTCACCAAGAAAAGCCTCGATGTTCGCAAACAACACCTGAGCGAGTCGTACACCTCGTACATCGAGGACGTCCTTGCACTCTGCCGACGCGTGAATTCTTCAATGTCGGAGTCGGACAGGGTACGTCACATTCTAAAAGGCATTAGAACTCTTGCCTTCAATGCCCTCGCAACTAAGAAACCCGCTACCGTCGCTGACGTCGTCACCACTTGTCAGCGCCTCGATGAGCTCGAGTCTGTCCGCCTACAGCCCAACATTGACGGTGTCCATTCAACGGTGGACCACGATCTACGTACACTGATTCGCGCGCTCATACGCGAGGAGTTGCAATCTATGGGGTTACCCTCACTTTCGACGTGTCCTAGCCAACCTTTTGGTGGGTCATTGCGTGACATTATTAGGGAAGAACTGGCGTCCTTGACCTGCGCTGTGCCAGTACAAGCTCCTGTACCTCACGCATTACCCACTACCACACTACCGACATACGCACAGGTTGCTGCCAAGCCTCTCGGCCACGTCACTTCTCCGTTGCCGCTTCCAACTTACGCGTCTGTTGCTACTGCGCCCACGGTTCACTTCCCGTCATCACCGCCAGAGCTTTCCTCGGCGCATCTGACCTCACTTATCACATGGTACACCGAACACCCCTTACTACCCCCCTTGGCGTTCGTCTCGTCCTACGTGCTATTACTGCGGCTATCGCGGCCACATATCACGTTTTTGCCGCAAGCGCCAGCAAGACGAGCGTCGGGGCTACGATATGTGTGAGCGCGATTTTTATAGTGGGGCCTCTTACCAAGGGCGGCGTTACTCCTCACCTTCGCACCGCTCTCAATCTCCGCCTGCATCACCTGAAGCACGCGGCGCTTACCGTTCAGCCAGACTCCGTTCCCCATCGCCCTTCCGCCGCTCATCGTCACCTCTTCGGCCTGCCTCACTTACCTCTACCGTTTGCGCGGAAAACTAAGCGATGCAGTTTCCGGATGAAAAAGTGCATACACACATAAGACTGAAATTTCTCCAGCGCGCCCATCCAATATCGTTCGTGTGTATGTTGAAGGAGTGCCCGTGGATGCGTTAGTGGATACTGGTGCGGCTTTGTCTGTTATGAATGCTCATTTGTGTTCCCGTCTAAAGAAAGTTATGACGCCTTACGAAGGTCCCACGCTGGTTGCAGCCGAAGGGAACTCTATTCGACCTTCTGTCCTCTGTACTGCGCGTGTACTTATTGATGACATTCTCCATCACATACAGTTTGCTGTGCTCTCACCAGCTGATTTTGGGAGGGGATTTTCTATCTTCTGCGTGTGCTGCTATTTGTTGTGGGCAGCGTGTGGTACACCTTACCGACACCGAACACTTGCTTGGCGAAGAAACCCACACGCCATTTCACCTGACCGCTGCGGAAGGTACGGAACTACTCCCAGGACGAAACCAACTTGTTACCCTCCTATCCAACGACATTGATCATGGTGACGTCTTGGTGTTCCCTTCTTCCCGTTGCCTTACTAAAGGCATAGCATTTACATCGGGAGTTGTTCGATTCCACAGTGGATCTGCACTGGTCACTGCCACGAACGGAACACCAGAAAAAATCCTACTTCCGCAAGGCACAACCGTTGCATGCGTCGCCGATCTGGAGCCTGTCTGCGTCTTGCCACTTACACCAGTCTCTTCTGGGGACCCATCTTCTGGTGATTCTTCTTCGGCCGCCGCCCTTACAGCAGTCATCAGCACCGACTTGAAACCCGCGCAGACACAACAGCTGCTGGATTTGTTGAAAAAGCACGCTAATTCTTTAGATTTCTATTCGTCGACGTTGGGCCAAACAACCGTTGCAGAGCATCGCATCCTGACAGACGACACATCTATCGTGCGGCGCCGCCCATACCGTGTGTCTCTAGCCGAGTGGAGAATCATCGAAAGACAACGTCGCCGACATGCTGGAAAGCAAGGTCATTCGCCCCTTGGCTATAGTTCTTGGTCGTCTCCTGTTGTCTTGGTCCGCAAAAAAGATGGCTCCGTGTGCTTTTGCGTCGATTACTGGGCGCTCAATAAGATAACTCGAAAAGACGTCTACCCTATGCCCCGCATTGACGACGTCCTTGATTCCCTCCAATACTTTTCCAGCCTCGATCTGCGTTCCAGTTACTGGCAAATCCCCATGCACGAAGACGATAAAGAAAAAACGGCGTTCGCAACCCCCGATGGACTGTACGAGTTCAACGTAATGCCTTTCGGGCTCTGCAACGCGCCCGCGACTTTTGAGCGCATGATTGACACCGTGCTGCATGACCTGAAATGGAAGACCTGCCTTTGTTATCTGGGCGACATTGTCATTTTTTCATCGACATTTAATCAGCACATGCAACGCTTGGATGAAGTTCTGACGTGCCTCGCCCACGCTGGTCTTCAGCTGAACACCAAGAAATGCCGTTTCGCTAGCAAAACCATTAAGATACTGGCTCATGTCGTGAGCAGGGATGGCATTCAGCCGGACCCTGACAAGACTGCTGCAGTTCTTCACTTTCCTCGTCCTGACATACCCAAAGACTTGCGCAGTTTCCTTGGCCTCACCTCTTATTTCCGTCGCTTTATCCAGAACTTTGCTCCATCCAGAACTTTGCCCTCACGTCTGCACCTGTGCTTTGCCACTTTGATGAGGCCGCACCGACTCTCCTACACACAGACGCTAGCGGCCACGGTATAGGTGTTGTTCTTCTGCAACGCGACAACTCTTCGCGAGAAGTCATTGCATACGCCAGCCGTGTACTCAGCGCTTCCGAAAAGAGCTATACGATCACTTAGCAAGAGTGCCTGGATATTGTTTGGTCGATACAGAAGTTTCGCCCTTATCTCCACGGCCGTCATTTCACCATCGTTACGGACCACCACGCCTTATGCTGGCTTTCCACGCTCAAGAACTTGTCTGGACGCTTGGGTCGCTGGATTTTACGCCTCCAAGAGTATGATTTCCAAGTCCGGAAAGAAACACCAAGACGCCGACGCTCTTTCTCACTGCCCGCTTCCTACGGCCCCGCTCGACGCATCTGCAATCGCTTCGCACGTCACCAGTTCGACCGACACTGCTACGGTTTCCTCCCTGGCCTCAATGTACCAACTGCCTTTCGACGATGATCAGCCACTCGCCTCTCGTCAGCTGGCTGACCCGTACTGTCAACGCTTCATTGATCACCTCTCTGGGGCTTCTCGTCCACCTAACGCGCCTCCGTAGTAGGCTCGCGCACTTTAAGCGGGACGATGGCGTGCTGTATCGCTGTATTTACCATCCTGACGGGCAACGCTGGGTGCCAGTTCTACCACGCTCTCTCCGACTTCGTGTCCTCAACGCCTTTCACGATGATTTTACAGCTGGCCACCTTGGGTTCTATAAAACCTATGACCGCATTCGAAGTCGTTTCTATTGGCCTGGCCTTTCTGCTAGCGTCGCCAGATACGTCGGTTCCTGCTCTCCCTGCCAGCGTCGCAAACTCCCAGCATCTGCTCCTGTCGGCCAATTACAACCGCTTCCGTGCCCCCGAAGCCCCGTTCGAGGTTGTTGGGATCGACCTTTACGGGACGCTTCCGGTCACTACTGCTGGCAATCGATGGATAGTGACTGCCGTCGACCATCTGACGCGCTACGCTAAGACAGCTTCTGTGCTTACTGGCTCTGCTTCGGAAGTTGCTCACTTCGTTCTTGAAGCCATTATTCTACGCCATGGTGCTCCTCGTGTACTGCTCAGTGACCGTGGAAAGGCGTTCCTTTCCAACCGAGACGTCTCAATCTATATATATATATATATATATATATATATATATATATATATATATATAAACGTAATAAACGTGATAAACGCATAATAAACGTAATAAACGTAATAAACGTATAAACGTAATAAACGTAATAAACGCCCACAATATATATATATATATATATATATATATATATATATATATATATATATATATATATATATATATTGTTGTGGAGCGGCAGCATCAGCAGCAACAACATGAGGAGAGCAGCGAGGAAGAGAAGGACGACGATCATGACCGATACCCCATGCTCGGTGGCGGAAATGAAGGCTTTGAGCAGCACCGTGAATTTCGGCCTCCTCATGTGTGCTATAGTTGCGGGGTCCCTGGCCACATCGCCAGGTTTTGTGACCGCCGCCGACCTTTCCGAGAACCTTCACGAGCGACGTACCAGTCAAATTATCAACCCTTTTCCGCGTCATGGCCTCCACGCCCGCCAACCAATCGTGGAATTCGCCAAGGTAGCTTCCGGAACCCGTCACCAGCCTCCGATCGCAGCTTAACGCCACCGCCTGCTCCACGTACTCGGCGGTCTCCATCGCCGCGGCGTCGCCGGCTATCCCCACCACCGGAAAACTAGGCAGTGCGGCCGATGGGGGTGAGGTCGCTGGATACCGTTCGCTGCCAACCGACATTCCTCCGCCAGTTTTCATGCTGAAAAACAAAGTGCACGTGCTTGTTGACGATATACCTACAATGGCTCTTGTGGATACTGGGGCAACAATTTCCGTGATGAGCTTAAATTTTAAAGCCCTACTGGGACAAAAAGTGATGTTTTCGTGGGACAATATTTCCACGTTTCGTAGTGTTAGTGGTGACACGCTGTGCCCGATTGGTGTTTGTACTGCGGATGTGTGTTTGTGTGGCAAAGTATTTACCACTGAATTCGCCGTTATTCCTCGATCCACGCATGATGTTATTTTAGGCATCGATTTCTTGCAGGAGTGTGGTGCAACCGTTGACTGTCGAAGTGGGGAGCTTTCGGTACAGCGCGAGGTTATAACAGGGCTCATGGAGAACTCGCCACGTGAAGAAGGTGCCTTTTGTGTTTCGGAGGACATCGTCATTCCCCCACTATGCGCTGTATGCGTTCCGGTCATTTGCTTTGGTGCCAACTCCGCCACATTTGATGCCGCGACGGAGCCGCTTCATTCGGCCTGTGTAAAGAAGAACGTTTTGGTTCCGCATTGCTTAGTATCGGTAGTTGAAGGACACTCTGGATTATGGGCAATGAACTATGCGGCCCAGCCCATACTTCTCCCTTCTGGCATGAAGCTCGCTCTCTTCAAAGAAGAGACACCGGCATTACTGGCTGTACTCGGAGCTGTAGACGAGTCCCTCGATCCCTGCCCATCGGACTCGAAACTACTTCAGATGGTAAGCAAGTCGCTCAGCACGAGTGAGCGCTACACGTTACTGGATGTTCTATCCAAGCACTCGCAAGTGTTTGACTTTTCGCAGACTGACACGACGTCCCAAATTCCGACATCTCGAGTACGCCATCGTATAAATACCGGATCAGCGCACCCTATACGACAGAAGCCGTACAGAGTATCCCCGACTGAGCGCAAGATAATTGGCGAGCAAGTTCAGGAAATGCTGAACAGAGGGATAATTCAGGAGTCCGCGAGTCCCTGGGCTGCACCTGTCATCCTCGTTAAAAAGAAAGATGGCAGTTGGCGATTCTGTGTTGATTATCGGCGGCTAAACAATGTTACCAAGAAAGATGTCTACCCACTTCCGCGTATAGATGATGCCTTAGACTGCCTTCATTCGGCTTCTTACTTTTCTTCTGTAGACTTGAGATCCGGCTACTGGCAAATCCCGATGCATGCCGAGGATAAGGAAAAAACAGCGTTCGTAACACCCGATGGACTTTTTGAATTCAATGTCATGCCGTTTGGCTTGTGCAACGCACCCGCCACCTTCGAACGATTCATGGATACTATTCTGCGAGGTCTAAAGTGGGAAATATGCATGTGCTACCTCGACGATGTTATTATTTTTGGACGCACATTTCACGAGCACAACACGCGTCTTGGTATTGTACTCAGCTGCATACAGAAGGCTTGTCTTGTGCTCAACTCTAAAAAGTGTCATTTTGGTGAGCGCCAAGCCTTGGTGTTGGGACATCTTGTGGACAAAGACGGCGTCAGGCCTGACCCTGCGAAGACAGAGGCTGTTGAAGCATTTGAACAACCTCAGTCCGTCAAACAACTTCGCAGCTTTTTAGGACTCTGCTCCTATTTTCGACGGTTCATTCCTCGATTTGCTGACGTCGCTTATCCCTTGACCAGCCTCCTGCACAAGAACGCCGCTTTCGAGTGGACGCCTGATTGTTCTGCTTCCTTTCGACAGCTGAAGTTTCTGCTGACGTCGCGACCAATCCTCCGACACTTCAATCCTTCCGCGCCAACAGAAGTCCACACAGATGCGAGTGGTGTAGGTCTTGGTGCTGTTCTGATTCAGCGCGTGGATGACAAAGAGCACGTCATCGCCTACGCAAGTCGGTCATTAAGCAAACCCGAGCGTAACTACACGGTGACTGAGCAGGGATGTCTTGCTGTCATTTTTGCGGTGCAGCGATTTCGGTCGTACCTGTATGGGCGTCACTTTACGATCGTCACAGACCATCATTCTTTGTGCTGGCTCGTGAATCTTCGCGATCCATCTGGACGCCTTGCACGATGGGCCCTGCGTCTGCAAGAGTACAGCTTCACTGTATCCTACAAGAGCGGCCGACGACATGCTGATGCCGATTGCCTTTCCCGGATGCCTCTTAGTACAACGGAATGCGACGCCGAAAGTTTCGACCACCTCATCGCATCCGTACACCGTGATTTCCCAGATGCCACAACCTTCGCAAGAGAGCAACGTGATGACCCGAGTTTAGAGCCACTTTTCTCTGCAGCGAAAGAGTCGACATCATGTAGTTTTTGTGTTCGGGATGGACTGTTGTATAAGAAGAATTTTTCCGCGATAGGTGCACAGTTTCTTCTGGTGGTGCCAGAAGCCCTCCGCTCTTCTGTTTTGCGCGTCGTGCACGATGATACAACTTCAGGTCATTTAGGCTCCACGCGGACACTCCATCGAGCCAAAGAAAGGTTTTACTGGCCTCAAATGCGCAAGACCACGGAGACATACGTAGCCACTTGCGCCGAGTGTCAAAGTCACAAGAGACCTACTGCAGCTCCAGCCGGTTTCTTACAGCCTGTGGTGCCACCCAGTTCCCCCTTTGAGCAAGTCGGCATCGATCTCATAGGACCGTTCCCACGTTCTTCCACAGGCAACCGCTGGATCATAGTATGTGCCGACTACCTGACTCGGTTCTGCGAGACGGCAGCACTACCCTCTGCAACTGCAGGCGAGGTTTCCCAGTTTATGCTACATTGCATTATACTTCGGCATGGTCCCCCTCGAGTGATCATTAGCGACCGTGGCCGTCAGTTCACAGCTGATGTTGTTGAAGAACTTCTACGTTTGTGCGCCTCCAACCTGCGACACTCAACGCCTTACCACCCGCAAACTAATGGGCTGACAGAACGCACGAACAGAACACTTGTGAACATGATTTCCATGTACGTAAGCTCGGACCATAAGAACTGGGACGAAGTATTGCCGTTCGTCACATACGCATACAACACCGCGCAACATGAGACCACTGGATACAGTCCGTTTTTCCTGCTCTACGTCGTGTCGAAGGACGACGTTCTCCCTGATGCCGCTAAGCTACGTGCTGTTAAAGAATTCCCGAGGCCCACGTCTCTAAAATATTTGCGCCGTTTCATTGGCCTCTGCCCGTACTACCGCCGCTTCACCCAAAATTTCGCTTCGATTAGGCCACCGCTGGTAGTGCTTCTTCGATGACCCCCCAATCTTTCCGCGTGGTCCCCGGCTTGCGATGATGCCTTCGCGGCGCTACGTCACCTGCTCACAACACCACCGACAGTGCGTCATTTCGATCCAACTGCTCGCACCATTAGCTTCTGTCGACATGGCTTTGGAGCAGCGCAGGGACTCCTTGATTTCATCTTTGCTAGATTACCTCTCTGATTCGCCTGCACGACCACCATCCCGAGCGCTACGCCGACAAGCTTCGCGCTTCGCCATCTGCGACGGAATCGTCTATCGACGTAACTACAGTTCCGACGGCCCAAAATGGCTGCTTGTAATACCCCGGCAGCTCCGCACTGATGTATGCGCCGCTTTCCACGCCAACCCTCAGTGCGGACACGCTGGTCTCTTCAAGACCTGCACCAGACTACGTCATAGGTTTTACTGGCACGGTATGTACACATTTGTGCAAAAGTACATTCGCTCTTGCACAGAGTGTCAATGCCGCAAGCCTGATCTTGCCGCTCTTCTGGACCAATGCAACCTTTGCCGTGCCCTTCGCGACCATTCGACCAGGTTGGAATAGACCTATACGGGCCTCTGCCATACACATCTGTTCGCAATCGCCGGGTCATTGTGGCTATAGACCACCTCACGAGGTGTGCAGAAACGGCCGTTCTGCCAGCCGCGACGGCTTGTGACGCTGCCTCCTTCCTGCTTCAATGCTTCGTTCTGCGTCACGGCGCTCCCCGCGAACTCTTGAGCGACTGAGGCCGCTTCTTTCTCACCGATGTCATTCAAAAACTTCTCACTGAATGCCGCGTTATTCATCGCTGTACCACCGCATATCAGCCGCAAAGAAGCGGCTTGACAGAGCACTTTAACCGAACTCTTGGCGGCATGCTTTCAAGGTATGCCGCCTCCAAAAAGCACCAACTGGGACCTCATCGTTCCCTATGTCACGTATTCCTACAATAGGGAATACGTGACATCCCTATTGTAGGCAACGACGGGCTTTTCTACCTTCTTTCTACTATGTGGCCGAGAACCGTCTTCTCCCACTGACACTATTCTTCGTTACCAACCCTACTTATCAGAGGGTACAACAGTTTCCGAAGCCCGTGGGCATCTCCTGTAGACTTGGTGAAGAAAAAGAACGGAACCCTACATTTCTGCGTCAATTATCGTCGACTGAACAAGATCACGAAGAAGGACGTATACCCCCTCCCACGGATAGACGACGCATTGGATCGGCTCTGCAACTTCTCGTCGATGGATCTCAAGACTGGCTACTGGCAAACAGAAGTCAACGAGAGGAATCGCGCAAAGACCGCTTTCATTACGCCGGATGGTCTGTATCAGTTCAAGGTCATGTCATTCGGCATGTCCTCGGCTCCTACAACCTTCCAGCGCGTAATGGACGCGGTGTTGGCATGGTTGAAGTGGTAAACCTGTATAGTCTACTTAAGTGACGTTGTCGTCTTCGCCGGAAATTTCCACGGTCACTTTAGGGGCCTTGGGAAAGTACTAGAGGTCATCCCGTCATCAGGGCTCACTCTGAAGCCAGAAAAGTGCCACTTCGCTTACAATGAGCTTCTGTTCTTGGGACACGTCATCAGCAAATCAGGAGTCCGTCTTGATCCGCAGAAGACATCTGCCGTCGCTAACTTCCCACAGCCTACCGAGAAGAAGGGAGTGCACAGATTGCTTGGCTTGTGTGCCTATTACAGGCACTTCGTCAAGAAACGCTTCGTGCATCGCCAAGCCATTAACCTCTCACGAAATCAGACGTCGATTTCAATGGCAAATGGTGCAAGCCGAATCCTTCCAAGAGCTTAAACAGCGCCTGCAGTCACCACCAGTGCTCGCCCACTTCGACGAAGACGCCCGCACCGAAATCCACACCGACGCAAGCAGCCTAGGCCTCGACGCCGTCTAGTTCAAAAGAAAAGCGGATTTGAAAGGATCATTGCTTACGCTAGCCGGTGGCTGTAGAAAGCGGAAGCCAGTTATTGTACTACAAAAAAAAAAAAGAATCTCTTGCCATAATTTGGGATGCCACGATATTCCGCCTTTACCTATGCGGCAGGCCCTTCAAAATCATAAGCGACCACCATGCCTTGTGCTGGCCTGCAAATTTAAAGGACCCTTCAGGACGCCTCGCACGATGGAGTATGGTAGTCCAAGAATTTGACATCACCGTCGTCTCTAAATCAGGACGCAAGCACTTTGATACCCACTGCCTAACACGGGCCCCCATTGACCCGCCGCCGCAAGATGACGAGGATGACAACGCCTTCCTAGGAACAATAGGCGCGGAAGACTTCTCTGATCAGCAACGAGCAGACCCAGAGCTAAGGAGCCTTGTGGAATATTTGGAAAGCAACACCGACGTTGTCCCTAGGGCATTTAGGCGACGATCGTCTTTGTTTTCGCTACAAAATGACGTCCTCGTACAGAAGAACTTCTCCCTAGTCCGGGCCAACTACCTTCTTGCTTCCTTCCGGTCCGATCGCTGGACCCCTCGGATTCGCTCGGACGCTATCGAGGATACAGGAAAGGTATTACTGAGCGCGCCTGACCACCGACGTCGCCCGTTACGTCAAGACATGCCGAGACTGTCAGCGACGCAAGACACCACTTGACAAGGCCAGCCCGATCACTACAGCCGATCGAGCCTGCTTGCCGCCCATTGCAGCAGATCGGGATGGATTTGTTGGGACCTTCTCCGACGTCAACATCTGGAAATAAGTGAATCGTTGTGGCTACCGACTACCTTACAAGCTACGCCGAAGCAAAGCTCTGCCTAAAGATAGTGCGGCCGAAGTTGCTAAATTCTTCGTCGAGGATATCCTGCTGCGACGTAGTGCCCCAGAAGTCCTCACCACCGATAGATAAACGGTCTTTACAGCAGTGCTAACGCAATCTATTCTGCAATACAGCAAGACAAGTCACAGGAGGACAACTGCCTACCACTCGCAGACGGATGGTCTTACAGAGCGGCTGAACAAGATCCTCGCCGACATGCTGGCAATGTACGTCGACTTCGAGCACAAGAGGTGGGATGCCGTCCATCCGAATGTAACCTTTACTTACAACACGGCAGTGCGAGAAACAACACAGATCACACCGTTCAAGCTGGTTTACGGAAGGGACCCAACTACGACTCTCAACGCCATGCTGCCGCACATCACCGACGAATAGAATCTCGACGTCGCCGCCTATCTCCAGCGCGCCTAAGCCCGACAGCTCGCCCACGTGCACATCAATAACCAATCGATGACCGACAGGCGCCATTACAATCTTCAACGATGTTACGTGGAATACCAGCCTGGCGACCGTGTTTCGGTTTGGACCCCGAGTGAGAAGCTTTTACGCCGCTATTTTGGACCCTACAAGATCATCCGATGCATTGGCGCACTGGACTATGAGGTCATGCCAGATAGCATTTCGCAATCACAGCGGCGCCACTCACGACCTGAAATAATCCATGTTGTGCACCTTAAGCCGTTCTACCAGCGCCAACGAGTTTCGGGACTTCGTTTCTTTGTTACTTTTTCTTTACTAAGTGTGCTCTTGTTGTTCGCTCTCCCGTTATGTCTCTAGCATCGGTACGATGCTTTGTAAGAGGGGGCATTGACGCGTGGAATTGTTTATCTTTCTTGGGTGACCGCTTTGTTTCCGCTCGTGCCGTGCTGCGCTCGGCACGAGCGCGTGCCGAGCGCTTCCGCGTGCGTCGTCGTCTTCCACAGCTGTCTGTGTTGCCGCTGATCATGTCAGCGTAGAATTTAACTTCTCTTCTGTCGTCGAGGAGACGCTGCCGGGATTCGTGAGTGCCGGACGCATCTTCACGCTCCGCCGGTTTTAGCTCCTAACGCCGTGACCTCTCCATTCTTTATAATGTGAGTACCACCAATCACTTGCTCTCATCGCCTGGACTACGGAGATGTCAAATACCTGAGCCTTCCGACTGATTCCTGGCCATTTTCGCCAAGTTTGCATCTCTCCTTCCTGGGTCCTCCGACGAAGCACTGGAGGGGAAAGGCCGCAGTAGGGCCTCGGAGGCCGCGCTCGTCTCCGACGCCTGGCCACTGCAGCCCCGGTGGCTCCGCGTCTGTTCAGCGTTCATCGCTCCCACGTTCAACGCATTGTGACTTTCTTCAACGCTTGCCTCCATGCCGTCTAAGCCTGATTCTGAATGTTGGACGCTTGTGAATCGGCGGAAGAACGCACCTTTCAACAAGCCTACAGCCACTACTAGCTTCACTTCCCGGCTTAATGACCACAAGGACATCCTGCGACCGCAAGGAGGCTTTGTCCTGACCACCCTGCGACCTGCCCGACTCATGTCTGCGGTGAGTGCTGCCGCTTGCCTCACCGACAACGAATACAAAGAAACGCAAGTCAAAATACAGGAACACAAGAACCTGGTTGTCTTTGTGTCCACACGGAACTCTGCAGCCCAAAAACTGGCCCAGCTCACTACTCTCACCATTCAAGCCACCACAATTCCTGCCGTGGAGTTGTACACGGAATCTAAGCCCACACGACCTCAGCAGAATTAATGGCCAACCTGGACGCCCCGGGTTTCACGATATTGTCTGCCCGGATGATGGGAAAGACAGAAACAGCTTTGATAACTTTTCATGGTAATATAATACCGTACACCATGCTCTATTACAGGGCAATATACCGGTGTAAGCCACAATATCCCCGTGCGCAACAATGCACAATCTGCCTTAAACTCGGCCACAGGGCTAACGTTTGCCTGACGCCACAGCATCTTCGTTGCCCCATCTGCACTGTCGCTGTGCCGGTGCGCAATGCCCCTCACCCATGCGCCCCTAACTGCGCAAACTCAAACGGCGCTCTCTCTGCTACAGATCCAGCCTGTCCGAGTATACTGGCAGCAAACAAAGCTGCTTATCAAGCTACCCGACGCCGGCGTGCACCATGCCCACCACCACCACCACCACCACCACCACCACCGTTTTCACCAGACGTGGCCGCTTCCAGATCCAACACTCCGCAGCGCCATTCGCCAGGCCGCTCCAGGAGCACGACCCCTGACTCATCTCGCCGACGATCCAAATCAAGAACTAAGGAAAGCCACAAGTCGCGCAGCAAGTCGCGACCTCTACCTTCCAGTGCCGTCCGAGAACTGCGGGTCTGAGGCTCCTGTCGGAGACCACAGTGCCTCAGCCTCGTGTAAGTTGGTCGGCCGCTTCAACCACCCCTCTTTAATCCCCTGCGCATTCACAGCACCTAGCTACTCTAACTAACCCCTCAACACCATCTTCTTCTTCTTCTTTCTGGGGTCTTACGTGCCAAAACCAGTTCTGATTATGAGGCACGCCGTAGTGGAGGGCTCCGGATTAATTTTGACCACCTGGGGTTCTTTAACGTGCACTACAACGCAAGCAAACGGGCGTTTTCGCATTTCGCCTCCGTCGAGATGCGGCCGCCGGGGCCGGGATTCGATCCCGCGACCTCGTGCTCAGCAGCGCAACGCCTTAGCTGACTGAGCCACCCCGGCGGGTCCTCAACACCATCATCTTTGCCTAACCCCACCCCTGTAACTCCGATTTCACAGCCAGACCGCATGGATACTCCAACTAACCCCCCAACACCATCATCTTTGCCTAACCCCACCCATGTAACTCCGATTTCACAGCCAGCCCCCATGGATATACCAGAGCCTACCGACGCCGATCCTATGCCTAGCCTAGCGACGCGCGTCACCCGGCTGTGCATCCGGCCTCTACGGAGGATTGACTTACACGCCTTGAAGTCACCATTGCCAAATTGACAGACACTGTAGCCGAACTCTCAGAACGCCGACCGAAACGGGCACGTCGCCTTCCTTCAGCGGGATGCAGCTCAACTTCATCCCGTCAAGTTAGCCCACGTCGCAGTGATGGCGAAATGTAACGCGCAGGTACAATGTACCTGCCACACCAAGCGCTTGTTCGGAACTCACGGTGTGGCAGTGGAACTGTCGTAGCTTCAGAAAGAAGCGTGGAAGCCTCATACAGCATCTTCAAACACATATTTCTCCACCAGACGTCATATTTCTTCAGGAACGTCACACCCTTCCTAGTCTACCTGGATATGTAGTATATGCTGCAAATAAAGATCCCAATCGGGACCACCTCGTAGCTACGCCAGTAAGGCGGTGGTATGTGCGGTGGTCGACTTTACATTGGATAACTAAGACATTCCACATGTCCTGCTTGAGCTTCTTCCCAGCAGCGCCCGCAAGCGCGACACACAACCTCTCCTCCTGCTTGTTGCTTATAGCCGCCCCAAAGAACGCCACGCACGTTTCGACATTGTTTGAAGTAGCGCGGCGTAACGGTAGAGCTACACTTATCGCGGGTGATTTCAACGCCCCTCATACCACTTGGGGATATCCTCATGACACAGCCAAAGGCCGCAAGCTCCACACTTTGATCCAGCATCACAACCTCACGCTACTTACTGACCCATGGGTACCAACTCGTCTTGGCACAAGCGTTTCTCGGGACACATGCCCAGATCTTACCCTTTACCATGGTCGTCATTCCTGCACCTGGCATAACTTTGACGAGTACTTAGGTAGTGTGACCACTCAATCAATGCTACCCGAATTAATACAAAAGGCTTCGTGGGGGAGGCACGCCAGATCCGACTAACAGACTGGCGTGCCTTCCGCGCAGCCTCTGGCACCACTTCCGCCACCGACACACTTACCGATTGGGTTCAGACACTGCAAACCCGGCTAGATGTTCACACGCACACCCTCACCCCTACGCCTGATGCACCAGACATAGATAGCTCACCTCGTCCACTTATGGGATGCGCGCCGTAGCTTAACCAAACGGTGGCGTCGTCAGGGTCATAACAGGAAGCTGAGGCTGCGCATCGCACAGCTCCCTGCTGAGGCTGCTCGTTACGCTGAGAGCCTTACCAGTCAAAACTGGCACTCACTTTGTGATAAAATTAATGGCAATCTCAGTACTGCGCGTACTTGGTCTCTGCTACGCCATCTAATAGCGCCCGGCCAAGCAAAATCAGAGAAATCCAGAAGCATTAGAAAACTTCTCCACAGAACTAACATTCCAGACACCGAATGCCTTGCACAGTTACGACAGCGTTATCTCCCACCACCAGACGCGCCACGCTACGCGGACTACACGGGTCCTCCCAACACACTGGCTTATCTTAACGCACCTATAACTGTCAATGAGCTTCGCGCAGTGCTCGCCGACATTCGCCGTAACACATCCCCTGGTCCCGACCGAATCCGGTATTCGTTACTTTATAACCTCTCTGATTCTGACACCAATCAACTTACGACTTACTTGAATGAGGTTTGGGAGTCCGGTACCTTACCAACAGATTGGAAAGAGGCCACAGTAGTTCTGATTCCCAAGCCAGAAAAACCCCTCTCGTTAGAGAACATACGCCCGATTTCTCTCACCTAGTGCCTTGGCAAAGTAAAGTGCTCGAGGTAATTGTGCAGCTCCGCTTACATAAATTTCTTTCTGACACCTGCGCGCTTCCCGCCACCCTTTATGGTTATCGTGGTGACATATCTACACAGGACATTAGGCTCCACCTGAAACACGATGTCATAGACTTACCAAGTTCTGCGCAATACCACGCCGTGTTAACCTCAAGGCGGTGTTCGATAACCTCTCCCACGATTTGATTCTTGAACAGTTAGCAGCTACTGGCGGCGGCGTGAAGGTGTATAACTATGTCCGAAACTTTCTTCGTGACCGATTTGCCAGCCTTGTCATCGGTGATCTGCGTTCCCCTATTGAACCTGTCTCAAATCGCGGCACTCCGCAAGGCTGCTCGCTATCTCCACTCCTGTTCAAGCTTGCCATGCGAGGACTCCCTCCCCTCCTCGATCACATCTCGGATATTCGTCATGCTCTTTACGCAGACGATATCACTGTCTGGGTTACGACAGGCTCTCTCGGACACATTGAAACCCAGTTGCAGGAAGCAGCTACCACTATCGAGCAATAGGTCCGGCGTGGAGGTCTCACATGTTCCCCCGCCAAGTCTGAGCTACTGCTCGTCACAAAACACGCTCGCGGACAGAAAGGCTTGTCTCTTAACATCACATTAGATGCGAAATCCGTTCCACGTAAATCGTCTATAAAGGTGCTTGGTTTCACTTTACAAGCCAACGCCAAAGCAACACATACCCTTCGCCAACTTACCACCCAATGTAACCAAATCATGCATATGCTTCGGCGGGTGTCTAACCGCCGACATGGCTTCAAAGAGGCTGATGCCTTACACCTTTTACAGGCCTTGATACACTCACACCTGCTATACCACCTACCTTATAACAACCTAACTCGTACTGAACGCGCACGTATGTGTACCCTACTACGGAAAGCGCAGAAACTTGTACTTGGCCTTCCCATGCAGACGGCTACCCTTACCCTGGAGTGACTTGGGGTGACTAACACTTTCGAGGAACTGATACAAGCCCGCCAGGCCGCCCAGCTGACGCGCTTGAGTTCTACACCTCAGGGACGGAATCTTCTTAGTTCACTTGGTTACCCACACAGCCATACATCCACGGGCCTTTCCCCAGCAGCGCGTGCCAAGCTCACGGTATCTCCTATTCCCCGCCATATGCACCCGACTCGCCATGCTGTCCGCCGGGATGATCGGTCGCGTTATTTGCGGCGCGAATATCACGTGGGCTGCCGCGCTGTTCGTGTGCTCTTCACTGACGCCAGCCCAACGGATGAACGCGGGGGAGTCACGGTAGTAGTTGACTCTGATCTCGAGACCGTATTCGCAGCCTCGGAACGTACATTAACCGATGTCTCCCTCCTGGAAGAACGGGCGATTGCTAGGGCAATCGTTCCTACCTCTTCTCTCCCTCCTTCTGCCCCCAATCATATTCTCACCGACTCCCCGGCAGCTTGTCGGCGTTTTCTTTTCAACACTTTGCATCCTACCACCACGTCCATACTCGAGTCCTTCCTATCATCCACCTCGCATACTTCTCGGTTGGTCTGGGTGCCTGGGCAAGCAGCGATCCCCGGTAATGAGCGCGCTCAAGCGCTGGCCCGCGAACTCTCATACCGAGCCGCTGGGGATCGCTCTGCCATCATCTGACCGCAACCTTTCTAGTACGCATCCCAACTTGCTGAGATACGACTAACTCGGCAACACTACCCCCCACCTCATCCTTCACTTACTCGCCGACAGGCTGTCTGTTGGCGACAACTACAGACGAATACTTTCCCGACGCCCCTTTTCTATTCCTACCTCCACCCCTCCCGTAGTCCAGCTCAATGCCCACACTGCGGTGACCGCTCCACCCTACTGCATATGGTCTGGCTTTGCCAAGACATTCCCAATGTCCATCCCGTTCCAAACCCCACCCTCACCTCCTGGGAGGAGTGGCTGACCGGCGTTACGGCGACTGGCCAGCATTGGCTGGTCGACCATGCCGACGCGTTGGCTGCTACCTATGGGGCCCCGGACTGAGGGTTCCACCTTCGAGGCACAACTGGTCTCCACGATATTTTAATAAACTTTGTTCTCTCTCTTCTGTCGTCGTAATGGGGAGGCCGCGCTTACGGGGTTATGAGCCATTGCTTAAGGCAGTATGAGCCCATTAGCCGTGCATAACTGCATGCTTCACACCTCCCCAGGTTTCACGTTAGTGGAGCTGCATTTCGCTGAATAGGTCATTTGACACTTACGCATAAAATTATTCACCGCTCAAACCGAGCCTACGACTTAACTCGTGCTAACTGTAATAACTGATAGGACGCGTTCAAGGTTAGATGCGCTTGGCGTTATTATGAATGCCAGAAACAGGCAACGGCCAAGCGGAGCGAGTGCGAGCACCAACAACAAGAAACGTCTTCTTCTTCGTCTTCTGCTGGCGCCGGTATTTGTCACTACATAACTAATAAAACTAAATGATTAAGGAAGGCGTCCATAATGGCCATTTTTTTTTACTTTGACAAAAGCAGGACCACTGCCGAAACATCAGTAAATATTGTGATACAATGTTTAGGCGGTCACTCTCTGCTTTATTCTCTAAAGCGAGAGCCCCACGACCAGGCCCAGAATGGCGATGATGAGTATGTACAGATGAGAATATGAAGCGTATGAATAATGCTCACAATATATACTTTTTGTAGGACGACATATAAATAAGCTGGAAGCCGAGCGATAGATTATTCTATGTTCAAGCATGTTCATAATTAGGAACTGTCTTCTACTTTCAGGTGAAGCCGTGATTCACCAGCAGATAATAGAGAAGGAACACTTAAAGCTGCAAAGTAAACAATATCCACAGAGGCCAATGGATCAAAATGTGAGTGACAAAAGTTCGCAGTATTTCGTCTTTTAACGTCAAAATCGCGTATTTAGCTATCCTCCGCGAGGTCTGGCGAAGACCATTTGTAATACCCAGTGCGTTGCAAGTGCTCGATTACTCCGTCGACAGCAACAGTCGTGAAGCTGTTGAATATTTGTTGTATTTTTATTAGCAAGCTTGTGTGCCTCAGACATTCCCGAGAGCTAACTGTCAAACCCTACAATTTTGCTGCCCCAATTAGTCGCAAACAGGAACTATGGGCAGATTCGCGACTACTAATCTTAGCGATTTTGTGCTTGCGTCGTGCGGCTCACTTTGGCGGGCAGAAGTCCTCTGCGTTTCATTTTGTGCAACTTTATGCCTTTTAACAATAAAATCTTGGGTATTACGTTTCTAAACCATTATACGTATTGTTACGATGGGGTGCGTTTATTTTACAGATGAATTGAGTGTAAGGGCAGCTTGTTCAAGGCACGTCAGAACAACGTCCAGTCGATGGTTGTGTTCTGCAAAGGTGCGGCCAAAAATGACGACGTCGTCAAGATAACACAAACAAATCTCCCATTTCAGGCCGCGCAGTACCGTGTCCATAAACCTTTCGAATGTTGCAGGCGCGTTGCACAAACCGAAAGGCATGACGTTGAATTCAAACAAGCCGTCTGGGGTCACAAAAGCGGTTTTCTCTTTGTCAGCTGAATGCATGGGTATCTGCCAATAGCCTGATCGGAGGTCCACAGATGAAAAGTAGGATGCGGAATGAAGGCAGTCAATAACGTCATCGATCCGGGGAAGTGGATACACGTCCTTTTTCGTCACAGAATTGAGACGCCGGTAGTCGACACAAAACCTCCAGGACCCATCTTTCTTTTTCACGAGGATGACCGGCGCAGCCCAAGGGCTAGAGGAATCTTGGATGACGCCCTTGGCTAGCATGTCGTCGACCTGTTCAGCGATGATCTTGCGCTCTGACGCGGACACGCGGTAAGGCTTCTGCCTTATGGGATGCGCGGACCCCGTGTCAATCCTGTGGCGCGCCCGCGTAGTTGGAACGCGAACTTTGTTAGCGTTCTGCGCGAAATCAAATAATGACACATGTTTGCTAAGGACGCTGACCAGGGCTTGACGCTTCTCTGAAGACAGTGACTTGTTGATCATTCTGAGAAAAGGCAACGAGTCTTCAGGGACACCGGGGCCAGCCCCGTGCTCTCGGCATTCATGTGACGTGTCATCAGTTAAAGCGCCTATGCTGAGACTGGTGTCCACTTCAAAAGAGGCGAGTCGCATACCGCTGGGTAGCACAACAGACTGGGAGGCTAAATTTGACACCCACAATGTAGTCGTTCCGCAGGCCACAGAGAGGACGCATCGAGGTACGAGCACGCTTTTCTTCACTACCATCGAAGGCACAGGCTCAACAATTGCATCAAATGTATCGGCGTCGACACCGCAAGCAGCAACCCGAACTCTGGATACGGAACGTGCCGGTAAGACTGCATCTTCAATGACGGCGAGAGTGCATGAACAGGTAGCAGGTTGGTCGGCAAGCGAAGAGAGGAACAGCTCGCCAGTACCGCAGTCAACAGTGGCACCACACTGTTGTAGGAAATCGAGGCCAAGAATTACGTTGTGAGTGGATTGAGCAAGTACGGCAAATTCGGCTTGATACACCTTATCGGAGAAATAAACGTTCGCGGTGCACACTCCAATTGGTCGGAGCAACTCTCCACTCACAGCAAGAAATGCATTAGCGTTATTCCAGCGGAACATCACTTTACGGCCTAGTCGGGTTTTGAAAGCCAAACTGATAACGGAGACACTCGCTCCCGTGTCCACAAAGGCCAACGTAGCGACATTGTCCACTAAAACATGAATCTTGTTATGACGCATGGTGACTGGCGGAGGCATAGGGGCGTGTAGCTGATGATGACTGGCGACCTCACCTCCATTGGTCGCGCCGCCTAGTTTCCCGGCGGCGGTGACGTGAGACGTCGTCGCGGAGATGGAGACCTGCGCTGGCGTGAAGGCGGTGGCGTCAAGCTCCGCACAGAAGCTGGAGAGTCACTACGGTGATGCGCCTGGTGGTTTGTCCTGCTATCGGAGTCAGAAGGCCAGCGTGTTCCGCCGCCGTGCCGGTTGCTACGCCGATAAAACGTGCGCGGTCGCTCATACGACGGTGGTGACATGCGTGGGCGATGAGGACAAAATCTGGCGACGTGACCGCGAATACCGCATTGGAAGCAGATGGGACGCTCACGGGGCGCACTAAAATTGTCATTAGCAGGATAACTGGCACGGTCATCCCACTCGTGAGAAACTGCAGGTGCTCTGGGTGAGTAACCGTCGTGGAACTTATAACTGGGATACGCGTTCAGAGTAGGGTTTGGCGCTCTTGAACGAGGAGCGAAGTTGTTGGCGTCTATGGAGGCGGCAGTGATGGACGTCTCACCGAAGTCGCAGTGAGAAAGGGGCTCTCGAACCCGCGGAGTAGAGAGGGAAGCCGCCTCACGTCGGTCAAGCTCTTCGTGCACCACTTGCCGAATAACTGACGCAAGGTCGGATGGAGTTGGGACCAGGTCAACACTGGCGACGTTAGTTACATTGGCCAGGCGGCCGAACTTCGGTGTGATACGCCGAGCTTTCAAGGCTTCAAACGTGCGGCAGTGTCGAATGACGTCGCTTACGGAGTCCAGACTGTCTTTGCCGATGAGGAACTGGTACACGTCCTCGGCGATCCCTTTTAGAAGATGACCAACTTTGTCCTCTTCTGTCATCTGAGGGTCCAGGGCCTTGCACAATTTCAGGACTTCCTCAATGTACGTCGTGCATGTTTCGCCGGGAACTTGGGCTCGCTGCATTAGGGTTTGTTCCGCACGCTTCTTTTTAGCTGCCGGATCTCCGAAGCACTTCTTGATTTCATCTACGAACCGTTCCCACGTCGTCATGCTTTCTTCGTGGTTTTCAAACCACACTGACGTGGTTCCCTCGAGGAAAAAGGCAACGTTGTTAAGCTGGGCGGTGGCATTCCAGCCATTGAACCGACTTGCGCGCTGGTAAAAGCTGAGCCATCCGTCCACGTCTTCCCCGGCTTTTCCGGCGAAGGTTCGTGGTTCGATGTAGGGCTGCCATTGGGAGCTGGAAGACGGCGGCGGGTTGTCGCCGTCGGAAGCCATCTCTGGTGGCAGACCGGCAATTCGGCGACTTCGGCGAAGCTCCATGGATTGCACTTCTGCGGGCGGTTGGTCGTCGTTGTTCGGGGACGCCGTTGTTGTACCCCGCACCTCCACCAAAACTGTTACGATGGGGTGCGTTTATTTTACAGATGAATTGATGATAAGGGGCCGCGCCGACACCGAGCCGCTACCAAGATAAGCGCACTTCGTTCTCCTCTTCCTCCGTCCTTGCCGTAGCTTTTGCGTAACACTATGATTATGAGGCACACAGTAGTGGGGGCTGGGGTTCTTTAACGTGCATTGGGGGTTCTTTAACACGACAAGCTGGGGGTTCTTCAATGTGCATTCCAGACCACACAGGTGTGGTCGGGATAGCGCAAGCTTGCGCATCTACGGAGATAGAATACTCTGAGTTTTAGGGGCTAGAGCTGGGAGAACTAGCTGGCAAAAAAAGTATAGTGCACACATTTTTCTCTCAGATGTTTACGTGCCCTAGCGATTGGGCACTTTTAAACTGTGGTGGTGGGCTATTTTAACGCCCAAACGTGACTTGGGGCTACTGAGCGAAGTACAGGAAGTGTCCGTACGTGCACAAAGCGACTAGGCACCACCAGATGATGGTGTGGACCGATTTTCAAATACCAACTAGAATCGGCCAAATCGGCGACGGCGTATCCAGAATCCACTAGCCTGAAGCAAGTCCAGTGATCTAGGCTGCACGAGGCTCTGGGAAGCGGCCATCAGAATTTGCAGACCAAAGTTGGCTCATCACAACGAATCTGTGAGGGTAGGTAAAGCCAAAATTGCGAACTGTCCCACTTTCCAGAAAGATGAACACATGAGAAATACCGAGGGCACCGAAGCGTGGGTCAAGAACGTGATGGGTTTTGTTACCAACCACACAAAGACCATTCAACTTACTACGGACAATCCTGATATCGACCCGCACTGACTCCACTTTTGGGAGGACAGATGAGCAATCCTGAAAAGATGGAAGAACTAGAATATAAATCACACGCTCAAGATCCGCATTGGTGCAGTCTCTCGGCAGGCGGAAGAGTATCCTGAAAAACTGGGACGACGGAAATGGAATCAAATGTGGGACCAAACACAGGAAACACGAAGCAACCGAAAGACTTGCACCGTCCTGAAGACCCTACATGCCAAGGCGGAGTTAATGACCATTACCGGGCAACACATATTCAAGCAACTTCCAGGGCATTGCGGGAGAACTACTCGTGGTCGTGACTGAGAAATGCCTCGCAGACAAGCGACAACGGAAGACGCAGCCCGTCGTCACCCGGATTACCAGAGGGAACTCAATCCACACCTTCGCTAATCTTTCACCAAAGCAGAGATGAATCGTGGCAGCTTTAAGAAACCTCACCAGCGAAACGACACCCGGACGGGACAAAATTAACAAGACCTTCCGTAACCTGGACAATGGGGAAACTGCGGGACCCGGACACTCCGCTGACGCACGGAGTGTCCTTATTGTGAACAAACATTGCAAAAAAGGAGGACAAGAATTAGAAGGCGTTAAACGCTGACTGGCAACTAAATGTTTTTTTGGGAAACAGCAACGGAGAGCCCTGACTACCGATATTCAATGCGTGATATAGTTCATTATCTTCCCTCTGCCTCTAAGTTGACGACACATTTATTACGTAAGGATTCATTGAGCATGTTAACCGACTCGCCAGTATAGACGTTCTCAGTCGCAGCATGATCCGCTTCCGTATCGATGCAGACGTGTACCGCATGCCTCACAACCGAAACCCAACCTTTAGGTTTACGTTTCCTCTTGCAAACACGTCACTTCACCTCAAGTTAAATAATGCGAGATGTCGAAGCGCAATAATGTGCTTTGACAGCTAAATAAGCAACCATCTCAAGTGTACGAACCAATAAACCCATGCCTGGCGTGCACGCGAACGTAACAGTAAAAGAGTTAAATCGAGGGCAGAGGTCTCGTGGGAGGTTGATGATGCTGAACGTTACTTACGGCGGCCAAAAGACACAGCTAGTACTCGGGAGTACAATGTACAATTAGAAGTAAAAGTTTTGCGTTCTTTGTCATATAAGGAGGGTAATATTTGTAGGGTAATATTGCGTTTAATAGGACACCTCTAGCGAGCGATATTGTGCTTACGAGGGAATATTTTGAGTGTAGGTACTCCGCGACTCTTCCACCATGCTGTCCATCGACGCACATCGCACCATATTCACTTCGGGCCACCCGCATTTTTCTCCATTTCGCTCTGACGCACACGCCGCCGCTCTGGCCTCACACGTTTAAATGCAGCTAATAAACACACTGTGCACTGGAGTATGCTAGAGTTTGCTATTGGCTGCGGAGATCGAGCAGAGTCGCCGCCTGGTGGGCACTGGTCGAACCACGGATGGCGTGGATTGCGCCGCGCACTGTCTGCTAAGCAGCACTACGTGTTTACATCTGCGTTCACAGCCTGCATATATATTTTTATAATCGTTTCTCCTGCATTTGCTGCACTCGAAAATGCTGCTCTGCACTTTTGGACGATGTACAGAAGCATTTAGCCATGCGCTATCGTCTTTGCGCTGTAGTACTTCAGTGGCTGCTCGTGTCGGGCGGCGATGTGCGGCCGTCGCACCCTCCGTTCGACGCAATCATATCAACTTTTTATAGCAGTTATGTGCACCATCCAGGCCAATTTCCGCCGTCGCCGTCGGCGTGATGTTCTGTATAAAGTCGAATTATGATTGCATCGCGACCGCGGTCCGTGTACTGTAGGTGCGAGGGAGGGCTCGCGAGGGCGAGGCGAGAACCTGATGCTGCGGCGTCTTTTCACGCGCGCGAGGGAATGAACGGGCAGATGCGCGTCCTCTAGGAAGGAGAGTAGGGGAGCGGGCAGGTTTAGTGCGCATCGCCTCTTTTACTCCGGCTGCGACGGCGGATAGCGGCGGCGCACGCGCCCTATCTTGGAGGTAATCTGATGTGGGTTCGTAAGGCTAGGAGGCGACCCTCGATAGGTGAAGGCTTCTCGTGTGCTCTGTTCTCGTGCGCGTGGCTCGCATTGAAGCGAGAGGCTCCGAGCCGCTGCTGCAGCTGTTCCTCACGCCAGTATTCCGACAGCAAGCGTCCGCGTGATCGAGTGAGATGTGTTCGTGTTAGCCTGTGCGTTAATGATAACGCGCTTAATATTTGTTAGTGTTTACAGCAGCTTATGCAGCTGATAAAGCGGTTAACTTTACTTTGCATAGCTGTCTAATAACATGCCAGCGCAATCAATGCCTCGCTTTTTAGGCAAAACTGTGACTTTTTTATTGGCGCTTCGTGTGCATTTTACGTCGCTTTAACAAAAAAAGACCCCCCCCCCCCCCCCCCCCCCCCCCGCCGGCTGCAGCGAGACATGAGTGCTGCGCTTGAGCGGCTTGTCATTGTGTGTTGATCACTCCGCAATATCTGAGGTACCAAGAAAATGAACGAGGTCGCGGGAAAATCACTCAGCAGTAGGAGAAAAAAATGGTCGCATTCATGCACTCATACCTTATCGCGTCAATCACATTGTATTACGATAACTTCCCTATGGTAGTTGCGATACTATTATTAGTCTCGCTTAGTGGTTAGGCGAGCAGCCTTAATTACTTATTTCTCGGGTGTTTTCTTTATTTTGTGGTTCTGACGTCACAACGGTGAATTAATTTTAGCTCACGCGTAAATTGCTGGCGATTGTACATTAATTCAACGCTACAATAGAAAAGCTGAAATATGGTATCATATGTGGATCATCTGTTACACGGAAGTCTCTTTATGCAGGACTTTCTGTCGCTCTTGTGGCATTAGCTTTTTAATTTGAGGGAAGGCAGAGACCATTATTGCCTGCAATAATATAACATATTGATTTCGGCTCCTCGAATATTTACAACTTTGTGGCGTCGATGCCATGCGCGAAGCCATGCAAGGGCACCTTTTCCCTTAGATGCCTGGCTTATAGTGTTACTGCGATAAAAAAAATATTTCCGTCCGAAGTAGCCTGGTGATCCTACAAACGTACTGTCACTGATAGTGGCCTAGCTTGTTTATTTGAACTCATTAGCTGTTTGCATGTATGCTTACAATGAAAGATGTACAGCGCACACTAACTTAATTGCTACTTTAATTTCGTTGTTCAGGGATACAAACTGTTTTATAATCGGTGCAAGATTCCCAGAAAAGGCAACATTACGCTGCGCAAGAACGTTGAAAGGGTGGGCTGAACGCAAGCAAAATATACACAAAAAGGCACAAGAAAGTGTCGAAACAGAGACTGTGCTTGAATGCCAGTCCCCCAATGAGTAACAGTTTGTGTTTCTTTGTGGTAATGTGCATTTCGTTCAATAACGTCACAGTGGAGGGTAATGCATGACCACTTCACTTCAGTTAGCGCTTTGAATCACTATAAAATCGACCCAATTGTTAACAGCGAAGCGCCGCCCTTCCCATTTAAATGTGCGCTACCGACCGCCCATCCACACTAACGCGGTGACGGTGCTGCCACCTGTAGCTGAATGTCGCGGCGAATAGCTGGGCATCCAAAATATCTCATGAAGAGTGTACTCGACTCTCGAACTCAATAATTTCCTTGGCAAGGTGAGAGATATGTAGTAAGGTTTGGTAAGAAAGTTTCTCGCCAGAGAAGGAGGGATACATCTTTTCGGACTGAGCTTTTATGTCCTTTCAACGTAGTCACCCTGAATTGCGCTTTCCCCAGTGGTGCTCCATCTTGTCTAATCCGTTGTAAAAATTATTGTTCCTGGATGTTTAGCCATTTGGACAAAGCATTACCACTTGGGTAGTGCTTGCTATTGAGGTGCGCCTTCATAGCAGTGAAAAGATGGTAATGTGAAGGTGCCAAGTCAGGTGAGTGCGGCGGATGTCATAGGAGCTGAAAGCTGCAGTCGTGAAGTAGCTTCAGCCTCTTAAGAGCGGTGTCACACGGTGCGATGAACAGGACACCTCCTTCCAATTTTCCGTGTTGTTTCAACTCAATCGGTTGTCGCAGGCTCTGCAGTAGCTACGAGCAATATCCAGCATTTAGGGCTTGTCCTGTCAGCAGGAAGTCCACGGGGATAACACCCTGTGAGTCGCAAAAAATTTAAGCCATACATTTTCCTGTAGAAGCCTCTCAAAAATGTCATCAGGCAATCGGCTTACGTGTCTGTTGGCTAACGGTAATATCGTATCTTGATGGGCTACTAGTCTAATCGGCCTACAAGTTCACAGGCCTACTAGCCTATCGCCCTATCGGTCTACAAGCCTACATGTCTACAAGTCTAGAAGCCTACTAGTCTAATGTAATAGCCTGTCGTTCTACTGTTTGTCGGTATGCCATTTTATCGGCAAAACCACTGTTCAAATATGTATTGTTTATTGAATTGATGAACCTTCATTTTGACTGTGATTGCATTAGAGCAATGCTGTCTTAATTAAAGTATATTCAGTGTCTTTGAACACATTAGTCTGCCAGTCGGTACTTATGATGGCTCACTGCGTAAGTACGCTCACCATTGCATCTAAAATGTCAGTCATGGTATGTGTGCAAAGTGGGAATCCGAAAATTAACATAAAAGCAATGTTATCAGAGATGAAACATTATTGCAAGAATTCACTACTACAGCACATTAACAAATTTCTGCAGGGGTACCAGTGCACTGCTTTCAGCCTCTTTTCCGTAAACTCCTTTGACACGGTGTTGCCTACGTTGTGAAAATAGCTGCAAAAAAGAATAAATCATTGCGATAAGACACAGAAAACCAATTACAGTACTTGTTAGGTTGATTAATACACTGAGAAACGTTGAGAAATGGAGCGTAAACGTTAATTAAGAGCAACAAGTGGTGAAAACAGTACAAGTATGGCTATTACTTGTACTGTTTTCTCCACTTGTCGCTGGCACAGGGTCACTTGCATATTTGCAAGTGACCCTAGCTGTTGCACAAATACATATTTTCAAGTGATTGTAGGCCAGGCACACCAATCTGTCTTCATTACACAGATTCCTATTGAATAGCAGTAATAATCCCAAAATTGCTGCGGCTTAGCTCAGCTAACCCTGGATGTGCAAAGCGGAAGCTAGTTTTTTTTTCTTTTTCGTCCTAAGCCTGCCTTTGTCTAAGGTTGTGGTCCCGCTTCCGGCGTTTTGCGAGCCGAACGGCTCGCTCTTCCTAAGTCTTCGACGCTAGCTTCGCGCGCTTGGCATTCCGAACCCTCTCCAGTGAAGCAGTTCGCCGGGCGATATCCGCGGGGTGGTTTGACGGCGCTTGCCGACGACGGTTCAAAGCCTCGCGCGACGCTCAGAGAAGACGGCCCGGCCTCGTTCTCTTCAATGGCATAAGTTCCATTCCTATCATGTTTACCTTCACCAGGACCTAAGGGAGGCGGACTTTGAAAGGCGGGTTGACTTCTGCAACTGGGGTCTGAACAAAATTGAAGAAAAGGACTTCTTACACAGAAAAATTTACACAGATGAAGCTCAGTTTTGCCGCAATGGCACCGTGAATATTCACAACGCGCATTATTGGTCACAAGAAAATCCCCACTGGCTGCGGCAGCACAAGCACCAAGTTCGCTGGAATGTGAATGTGTGGTGTGGCATACTCAGGATCATTGGACCTTACTTTTTTGAGGACAAATTGAACGGAACGATGTACACGGGAGAAATAATAGGTGTTGTCGTCGACGACCTTGTCTCCAATTTTTGCCTGAGTTACCTGCACCAAGTGTGGTTCCAGCACGACGGAGCACCACCACATTTCTCCACCACGGCAAAGAGCTGGTTGGACACACGTTTTCCACGACAGTGGATCGGGCCTGCCGGAGCAATGTTTTGGCCGCCGCGATCCCCAGACCTTTTTCTGCTCGACTTTTTTCTTTGGGGCTACGTTAAAGATCGAGTTTATGCAGCAGAGCCCAGTGATGTCCATGATATGAAGCACAGGATAATATCTGCCTGCGCGAGCATCTGTCCAGAAGTACTGCGAAGAGTTATCCAGTCGACGCGAGAGTGGTTTCTGCTTTGCGTTGCTGTGGAAGGGAGGCATTTTGAACACTTTTAAGAGCATTGGCATCATGATGGGTGAAGTGTTCTCAGGAGATTTGTGCATGACCACACCAAACTTAAAGCGGCAGTATGAAATATTCGTTAGCATAGCTAAAGCTGTTTCTGCTGTTGATGGCGCAGTTGTTGCTCTTGATTTCAATAAAACTTACAATACTTGGATATCAGCAGTCACTTTATTTGCGTAGCCCAGGCAAGGACCATGCCCGCTCGTCTAGTCACCATTACGCACGAGCACTGCCCTCCGGCTTCACCGCTCGCGCCATTATCTCGGCATGTCAGCTGCCGCCATCGTTACAGGCTGCGCGTTCGCGTGTTGCGACAGCGGTTCCGGGTTCTTCGATTTTCTATTTCGCCAGCCGAGAGGGGAAGGGGAACCGTTATCATCTTTGCCAATGCCTCCGCCCCGTTGTCAGACTAAACGCCGCACGCAACAGCCTCGTCACATCAGCGAGGAGCCATGCCCCGATCCTCACTCTCTTACATGCGTAATCATGCGAACGACAATTAAATTTTGGAGTCGGATATATCGGAGCACAGACACGCTAGAAGAATTCTTCTAACTGATACTGTGTAGAAACACGACGGCCTCTAACTTTTCAATACAAACATACCCACCAACTGCAGTCAACAATAATTTAATTAATAAATATTAGTTAATTGAGCTGCTGACAGCGATAATTATCATCTCACTTTGCGCTCTCCTGGCCACATAACGTATTTGCACAGGCAGTCTTCGCGTGCCTCCCAGTGCCTAACTTTAAGAAAAACCATAAAGCTTAATTTTAAACACCTGGTGCCCGCCGTGGTGGCTCAGTTAGCTAAGGCATTGTGCTGCTGAGCACGAGGTCGCGGGATCGAATCCCGACCACGGCGACCGCATTTCGATGGAGGCGAAATACAAAAACGTCCGTGTGCTTGCGTTGTAGTGCACGTTAAAGAACCCCAGGTTCTTTAACGTGCACTGCACGTTTAAGAACTACACTACACCACCACCCAGGTGGTCAAAATGAATCCGGAGCCCTCCAGCAAGGCGTGCCTCATACTCAGAACTGGTTTTGGCTCGTAAAACCCCAGCAAGAAGAAGAAAATGAACACCCACTATGCCAAAGTAAAAAAATGGACTCAAAAGCAGATTACAGCCAATGACACTGCACTGAAGGTTAATTGCGAAATGATGATTACAAGAAGCGCCGTCATTAATGTATATACGTGATAATTATGCATTCTCCACGTCGCCAGGCGAACAGTTTCATATTTTTATAAACAAAAAAGGGCGTTATTATTGTTAATAAAATGAGCCTTATCTAATGCATTCATCTCATGCCACAACTACATTTGTGGCCAGACACAGATTTGGGTTCGTCGCCCGATGTTACGTTGTATTAGGATAAGAGCAACGATACAACCAACATGTTATAGTCAGCGACATTTCTGTTTCTAATGCCGCACTAACCTTTGATTGTTTCTCTCTTCTCCAGGTTACCATTGGCGACATGCCCGGTTGGGTGTTTAAGGGCCTCGATGGTTTATACGAGGTATCCCTTTTTCTCACTTTATATATGGCATTTTTAGTTCCTATGATCCGGCGGATAAACGCAATAGAGCAAGAGTTTACAACTGGCACTGCGGTAAGCATAAGCGGTCGAAACGTTTTCTTAGCATACGTCCTACAGAACTGTATGTGTATGTTCCGCCTAGACTGGCGCCCTTATAGTCGGTGGCAACCAAAGAATAAAAAGTTATGTGTCCGCGGGTCAAATCAAGCCCAATTTGCATCGATACGCAAGCCTATTAAATTCCGTTATTTATGTGACGTCATTGCGCGTTCAAAACGGTTGTTTTCTCCGTACAGATCTGTATTTGTGTCACTTGTATGAGGGTGTAATATGAACGTCTTTACAAACTGTGTTGATGATCCTGACATCAGTGTTTAGCCAGAAGTAATATTTTAACTTTTGACAACGAGCTTTCATTTTCCGATTCCGATTGGCATATCATTTACGCAGATTCATTAAGATTCATCTCGTTCAGAAGTGAAGGGCTAGTGCACCGCGTTTTGTGGGTGGAGCTTGTACTGAGTTTTTAGCTCGTCACCGACCGTAGTGCTTTGAGATAGATCTATTAAGGGCTGCAGTATCTAAGACTAATACCTGTGTCACACGGGCGTTTCGAAGGCCTTACACCCGATAGTCAGTTGACTCAAAGGTCAAGTTCGAGCTGCTACACGAGCGCTTTCGAAGGCCGTCGAGTCAATAGTCTATCGAGTCAACGGAGCACTCTACAACTCTCTCGAAATCTCGATGGCCTTTGAGCTACGGAAGCGGAAACAGCGCGAACACGCCCTCTCGTTCACAGTGTGCTCGTACTCATGGTTAGAAAGAACAAATCAAACCGGAATGCTCTAAATATCCTGTATATGAGTGTTATTAATTATTCAATAAAGTATTTTTGCCACTTGGTATGTGCGAACTGCACATCCTCTCGACAACAGCGACGTGATTGTGTTCCTCCTTGTGTTCATTACTTCCTCCATGTTGTCTAGTACACTCTCCGTCTAGTCCATGTGCTGCCGGCTGCCGTCATATCGCCGCCATTTCGCCGTATAAACAAACATAAAAGAAATTATAGCGCTTTTAAGTGGTTTTATTGTTGTTTAACTTTTGGTGACATGAAAACGAAAATAAAGATCGGCAGCGCCACACAATTTTGCGAGAAACGCCTGAACCACTCAACGGCCTTTCAGATGTGCCGTGTAGCAGCGCGACAACTCCTTTGAGTCGATTGAGTTGTGGCGTTTCGAAGGCCGTCGACTGGAAGGCCTTCCAAACGTGCCCGTGTGACCCGGGTATAAGACATCCAATATACAGCAGAGGGCACCACGCTTTCCGACCCAACCATTTTTTTGCGCAGATTATTGCGTACCACTTTTTCATAAGTAGAAACACCACGAATTCAAATATAATACAAATTTCCAAATTTCGCAAACTTAAACTGAATTTTCGTTGCATTTAAGTTCATCACAATAAGCTTTAGAAAATACATTTAACAATTCGGATTAGAACATTGAATTTCTTCCTGAAAAAGAAAAATATCGTGCAGAACGCTTCTAACGGAATAGAAAATTTTTATTATTTCCGCACAAGAAATCACCGAAGAAATATTAGGATGTCTGGTTGCTTTTTATGTGCCTGCTGTGGTGTTCTGTTCGAGAAAGACACTGTGGTGGTTCAGGTAGAAAACCATTATTAGCAATATCATGCAGGTACAATGTAACGTGCAATTATGGGATGGTTTGTGGGGGAGAGAAAATATTTGTTTCCTCTCGAAAGAACAAGAAATTGGGGCCGAAATACAATTTTCCTGCAGTATATGCGGTTTCGTCGTAGCAATATTAGTGATGATTAGTCCAGAAAATGAAAATTCCAGAAATGTTCACGACTAGGATAGCGTTTGATCTACAAGTTCGAACAGCTAATAAGAACAGCAAGTAATTCTCGAAGGAAGATTTTTTTTCAGCTTGTGTCAAGCTTCACACGACTTTGTGACGCAAAAATAGACATAAAATGAATCTCTACGAATGAATTGGTCTAGATATTGAAGCTATCAATTAGTTTATTCAGTGATGCTGTCACCAACATACAGGAACGTCTACCAGGTGAAGCTGCGAGAAATATACTTGTGGTACCTCCATGCGACAGTTTAAGGAGGCTTGCAGAATGAGTAAGCACAGGAGGCAGAAGAAAATAAAGATGCGCGGTTCGTGGGTGCGCACGAGCCCGACACGGCTGGGAGTTAGGTTTTTGAGTCAGACGTCTTGTCCTGGTATGCTGGTCCTAGAGTGGCGGCTCCAGACCCAGACCTTAACTCATCCTATCTTCCACCAGTAGGCGACTTTCCAACCGCCTCCCGCGTAACCAGGCGGACATTGCGATCGGTCTGACTGCGCGTGCAGTCGTTTTGACAAAACACCGCGGAGGTATGGCGTGATCAGCTGGAGGCGCTGTTCTGTCCTCATCTCATTACCCCAGAGATCATACTATAACACCACTTCTTACATAAGTCTGCCATCACATGCAGCTCAAGAGGTGGCCGATGATAATGCCGAGCCGCTGGGTGACCGACCTTACCAAGGTCTCAAGCAGATTCTGGAACTCACAATGTCAACCAAGAGCCTGCGTCTCCAGCAGCTCATCACCGGTGAATAGCATTATGACCGGCGGTCTTCACAACTGCTCAGCACCATGCGGTGGCTTTTGGCTGACAGGAACATCAGCAGATATGGCGCCTCGCTCAAGAAGTTGTTGCAGCTGCAGAGTATGCCCGAATTCGTTTACCTTGTTCTACCGGCTACGGGCGAGTTGTCCCTCGAGCGTCTTGTTGGATTGGCTGAGAACGTCTATAAAGTCGCCTCTCTATCTGTAACCGCTCTCTCAAAAAACGTCACATTTCTGCTTTCTCAAGGTTAGAAGCGCGCATAAAGCAAATTACTGCTTCCATAGCCGTTCTCCAGATGCCGTGACGTTACCATCACCGCGCCTAATGCGTCGTTCTCTGTGCAATGACTCCTCGCGTCATTCTAGTACCTCTCGGATCTGCTGGTACCACAGGATGTTCCATCCCAACGCAAAAAAAGGCACTTAGCCTTGTAGCTGGTCGGGAACCGGTGAACAGGATTACTGATGGTGGCCTTTGACCTTGCGCCTTACCTTGCCGCCTGTTAACGTTTATGGACCTAATCTCCGGGACGAAGTTCCTCGTGGACACGGGAGTAAAAGAAAGTGTGCCACCACCTACTAGCGCGGATTGCCGCCCCACGTCCACAGGCACAGGACGAACGCTACGTGCCGGTGACTTTTCAATGGTAGCCACAGTACGGCCTCCGTTCAATGACTGGGCCTGCATCGCACGTTTCGGTGGATGTTCATAATAGGCGATATTGTCCATCCCCTCATCGGGTCTGACTTCCTGTCACATTATGGCTTGGACGGTAGCATGCGACGTGATCACCTTATCCACAGCATCAGCCGCCTCTCCACCTCAGGCCTGATCTGCGACGTCGCGTCCACCGGCGTACGTACGCTCATCCTCTGTTCTCCATTTGAGAACTTGCTCACTGAGTTCCCGTATCTCACTAAGCCCTGCAACCTTACCCAGCCGCATAAGCATGCTGTCACCTATCACATTGTTGCACGTGGCTCAGCTGTCACTGCCCGACCACGTCGCCTGTTTGGGGAATGATTGGAAATAGCCAAGCGAAAATTTGACCACACGCTGCAGCTGGGAATAATATGCCAATCATTCAGCTATTCGGCCTCGCCAATGCATCTCGTACCGAAGAATAACGCGGGAGACTGGAGCCCGGGCGCGGAGGACTACCACGCCCTCAACGCTCAGACCATCTACGACAGGTACCCGTTACCTCACATCGAGGATTTTACATCTAACCGGGCTGGCTACACTATATTTAGTAAAGTGGACCTTGTTAAAGCATGCCATCAAATGCCCATGGAGCCTGGTCTGTTTGTGTACGTGCGGGTCTGTCTCTTTTAGACGCCGCAACGCGGCTCAAACTTTTACAATAGTTCATTACAGAGGTGACGTCGATGACATTATGACATTATTTTCACGAGTGCTACTCCAGCAGAATGCTAGTGCCACCGGCGTGCATTATTCCAACGCCCGCAGCAATATGGTCTCGCCATGAATGTCCAGAAATGTGCGTTCGCGGCTTCGGAGCTGGAGATCTTAGGCCATCATATCTTTTCGCTGGGAATCCGTCTGATGTCATCTCACGTCTAAGCAGTGAAAGATTCTCCGCAGCCGACAACACTACGCATGTTGCAAGAGCTCTTGGAGCTCGTCGATTCTTCTATCTGCTCTAAACCTCACTGGTGGAGCTCGTGCAACCACCCACTTTCCTTCGCAAAACAAGGAACCCGGCCATCTGCGACAATTCTCTGGATTTCGGAAGTCGCGGCCGCCTTTGCAAGCCGTTGCAGATGCGGTGTTTCTCACTCATCCCAGATCTGAAACTCCGACTCAAGTCGTAACGGATCCTTCCAACGTGGCCATCGGCTCAGTGCTTCAGCAACTGATTGACTTGGAGTGGCCACCTCTGGGATTTTTCTCTCAAAAGCTGCAATCTGCTGAGACTAGCTACAGAGCCTTCGGCCGTGAGCTTCTCGCCAACTACGCCACCATCCATCACTTCCTGCACATCTTGGAAGGTCAAAAGTGTCATGTTCTCAGGGATCACAAGCCTCTTGTGCAAGTGTTTCGAACTAATTCCTCAAAGTACATAGCTTGGGAGCTTCCTCAATTGGCCTACGTGTCAGTTACTACCGGCATACGGTACACTACGGGTGGATAAGGCCTCTGACGCACTCTCCCACATAGCTGCCATCAGAGCCCTTGCACAAGCCACAGACTGGGAGAGCTTCGTGACGGTGTAACACGAAGATGCCGAGTTGTAAGCGCTACACAATAGCTCTCGTTCTCTCCGACTGCAGCTGTTACCTACTCCGTGTGCATCAATACCACTTTGGCGTGAGGCATCGGGGAACCTTCCTCGGCCTTTCACACCCGTAGTTTACCGTGGGCCTCTGTTTCACTCTTTGCACGATATCTGTGACTTAGGTATCCGAGGTACGCAGCGCCTCGTAGCGGAGCGCAACGTCTTGCCTCACTTGAACACGGACACCCGTAACTGGACTCGCACGTTTATGCCTGCCCATACGCCAAACTGCCCGTCGCACCAAGTCCCCGCCGCAGCCTTTCCTGTCAGCCGGCTGATGCTTTGACCACGTGCATATCGACGTCATTGGATCACTTCCTTTGTCCCGCAGTTGCAGGTATCTGCTAACAATAGTTGACCGCTTTACGCGTTGGAACGGGGCCATGCCCATACGAGATATAACTGCCGAATTTGTTTTGCCGAAGCCTTCATGTCCACCTGCGTCACGCGCTTCGGTTGCCCTGGGAATATCGGGACAGATCGCGGGTGCCAGTTTGCATCCGCCCTATTTGCGTCCCTCGCTCATTTATTCAGCACAACTAACTCACTGCTGAATCACGGTTTTATCATCGTCAAGGACGACTGCATGACAACAATGGGATGACTTTACTGAAGTGATGACGATGATAAAACGACAGCCTGACGGCGACGGCATACGGCGATGGCGTGATGATGACGAGAGGCGGATGACAAAGCTGGAATGATGACGCAATGACCAGGACATCATGACTTTGAACACACACCTACTGGTCCAAGCTAATATAGAGCTTGGACCACAGGGTCGGCGTATGAGTGAAGACGGCAACATGACGAGAGTCAGATCACGAAGCTGAAATGACGATTGAATGACCACGACGGCATCACTAATGTGTGACGAATAATGCATGACGACTGTATCACGACGATGGTGTAACAACAGCATGACTAGTGTCGGATGACAGGGGCTTGAGGCCATGGCTCCGGCTCCAGTTCGTTCCGACTGTCGGGAAAGCTGTCCCCGCTATCTCACTTATAGAAGCGGTCGTGCGGGAGGAAATGGCGAGTTTGGGAATTCCATCTGTGCTCGGTCCGCCATAGGAACACCTACCAGATTTCTCCGACCGCTCGCTCCCAGACGCAAAGCTTTCCGCCACTCTGTCGCAACCCAGCTGACTGGCACACAGCGGATGATAGACCCATCTGTTTTAATTGTTCCGGTATTGGACACATCGCCCGTCATTGCCGCAACCGCTGGTCGTCGCCTCCTCGGTGGTCGTCTCCGAGTCACTACCGCCAAGTGCCAGACAATCGCACTTTCTCGCCCTACACACCGGCTAGGAACTTCAACGCCTATAGTGCTCCACCGAGATCATGCCGCTCCCCGTCTCCGCAAGGTCGTCGGTCCTGTTCGCCTCTCGTTCACCGCTCTTTGTACCCATCTGCAACCGGTCGCTCCACTTCGGGAAACTAGGCGGTGCAGCTCCCGGAGGTGAAGCTGCAACTCCGACCCGGCCTACAAATCCTCTGTTGACCCTGCCTACACGTGGAAACCTACTGGACATGGACGTTGATGGTGTTCCTGTTACATCTCTCGTTGACACAGGAGCGCAGCTTTCAGTTATGAGCGCTACTCTCCGCCGAAGGCTCAAAAAGGTCCCTCCCGACGCCCGCCGTACCGTGCACTGTGCGAGTCGCCGATGGGAGTACTTCACCTGTTCTTGGAATGTGCACTGCACGTGTGACCACTAGGAGCCATTATACAACTTGTATTTATCGTCATTAATCACTGTCCGCACGACCTAATTCTCGGCTTCGATTTTCTTTCGAAACGCTATGCACCCAAATTGACTGCTCCGCAGGTGTTGTACAGTTGGATCTGCCGCTTCCTGCCGACGCCACAACCTGTGCTTCACACCGCTTATGTTCTGTTGAGCTTGCGAGGGTGTCTCCACAGGCGGCTACAAATGTCCTCCTGACGTTCTGTCCAACCGTAGATGATGGCGAGTACGCCGCTTACTCACGTGGCTTTGTCGCGCAATATTGCCCTACCGAGCACCGTAATCCGGATCCTCGAAAACTGCGCTCGCGTGCCCATCCTCATTTTGGAATTTCCACGCATATGCTACCACACGGCATCGCCATAGCGCATATCAGTCCTTTCTAAGATAAATAGACAGATGCGCTCTAAACGGGTGAAGCAGGTAAAGAAGGCGATTAGCATTAAAACGCAGCGTCGTTAGTACAGCTTAGCTGGCCCCTCGCCCCTCCTGGAAGTTTACAGTGGCAGATAATACATGAAATAAGCAGTGCAACGCATGTATAGAAATGTACAGCTAAGCACTATGCAAAAACACATTATTTTGCAATACGTTTTGCAAGAGTAACAACATATTTATGTATCTATTTTTATTTTAAATTTATTTATTATCACATACTAGGAATTCTGATTGCCAATGTAGCAGGGGGTATGCGATAGACATAGAGGGGATACAATACTCATAGAATTCTTTGCATATAACACAATGAGGAGGCTTTGTAAATGATCAGTGAGGATGGTTAGTATCCCGAACGACTGATTAACAAGAAGAAGTAAAGTAAAAGAAATAATGCAAACGCTAGCAGGTATTCATACATTCGGGTCATTAATAGAAAGTTAGGGTATGCACAGACAAAAAGAAACATTCATAAAAGAGAACTTATGTCTGATATATTTTGTTTGCTATGGCTGCCCAAAACATTCCAGGCGAGAGGCTGTTAGCAATGTTGATGAAGATCATTTCATTCTCTTGTTACTAAGGGCAAAAAGAACTATTGAAGCAGTAGGTGTGGAAATGATGCTCAGTAAGTTTGTGCGAGTGTTAAGCATTAGGTGTGGAAATGATGCTCAGTAAGTGTGTGTGAGTGTTTATTTCCTCGGTGAGTTATCTGCGGTAAGAATTACTAGTGCTTATTTGACGGACATGGACAAATGACAGCTATTCGGGATTCGTACTTTATATCCTTCCAAAAGCCTAGTAACTTCTGCACTGGTGCGACAGGATAAGCATTTGGTGTTCTCATCGAACACGATGTATGTTCTAGCCAAGAGAAAAACATTCTCTCAGGATGTTTTATTCCAGGCTGTCTGTGCATCTGTGCGCCGTTTCGAAGGTCTTAGCTTAGGCTACCTAGGTGCCTCCATGTTCGTCTAGTCGAAACGTGACTCCGTTCCGTAGCCAGTCCTGCACGATGGTCCACACCTGTGGCTTGTTTCGTGGCTCCTCTTGCCGAAAGTTCTGGCAGCAGGAGGGTATGGCGAAAGCGTGATAAGAAAAGCGCAGTTCGGCGACGATGGCTACGAGATGGCGCCAGAGTAGCGCGCGTCGTCTGGTAGGTCTGTCGGCGGCGACTGCTGGAAATCGCGCGCATGCGTCACCCACGCGCTGGCTCTCGCGATCTCTGATTAGCGAGGCAGTCGCGCCACACTTCGCTCCGTTTGCAACGTGCCGCACAACAGAGATTGTCCCCGCCAGCCAATATACCGCAAAAATTTGAATAAATGAATGAGTGAATAAATAAATAAATAAATAAATAAATAAATAAATAAATAAATAAATAAATAAATAAATAAATAAATAAATAAATAAATAAATAAATAAATAAATAAATAAAATGAAACCACTTATACAGCTGCACTCAAATTTCGCATTAGGGATTATCGTAATGGTCGGTGAACTTTTTCGTTGCGGTTTTCTCCGTGCTAATCAGTTTAGCGTATGTTGACTGGCCCAACAGCTGCTTTACTATAGTACACATAGGCAATATCCACCACCATCTGTTACTAAATGTTACCCACTGTTACTAAATGAAAGACCTTCGCATTCTCGGTATGGATGAGTTTGAAATATAAAAATTAATTTCTAGACCTTCCTTATTCCGTATGAATTTCCCTCACGCGGCGTTTATAAAAATAAGTTTTTAAAAACCCACAAATACTAGTAAGGCTTTTTATCAGAAAATGATGAGAATGTAAGCGCAGTCGCCCAGTTTTCTAATGAAGCGAAAGCAAATTCACTGCTGGGACCCGACAAAATATGGTAGTTTTTCTTAGCCAGGGACCGAGAGTTCATATCTACAATGGGGATGTTTGCCTAGCAGCACTTGGTGTAGCTTGCAGCGGTATAGCCAGAACAAGTCAGTCGGTGCCATGGCGAAGCGAGTGAGAAAGCGCTTCTCGTCGTCTTCTACTTTCACCAGCACCGCGGCCAGTGCCGTCAGTACAAGACCTGTTAGTTAAAGCTATAGAATCGTGTGCCTGATAAAGGTTTTTCTGCTTGCATCCACGCAGAAAGGAAAGCACCGAATGATGACATTTCCAGATGAAAACGCTTACATTCGTTCTTAACGCAGTACACTTCACTGTAGGCTAAGTCTTAAACAATTCCGCTCAAAATCATTATTTGATATCGTTTAGGTATTTCTACCATCTCGTTAATAGGGTCGTCACTCACTCACTCATGAGATTCACTGAATTTCAAAGTTTCGAGACAGCAACTTTCTTGAAGCACTGAATCGCTTCTAAGTCTTTTTCGGTGGGACTAGCATCAATGTCAATCATTTCGCCTCTATCTTTTCTTACGTCTTAGCTTTCATTCACGCACACTTTAAATGTATTTACTAATTTGGTTGCGAAATGTATAGATTGGATGAAATCATATATAGTGGAAAGAGCCGCAAATAACAAATTCGGAGTATGTCATGCGCTTCACAGGTATCTCTAATAGATTGCATTATCTTTTCCAGGAACACCAGTGCGTAATGGGTTTAAGTGATGCCGAGTTCTTCTGGGGCCACTACCTCACGATTTTGATTATTGGCCTTGTCGAGAGTTTCTTGGGTGTTTCAATTATGTTTCTGGTACGAGACAAGGGACATACATACGCTGAAGGAATGGACCTGAGCCTGGTGATCGTATCGTTCGTCATGTTTCAGATTGGGTACAGCATGCTTATCATACTCCTCACGTGGGTGTTCCCGAAAGGTGAGCGCCATTTCGGTGGCACAATTTATGCGCCATCGTGAGCTGGGACTGCGAAAGTGTGCCGGTATTAAGCATGAAATGCTCTTAGCTCCCGTTGTCCGCGATCTTCAAGAGACCTTAAGTCAAAATCCAGAGGCATTACCCGTGCACTCAAGACGATAATGTGGCGAGAACGAAACTAGAACATCCGGGCACCGTTGCGAGAGCAGAACGAGATAATGGGGGCAACGAGTGAAAACTTAAGTAAATGCGGTGTCTGGACCCCAACGCCTTGTGCAGGACCGCATTATATGCGCCTAGTTACTGCCCAGACAAGTTACAAAAATTATTGCTTCCGATTTCTTTCCAATGCTTGTTCACAGTATCACTGAAGCTGTAACTTCTAGTATGCTGAAGTTTAATTTGTCATTTCCAATAGCGATGTTCTAAAGGCAGATACAGTGCAACATACACTTGATTGTGATCTTTTGGCGCCGAGACAGGGTTGCCTGTGCTCTTTTTAACGCCAGCTGTCCGTGAGTTCCGCGGCGCGTGTTTTGTACCGGCTCCTTCATCGAGAGACGGCGCCACGCTGCGTGACCAGGCCGGCAGCGCCCGGTGCACCGCGGATGGTTGTTTGGCCGAGACGACACTTGCATCGAGGTTCAGTTCAAAACAGGTTCATTTAGGCTCTGTAAACTTTCTGGCCTACGTCGCGCCACCAATCTGCTTTGCCGATAGCTATTTCATGCTTACATCTACTCTCAATTACGGGAGAGCCGGAATTTTTAGATGCGACAGCATCTTATGCTCGGGGCAATGTCCGTTCTGCGGCGTCCGCACCCATACTGCGCATGCGCAACTCCCTCTCATTCTCCTCTCCTACGCAGGTGTGCGCTCTCCTCTCCCCCTCTCCGCCACAGGTGCGGCGCAGCAAATCATTGCATATAACTCTCTTTCTCACTTTCTCTCTAAGGGTACGCCAGTAGGCGGCGCAAGTGTCGCTGCGCAGTATAAAGCGCGCGTTCGCTGTGCTTCCTTCACCGATTCCTAGCGCACCGACGCTAGGAATCACGTACGATCTCTAAATAAAGACACAACAACCCCGTACAAACGCCTCCTCTCTTTTCAATACATTCTCTCACTCTAACTTTCATTGGGTTGTGTTGCCAAGTGAAACGAAACGGAAACTCGATGCGCACCCCCGCGATGATTTCACATCCCACCATGGTTGCCCGTAGGGTGAGATGATGTGATTTTTTTATGATCGCCGAAGGCGGCAGTGATTAATTAGAATCTGTTAGACAGTGCCGCTAATTTCCTAGGGGAATAGTAATCGTCAACTAGGTGACGATTACTAACGCTAGGTGAATAGTAATGCTAGTCTCAGTCATCCGAATGTCACAAGGCACTCAGATCTGGGCGTAATTTTTCTAATAAATTCCGCTGGTGGTCCTGCAGCACACGGCTTCGGAAACTCAGCTCACGTGCACGCTCTAATGGGATCATCTGTGACGAAGACTTAGAGGGCTGTCCATCTAATTCCTTACTGCTGCCACTTCTGTTTCCGTACTTGTCCGAGCAAGTGGAATGGCTATTACAAAGGACTATGTAAAACTACATGACATTCAATGTCTGCACAAAGTTATTTAACTATTACATCTGTTAATGACGTTTCCATCTAGGTTTCCTTGACAGCCTTCCAATTCCCCGTCCCATCACAGTCACGGTAGCGGTATTCATCATGAGACATTGTTTTCTCGCTAGTTTCTCCTCAAAAATGGCACACCGGCGACGTTGGCTCATGCCCTTAACGTCACCAGAGGTGCGGTTCGGCGGAACCCGGTACGTCAAAAGCAGAGTGGTTGTGCGTAGCAGTCCTCAACACTTTGGAGTGTAATGAAGCCACGGGGTGGGTAACTGCAGGGCCCATTTCACCCGAATCTTGTACGTTCATTTTTTCTTGCTACATTTGGAGTTGAACTGGGAAAAGGAATCGCGTACACAGATGTGTGCACTGTAACTGAAGGGGCTAAATGGGTGCTCGCACAGATAGATACCCAACACTCGCAACAAAGTGCATCGAGAGCAAAACATGCACCGGCATTTAACGTTAGTAATGGGTGCAAGTGCAGAGTGAAGGTTGATCGGGATTTGTTTTCATCCCTTTGCTTTAAACGTAAATAAGCGTGAATGATTGTAACTCGGTGGTGGTGCACTCAAATATACCGCTGGTCTGTCGGTGTTCGGTCAACACCTTCGGTGCATACTAAGGAACCCCCGGGGGTCGAAATTCCCTCACTGCGGCATTCCTCATAATGGGATATGGTACCTTTGGCCCGAAAAACTTTCATCGTTCAATACCGGTTCAATGAAATCCGGTCCACACTTGACTTCAATAAACCATAAAAACAGACTTAATTGCTTCAGGAAGGGATATTGCACATTAAATCAAATCCACGTCATAAATCAGATGATTGAAAAACCTGCGGAGCACAATCAACATCTTCACAGGGCTTTAATAGATTATGGAAATGCATTCGATTCAGTAGGGATACCAGCAGTCATGGAGGAATTCCGTAATGAAAGAGGACGCGAGGTATACGTGAATATTATGGATCATGTCTATTGTCAACATTATGATAATTGAGAAAGCTGCGGAAGGCATTCAATATCTTTATAGGGCTTTCATACATTATGACAAGCATTTGATCCAGGATAGATACCAAAAGATATTGAAGCATTCCGTAATGAAGGCGTACAGGAGGCGCAGGTAAATGTCTCGGAGAATTTCTACAAAGATACCACAGCAAGCTCGCTTCTCCATTATGAAAAGTAGAATTTATTTCTGGGGTTTCACAAGCGAAAACAACGATTTGACTATGAGGGGCGCCGTAGTGGGAGACTCCGGATCAATTTTGACTACCAGTGGATCTTTAACGTATCCCCAATGCACGGGACGCGGGCGTTTTTGCACTTTGCCCCCATTGAAATGCGGCCACCACGGCCGGGATTTGATCCCGTGACCTCGTGCTTAGCAACGCAACACCATAGCCGCTAAGCCACCGCGGAGGGTGAGAAGTAGCAAATTACCTATAAATAAAGGGGTTAGGCAAGGAGCCGCAATCTCTCGAATGATATTGACTTCATCTTTAGAAGAAGTATTCAAGCTGTTAGACTAAGAAGACTTGGGAATGAGGATAAATGGTGCCTATCTAACAAGCTTCGGCTTTTGTCCTGTTCAGCAACACTTGGAGGGAATTACAACAAAGATTGAGAGCCTTAACCGAGAAAATGTAAGAGTATGGTTGAAAATTAAAATTCAGAAGACAAGCGCAGCAATAATTCATGATCACCAGTCAGCCTCCAGAGTATATGCAGGAGCACGTTTGTCTATGCCAATTACTAACAGGGGACCCTGATCATCTGAAGGAAATTTAGGGCCTAGAATAAAAACGTGTTGAAGTGCATAGGGCAGCAGTACCAAATTGTGACTGGGAGCTTACAACTGCAATTGAAAATAAAAGTGCGCAATCATTGCATTCTATGCGTGCTAACATATTGGAGCACAAACTTGAAGGTTGGCAAAGAAGTTAACGACAGCGCAAAAGCGATAGAACGAAAAATGTTAGGCATAACGTTAAAAGACAGGAAGGGAGCGGTGTGGATTAGAGAGGAAACGGGGATAGCTAGTTATGCAAGCTGACATTAAGAGAAAAAAATGGGACTGGACAGGCCATGTAATCTCTAGGATGGCTAGCCGGTGGACCATTAGAGTTAATGCACCCGTCGCCATCTACAACCGTCGATACCGCAGCCCCGTCTCTGCCGCAAGCGGCGTCCACGTACGCTACTTTAGGCGCCCGGTGTGTTTTTAAGTTTATTTACTAGAGCATTAGACCTGTGAGCTCTCCTCTCCTTGTCGTAGATAGGATGCATATATTTAGGTAGGGGTGCAATTCGGCAGCGTTCACGCACGTTCAAAGGAATGTCCTTCTTGCCAGTCGGGTCACGCCTGTCACATTGGATTCTGCCCATTCCATGATTTTTCTCCGTGTTTTGGACTGGCCTAATCTTTCCAACTGAGACACTCGTAGTGCCTCAGTGAGCTCAACTAGCGTGCTGTGAACCCCCATCTTGAGAAGGAGGTCTGTCAATGTCGAGTCTGGGAGCCCTAGGGCTCTCTTAACGCTCTTCCTAATGATCGCATCTATTTTCTTTTTCCTTCTTTTTAAAACACAAGATACGGTGTGGCATACGCTATTCGGCTGGTAATAAAGACTTGCATGAGTCTGAGGAGGCTGTTCTCTTCGAGGCCCCTGCCTTTGAGTGCAACTCTCCTAAAGATCCTCGTGAGCTGCGCCACGTATCCTTCTACCTTTTTGATTGTCGTGAGGTTGTATCGATTTCTCTGGATATACATGTCCAGAATTCTGATTTCCTCCCTCTTGAGAACCTCATTTCCATTTACGAATACACTGATGGGTCTGCTGCTCCCAGCGTGTCCCCTTTGATGTTTTGGTTCAATGATTAATAGCTCCGATTTCTGTGGCGAGCACACCAAGCCTCTGCGGGCCGCATAGTCTTCCACCACATTTGCCGCTATCTGTAGTTTAACTTCGATGGTTGCGTCACTCCAACTGCAGATGTTGATATCATCCGCGTATATGATAAATTTTATCTATTTAATCTTATTGAGTTCCTCCGGGAGACCCCACATCGCTATGTTCAATAGGAAGGGTGATAGCACCGACCCTTGAGGGGTCCCCTTGCTCCCAAGTATGATGGGAGGGGACTTTACATCCAGAAATTTTATATTTACCTCCCTCTGTGACAGAAAGTCTTTGACGTATGCTCACACCTACCTCTTCAAGGCCTGCCAAGGTACCCTTGTGGTTAACGTTGTCAAATGCCTTGGTGAGGTCGAGGCCTAGGATTGCCCTGGTGTCAGTTGGGTCGTGTCGGTCTAAGATATCATGCTTAAGTCTGAGCATGACATCTTGTGTACTGAACCCTGGCCTGAATTCAACAATTTCATGCGGCCAGACATCGTTCTCCTCCGTGTTGCTGGTCAGTCTCGTTTGAACAACATGCTCCATCAATTCACTACAGATGAGGTGAGGGAGATTGTTCGCATGTTGTTCAAGCCGGGTACTTTGCCTGGCTTTGGAATAAAGACTACGTCCGCCTGTTTCCATGCCTTTGGGAGTTCTCCTGTCTCCCACACCTGATTCATGTATTTGGTTGGTGGGATGATGGACTCATCGTCTAGATTCCTGAGAGCTGTGTTCGTTATCCCGTCCGGACCGGGGGCCGATCTCTTTCTGAGGTTATTAAGCTCTGCTCTAACCTCTGTCGTGGTGAGGGGGTATCGAGATCTGGGTTGGGAGGTCCCTCGTAGTCCTTAAACACCTCGCTCTCTGCTTTTCCAAGATATGTCTCATGGAGCTCGCTAATGAGCTCGTCATCTGGATCTACAAAGCCACGCCTCGCTCTCACCTGGTTTGTACTAGCTTGCAGTTTTGATTTATTAGGGTCGATGAGATGTCTGAGAAGGCTCCAGGTTTTTTGGAGAAACTCATATTGGCTTGCATCTCATCGCACTTGCTGTACCAATTCTGCCCGTTGAGCTTAATCGCATGTGTTTCGATTGCTTTGTTGAGTCTGGCTAATTCGCGCCTGATATTCCTGTTCCATCTTTGTGCCTTAAGTCTTTTCTTCAGGTTACTCTTTCTGCTCCACATGTTCAGCAGTTTGCTGTCTAGCGCTGGGGGTGCGTCCTCATCCTCTACACTTGTAGTCGCTTGCCCTATGTGCGTTTTAAGGAGGTGTGTCCACTCGTAGATCTTGTAGATATCGTCCGGATATTGTCCTTTCTTATTTCTCTGAATTTATACCACTCCGTTAGTTTCGGCTGTTTGATGAGGTCAGTCTCGACGCCTTTTCCTAGCGTGAGTGAAATAATAAAGTGGTCACTGCCTAGACTTTGTCCTGTGCTTCTCCACGTTACTACTCCCACCATATGGCTTATCGTGAGGTCGGGTGCAGTGTCCCTGGTTATACTGTTGTCTGTGTGCGTAGGGACGCATGGGTCAGTATGTAGAGTAAGCCCTAGCGTATGTATATGCTCCCGAATTCGTCTACCTTTTGGGTCTCTGTATCTATATCCCTATTCCTCGTTAGCTGCGTTGAAGTCTCCCATAATGGTAAGAGGTCTCCCATCTGTGGATTTGAGTGCTTTGCGGAATAAAGTAATGAATTAGATTTTCTTCTGCCTGGGTGTGCTGTACACATTCGGCAGGAATATGCTATCTCTATTTTTCTTTCCTGTGATAATCTCAACGAGAACAGCCTCCGCCTCGCTTGGGGAGACATCATGGACTATGGTTACAATGTTTCGCTTTACGAAGGTGGCGACTCTGCATGTATCCCCCTTGCCGCTGTCAAAGCTTTGGTGACCCGATAATCTAACATGGGCCTTACCCGTTTCCTGCATGACTATGGCTACGGGTGCTTCCTGTTGTAGATCGAGGTATTGTTGCAGCAACGCTCTTTTCCTTTTGTATCCCCTGCAATTCCACTGCCAGAATGTGGAGGCATTTTTCTTATCCGAATGTTTATCCATTTCTATTAAGAATCGCTTCTATTGCCCCGGTTTTCTCGCACATCCTAGCTATTGTCGTGCCTAAGGTATCCATCGACGCGCTTAGGGCGTCCATCTTGCAAGACTGTTGGTTCACTTGTGCCTGTAATAGCGCAATTGCTCCTCCATTCTGTAGTTGTCCTGCTTTCATAGTTTCGTTCTCCTTGTCTATTTTCATCAGCCACGTTTCAATTTTCTTTTGCCAGCTCGCCAGCGGAATGGTCTCCCTCGCCTTGCGTTTGGAAGGGGATTGTCTCGTAAAATCAACATTCATGACCTCTTCCTCCGGTCCAGATGTAGCTGGCACAGGAGCATGGAGGAGTGACTATGGTGTTGAACTTTTTGGGGAGCCTCTGTGGGGCCCTTCTCTGTTTTTAGTGCGAGCAGCTGATTTTCGGTTTACCTCAGGAATCATTTTAACCTCATGTTTGCTTTCTCCTGCTCCTCTCTTTCTTAAGTAAGCGAATATCATCTTTCTCAGCCTGGGAGCCCTTGCTACCAAAGCTTACCAAGTGGATATTTTCTTCTTTTTTCTTTTTCCCCCACGGGTCCTTGGGGTCCTTGGGCGGCAGGCCGGGTCCCGGCCCTGAGGAGATTGCGAGTTTTTGGACTAATGTGTCAAGCGCATTCTGCAGTTAGCTACAAAAGTCCCTGGTTAGCAGGTTCTCGGTCCTGGTCAGCAGGTCCCTTGGCTGGAGTCTGCTGGCGGCCCCCTCCGGACCACGAACTCCTTCCGGGTCTCGAACTAGATCTCGCTCTCGACTGCTGCCCCGCCTGGTCTCTGGCAGCATCCCTTGCTCTGCCTCGGTGCTCCTCTATATGTGCCGAGGTGGTGGCCTAGGGCTTGCCTTGAGTCGGGGCTTGCGCCTGGAGCTTCTATTCTTCCATCTTCTTCTCCCATAATTTTTTCTTGATGATGTATGGCATGCGATATATCTCCCGGCACTTGTTGTCGCCTAGGAGGTGGGCTTTCTTGCATAGCAAGCATCGAGGCTCGCAGCTGTAATTTGGTTCCGGGTTTTCGGCTCCGCATCCCCGACATCTGACGTCGTTGGGGTTCGGGCAAACGTCCGCCCGATGTCCAAGTTTCCCGCAGGTGACACGCACTTAATGTTTTTTCTTGTATAGGTAGCAGCGTGTGGGGAAGCACCGGGGGTAAACTTCCATCGGCACTTTCCAGTCTTCGAACAGGAGCAATACAGATTTGGATTCCGCCCCAAGTCTTCTGGCTCCAATGATCGACGAGTTTTTCTTATTTCTTCTATATGCATCGAGGATTTCCTCGTGAGTTGCATCCAGCGGGACATCGTGGATCACTCCTTTCCCCCCGTTTTCCGGCATGGCAATATTGGGAGCGAGCTTCACCCCTGGAAAAGCTGGCGCCACCGTCGGCGCAACGTGGTATGAGGGATCACGTGGACACAGTGGCCGCGTCGTCTGCTTCGGAAGCGGCAAAACGAGCTGAAAACGAAAGTTTAGTACCACCTGCGCTGCGGTTCTGACTAAGTGGGGATGTTTTCCCGCTTCGGTTGTCTGCTTGACAACACTTGAAAGCACTATAACAGGTATAGTGGCTGCCTTTGAAGGCGTCCGACATGGTAGGCTATTGCTCGGTACCGCAGTGCGGGACGCACTACGCAACGGAGCCCGGTGTCAGCCTTCACACGTACCCGCAGGCCAAGAAGCTGCGTGTAGCTTGCATTGCGAAACTTACCTCTGCGAGGAAGATTTCTGCTACGGCGTTGGGGCTGCGATCTTAGGTGAGTAGCAGAAAGCGCACACTGAGAAGCTCACCCGCACGCGCTGCCCGGGTGATGTCATGAAGATTTGGTCTATGAACTTGTTGATGCTAGGTACTGGCAAGTTCACCAGAATGGAAAGGGAACGGTAAGAAGCACATTCAAAAAAGGCATGGCATATGATTATGTTTGTGTTAGCGCCAAACAACGAATTTACTGGATAAACAAATAGAAGCAGCGGGAAATTCCTCGCTGAGAAGATCGATAAGCGCAACTTGAGAAATAACGATGTTGTGACGTCAAGAAACTTAGGAGAAAAGAAAAAAAAATGATTGAATCGTCTCGATGGCACACCAAAAGTCGCCGTAGGCGTCGAAGTCCCTATAGTTATAACTAAATTATTTTTGAACAGCTCTGATAGCGTCCACGCAACAATGATTGCTTGTGTACTGTCAAATGTTCATATGCTGCGGCCTAAAGCTCACGGCACGGTGCGAAAACGGGCTCGCAGCGAAAGCAAAACATTGTGCGCGGACATGCCTACAGACGCGCAGTCGGTCGCTGCGAACCCGTGCGAGCGCTACATTGAGGCTTCATTCTCTTATGCTCCGTTTGGTTACACGGACGGCACACCATAAGAACATATTTCACATAGTCAGCTTTCAGCGACTGTTTATCTTTCACGCAAGAAGCTGGTTCGGGGGACTCCATCGCGACAACCACGCGCAATGGCCGTTCACTGTACGTGTTCGGTCAAGAGATATCGCCTGTAACTATTCTGCGCTTTCTGTTTGCGCAATATTACTATTTTGACAGTAAGAAACTTCCATAGTTTGGAGAGTACTGACAGAAATGGCCAGGAGGGCTCCAGCGTGGTGTTTTTATTGAGCACCGACAGCCAATCCTATTAGGAGCGCGCCACGTTATCCCTCATACTACGCAAGCGAGGCGCTTGCGACAGATGGCGACTCCGTAACTCCTCGCCCCCAATACGCCTTCGTCTCGACCATCGATCTACCGACCCGAAGTGCCGTGATCGCAGCGTACTTGCTTGCTCGTGCCGCTGTCTAGCGTAGCTATCATGATCGATTGCTGCGTCAGGTTTGGTGATGCTACGTCTTCGTCTGCAGCCTCCGGGTCGACCCCGGCTGCCTGGGCCAGGTAGACGTGCATGCGCAGTCTTCCAACTTCCTCCAGGATGCGATTAATACCTCCTTTCGGGCGAATAATAATTTCTCAGCACCTTCCGGAACCTCCGCGTGCTGCTTCTCGACCGATCTTGCAGCCAGCTTCTTCCCCAGCCGGGGGTTAGGCCTCGTACCGCTCCCCGTCGGCTCGCGCACGGCGGATGCGTCGCCGTGCTCGGTCGTGAAACGGCCTTTCCTCCGAATAAACCACGTTCCCCCGTTGAGAGCTCGTCCGGGTCCCTTATCTCGGCATGGCAGCGGTCGCCATTGGTACAGGCTGCACGGTTATGTCCAGTAATGTGGAATGTTGGGCGAGTTGGTGATTGATCATCATACCGTATTGGTGAAGCAGCGCACTGGCCAGGACAAAATGGAGAGACACAAGATTGCGCGACACTCGCCGCCAGTGTCGTGTGTCGAGTGTCGAGCAGCGAGTGTCGTGTATTCTTGTGTCTCTCCACTTTGTCCTGGTGCAGTGCGCCGCTTCGCCAATACGGTATGACGGTTACGTGTTTCGACAGTGGTTCCGGGTTCTCCGACATTTACTTTGGCCTGCCGAGAGTGAAAGGGAAACAGTTGTCATCGTTACCTATATGCCTCTACCGCGTTCAGACTAAACGTCGCAAGCAACAGACACGCCACATCAGGGAGGAGCTTCGTGCCGATCCTCGCTGTCTTGCATGTGTGATCATGCGAACGGAAGTGAAAATTTTGTAGCCGGATATCTCGGAACACAAACATGCTTGAAGAATGCTGCCAAGCGAAGCTGTGTTAAGCACGACAGCCTCTAACTTTCTCGTGCAAACACGATCGACCGCTTACTGCAGTCGCCAAAAAAGTTCATTATTCAATTTTAGTTATCTGGGAGGCTTACAGCGATAATTATCATCTTGCTTAGTGTCCCCCTGGCCACATGACTTGTTAGCGGGAGTGGTCTTCGCGCACCGCCCAGCGCTTAATTTTAAGAAAGGCGTGATACTTAAGCTTGTCCACCCTGTATATTTCACAACTGCTACCAGCAAGAACGAACCTGCACTTACTTTTTGCAACTGGGCAAGCCTTGTGCCATTCTTACATGTGCGTGTCTGTGCGTGGAATACCTGACACGTCATTAGATGAGATAGGAGCTGTAATACCATCCCCAGCAGCAGGGAAGAAAATCTATGCGATGCTCCGGCCAACCCTGCTGTAGAAATGTTTAGCTTTCTATATACAGTCGAGAACGGCAGAAAACTAAGTGGGCTTATGAAGTTAGGAAATTTGCAGGCGCAAATTGGAATCAGCTAGCGCAAGACAGGGGTGATTGGAGATCGCAGGGAGAGGCCTTCGTCCTGCAGCGGACAATAATATAGGCTCATGATGATGATGATGATGATGATGATGATGATGATGCATATTTAGCGGAATCATAGCTTTTGCACATGCTATTTGGCAAGGCTTTGCTTGTGAATGCGGGCGAACTTAAAAGCGCAGGATAGGAAGAGCAGCGGAATGCACATTGACAATCTAGTCGTTTTCTTGAATTCAATGACTGATCGCTTGGTCAGTAGAAACGTTTCTCGTTTTTTTTTCAACAAATACTGATTGTTTCTATTAAAACAGTTGAAAAGAACTGATGCATTGAGGAAACCACTCAGGCAGAAAGCTAGATCTAGTACACCGAATTGTTTCTAGAAAATCAAAATTATTTGATTTGGTTGAGTGGGAGCCTAGTACAAGATTAGAGATGCTTCAAGCAATTCGTTGTCCATGATGTGTGCGAAAAATGTGGCCCATGAGTCTAACTAGGTCATTGGTGACGCGTTAATTACTTACGTGTATGGTTCCTGCAGTCTGGGATTCAGTTTCAATGTACAGTCGCTAGTAAAGGTCTCAATACCAATAATGCCGCGCTGATTTGTTTTCTTTGCAGCTTTGGGCATGTTGGCGGAAATGAAGTGGTACAGCCTACGTGTGTATGTTTGAGTAATCCATTATAACGAAGTAATCTTATGGGACCAGGCTGCGCTTGAAGAAGCTTTAGTTGTTCGATGCCGTGGTATGGAAATTTCTGTTTGTACCTGTAAAGACGTTGCTTCAATCCAAAGCTTAATTTCGCGTTTGGGGCATTTTTATTCGAGGAGCGATTCGCACATATTTGTAGTGTAACCATTATCTTCACGCTAATGTAACTGCACCGATTGCTTATTGCATTCTCTCCAGGTTGGGTGGCGTTAATCATCGGCATTCTGATAGTATTGGTACTTCCTGAGAAGATCTCAAAAACGGCAGGCGGTATGTCATTGGCCAATTATTTCATACACTCAAAGAAGGACAAGCTTCTCGCATCTGTTCTGCCGAACGGTGCTCTTTGCTCTATAATGAGAATTATCTGCATCGCCCGAGACTATGAAGGTTTGTATTGCCTTAATTTTACGCTTTACAGGTATTGGCGGAAAGCTATACTGTGCATGGTTGGTTTCAATGATCGTGTTAGTGCAAAACCCTCGCTTGATCAGTTTCGTTTGTGTTGTCTCCTGGTGTCAATTTGGTGATCCCCGCTCGGATTTACTTTTAACTTTACTTTAAATTTACAATTAATAGACCTGACATATTATAGTCTGAAACCCTACTCCTCTCATAACGCTTTGGCGATTGGTGGTAGTTGAAGTAATTAAATAAATAAGGGAGTGATCCAGGAATTAACGCCTGTATTAAAGACAAAAGCGTTTGCAAGAAACCTTCTCCGTGAGGTTGCCAGAAAGAAAAAAAAATTTTCCATTTCCCTTTATTCAGATAAAAGCTACCGAGCTAAAGCTTCCTCCTAAATGCAGTTAGTAGCGGTGTGGGAATAATAAAGGTTTTCAATACCGATCGAAAAGTCTTTGCTATTAGATTGGTACTCGATTCGGCAATGCACTATTCGAAGTGTTCGCATATTCCTTCCCTCGTTGGAATAACATAACGGTTAACTCTAAAGAGAGAAAGGCTGATATATGTCATCAAAGATGTGACAGTACTCATGAACAGTGTACAGAGAATAGTGTTCTTAAAAAAAGCATTGACACTCACCTAAGTACACTTACGTAATTTGAATGCGAAAGCATTAGGACTTGTCTAATTTAGCACCTCAATTTAAAACACCACATTAATCCACCTTAATGCACCTTTATCCGACTTGCTCTAATTTGTACCAACCTTATTCACCTTAATCCTCTTTAATCCACCGTAATCCACTTTACTCCGCCCTAATCCACTTTCATCCAGCTTAGTCTAATTTGTACCAACCTCATTTCACCCATATCCACTTTCCCCTTAATTTATTTTGGGAGTGGGCGAGGTCTGCTTTTTGGATGTGGGTCCGTCTGACGCCGTGGTTGTTCACCGTGCGATTTCGCAGTGCGAGCTGCAGCAGGCCCAGCGCCAATAACATGACGTCATCATTTGATCACATCCGTTTTCTCGCCATCTGATATTAACGTCGGGCGCTCGCCGCATTTATCGCTGCATGTGGCATTTAACGCTTTCGCCTTAAAAAGAGACGCCACGTGTGGAAAAGGGATGCATTGAAGCACCAAATACACACCCATGCATGTGCATAGTTATAAAAAGAGCTCAATCATCTTTGAAGACCTTGGACATTGCAGGAGGCGCATCATGGTCACTTGTGACCAGGAGAGTGCTCGGCAAAGACAGTGTTACGATTGCGGAACTTTGGGCCGTCATGGTCGTCTGCGACGTTGTCATGGCGTTCTTGGCATGGTACCTCTCGAAAGTTCTTCCCTGGAGCACCGGAAATCGACAAAGCCCAATATTCTGCCTCATGGTACGGATCACTAAGTACTTTGACAGATGACGCAAAAAATTCAATGACAGTTGTTTCGAATAACTATGACAGTTCCTAGAATTAGTTGCAATCATTTTTACGCATGTGTAACGCAACACTTTTCGTTTTAACCACTATGAGACACGGTATCTAAGGTGACAGAGCGAAGAAGTTGGTACGTGAACTTTATTCAAGAACCTGAACTTTATTCAAGAACCTGACCAATTATTAACTTTAAGGCAATAATACTGCTGCAGCCTCTATCAGTTTGCACATTGCCATTCTGCATTCAATTTCCACGGAATACATTCAAAACGCAGTGATAATTACATGCAAATGAAATGTATTTGTATGCGTTGGATTGCTTGCAAAGCAAATACAATGGCATTGAAGGGTACATTTTATTACAATGAATTTCCACGGGGAACACACTGTTATTAAATGCTGGGGATCCGTTATTTGGGGTATATATACACATGGCTTAAGTGCTCTTATTTAAGATGGAGCTTTGCCGGAGGGTGGTGAGGTTGCAAGGGAAAGCTTCGCGTGCCCCTCGAGTTTTGAATAAGTCCTCAATATCTCAGTTTCCGATTTGGCTCATGAACCAAGCGACGAATTGTCAGGAACATCTGACTAATGCTGCTGCTGTGTGGATATTACTTTCAACCCTGTAGTCTGTTCAACCCAGGAGAACACTTATTGAAAAAGGCTACACAGAAACTTGAGATGTCCGTTATTTATTGAGTGCCTAGTGTAATATTTTTCTTACTGCTCGTGTAGAAACGAACCAGTTCGAATTGCTTCCAACAGCATTACACCTACTGATGTCAAATAATTATGAATTTATTTATTGGTTTTACCTAATGCGACCGTTTAGTTGGGCTATTGCAGGATAAAGTCATCGTACACAGATAGTGTAATTGAAAAATGAAGAAAAGTATGCGGCGAGTTTTCTATGGGCATACTGGTTTGTAGAATGAGGGAACCAGGACAGTGCTCGGCATTACATTGTTTACAATTTACGCCAGGTAATTCGACCTCGGTCTATGCAAATGTTACAGCGAAGCTGTTTATAGCTATAGGGTCCCGCGAAATTTTTGTGTGCGCGAGCAATAACTCCGGTCTCGTGGGCTGACCCCAAAGATAGTGCAGGAAGGGTCCAAGTGCATTGGCACATACCCCTGTGGACTCCGGGTAGTGAGCTCCGGGACCTATAACGGGCCCCCGAACTACCATTGTCACACCTGGGACCCCAAAGAGGTCCCAGACACAAGGGTAAGAAGAGGTTTTCAAAAATGTCGTTTACATTTTCCGTGCGATAAAATAACTGTTTCTTATTTGTAAATTTAGGGGCGAGATGCGAAAACACCCGTGTACTTGGATTTAGGTGCACGTTAGAGAAGCCGAGGTGGTCAAAATTTCCGCAGTCCCCCACTACGGCGTGCCTCATAATCAGATCGTGGTTTTGGCACGTAAAACCCCATAATTATTTATTAACCAACTATTTATAAATTTCCTTTATTCAAGGGAAGACAGTGAGTGCGTGTTTCTGTGTGGTTGCCCTGTTTGCTTTCTGAAGCTTTCTCACGTCGTGGCAGGTGAAATCTACTGGGGAGTGCGTTTCCCTCACGTGGAGTCCACGTGTGTAGAGTAAACTTCGCGGGAAGCCGCGATTGCTTCGCTGATTGCGAGCTTAACCGACCCGAGCTACTGCTTCACAGTTGTTTCAGGACTCTGTCGTTACCTGTGCCCCAGGATCCGAGCACACTGACGACGACTGCATCGATGCGGATTCGCTGGCAGTGGCGCAAGAAGTACTGCCGTACGGGTTTGTGCTTCACCTTTGCTTGTCGAGCTGATTCCAGTGCATCGAGTCGGTTCTCGAACGGACAGGTGACATCTGTGATTATCACTTCCTCTCCCTTGGCAAGGACCAGATCGGGGCGGAGGGTTGTGTTCTCGGCCTGCCCTCCTGAGTCCCCGTGAACTTCTTTGTGGCGGCGGTCTTCACCCGGTCACCAATTTTCTTGTGGCGGCTTGTGTATGCACAGCTGTGGCTCATGCAGTCACACAGAATGTGGGGAAGGGTATCCTGCTCATAGCCCGCACACCCTGCAGCGCTGGTCCGAGGCATGTGCCCACGGTCTAGCTGGGTATAGGGAGAGCAAGTCGAGGTATGCCCGGTGCACTGAAGTGCCAGTCGCAGAATCGAGTGGAGCGGCCAGACCGCATTGAAGTGAGTGCTGCTGGAGCCGGCGGCGGCACGCTACATCACCTTTCCTTGGTTAGGTTTCTCCTAGAAGGCGTGGCCCCGTGCGCGCACCCCGCTAGCACGGAGTGTTCTCAACACTTTGGAGCGATGCCTTGGAGTCAGGGTGTCCTTGCCGCAGGCGATGACGGCACCATGTTCCTGCATTTACCCGGAGACGCCCAGGGGGAGGGAGGCCTTCCGTGGTTCATTCCATACAGACTGCAGTTGCCATGCTCGACCCTGGAAGTCGCCTTCTGTCTCTCCACTCCGGTATTCTGCGAGACCTTCCGGAGTGTCTGGCATGCAAAATGTTTGGACTGATATTGGTTAACGCTTGCAGCGCCAGCTCTCGAACTTCGAGGTCTGCTGAGGTCAAGAGCTTTAAGGCGTTGTCGATGCGGCAGGTGTCGCAGGTCTCAGCTACCAGGGGGATGCCTCTGAACCTGCTGTTGGACGGCCGGACACTCGTTTGCTGCATTTGCAGGCAGAAAAAGTGTCCTCGTGATGAGCGGCCTGAGGGCGTCGTCAAGGCGTGCCCACTCTGTCTTCCCCACCATCCCGCACCGCATGGCGAAGCTGAGTGCGGGAAAGAACAATATTTCAACCGCATCCATCATCTGCCAAGGGGCAAGTATGGAGTGCAGCCGGACGCGTCCGACGTCGATCGCCTCGTTGACCGCGCTGCGGTCTGGCAACAGAGAGAAGCTGACAGGGCGCCCTAGGAATTTCTGGCCCTCAAAGTCACCTACAGAGGGAATTTATTTTCTGCTGACTGAAATACGTCGGCCAGGTGCGTGCGGGGAATTTGCCAGAGAGTTGCAAACTTTTGCATTTTGCCGGGTTGAGCTGAAGTCCTAGTTGGAGAGCCAGTTTCAGCCACTACGGTAGTGGGGCTCTGGAGTGTCCCTGGGTCGGCTGCCAGCGGCGTCAGATCATCGGCATAGGCAAGCACGTTGTGCTGCTTGTCACCTCCCTGAACCGCCCGCACGACGGGGTCGATCACCAGGGTAAGCAATAGGCCACTCAGTGGGCATCCCTGGCGGTTACCCTATAAGATGTCGATCGTTGCGGTTGTCCCAGCCTCAGCTACGATGGAGGTTTTGTTTTCACGGTAGGGGTCTGTAACAATGGCGCAGAAGTTCTCTCCGGCGCCGGCTCCTCGGAGTGCATCGATGAGAGCGTTGAGCGGGACAGAGGCAAATGCGTTGAAAAAGTCTCGGAACGCTAGCAAAGGTCCCCACCGCCAGCCCACGCTGCGTCCAGGTGCTTCTGAAGCACGAAATTGTGTTCAAACGCACCATCATGCGACAAGAATCCCTTTGGAAACCGCGATATGACTTCTTGGTCGCACAACCGCTGCTGTAGGCGGAATGCAAGAAAACCCGCATATGGCTTGGAGATCGTGCTTCCAAAGGCAAGGGGTCACCAGCTCGTGACGTTCTGATGCTCATCCTTCTTCTGGATCAGGATCCTCATTGTCTCTTTCCAGGCAGGGGGCACGCGCTGCTACCTGAGGCAGACATTAAATACTACTGCAGGAAAAGAAGCATCAGGGCCAGTTGAGCGCCAGCGCTGGTATGTTATTCGGTGACCGCCAGGATCTGTGTTCTGGCATCTGCGAAGGCGTGCAGCCACCTCTCCGTCGGTGAACTTTGCCAGACAGGGTTCTGGCAGGCCACTGCGACGGAGTTTGTTTAGGAGCAAACAGGTGTCTGCTTTCATGGGTGTCCACGATGCGGAGAAGTGTTCCTCCAGCTTAACGAGGGGGATCGAGCGTTGCTTGGGCTCGCCTTGCACGATGAGGCGAACTGCGCGGCGACGGTTGCGACCGTACGTGCTCTGAATCTGCTAAGCGTTGTCCGGGTTGGCCGGGCGCCTTTGTTTGCAAGTTGCGGGTGCCGCTGGAATTTTAACCTCTTTGGGGACTTCGGAAGTGGCATCTGCCAGAATGGACACAAAAACACACCAACCCTCAGCAGGAACAGGTTCCCGAAGCAGATCTCGCAGTTTCCTCGTGTGCTCAGCTAGCAAGCACGTGTTATCGATGGGCCCTAAACGGGAGAATTTATTGATGGGCTCATCCTGTGAAGCAGTGGCGTCGTTTTCAACGCTTACTCCACTCGCGTGGATGACCTCAGGAGATAGTTGTAGCTGAGGGGGACATTCTGCACTGCTGCAGCAGCTCCTTGCTGTCGAGTTTAGTGACTCGGATTCTACTGCTTCTGGTTGCGAGGGGCTGCACTGATGAGGGAAGCATCTGGTGTAGAAGCAGAAGGTGTTGCTCGTGCAACTGACTTAGGTATAGGAGTGACACAATCAGTGGTGCGCAGCGGGCAGCTTTCTGCAGGGCAGAGGCAAATCACTCCTCGCTCTGCCCACAAGGCAGAGCCAGGAGTGATTTGTTTCGGGAGTAACTGAAATGGACTCAGAAGCACTGTCAGCCAAAGCTGCTTGTAGGTTGGCTAGTTGCTTTCGCGCTGCTTTGTTGACTGGAAAAAGACATAAGGTGGTTGTCCAGTCCCCTTCGGCTTGAGAAAGACGAAGTACACTGGGAGCACTTGTGACGGAATGCTTCTGAGGATTGCAGCTCGCGCTTTCCCTGTGTCAGGCAGCGGTGCACGGTTGACCGGTTGCCCAACTCGTCCCTCCAAAAAGTGCAGAAGTTAGTCATTGTGACTCGCATTCTGTGCTCGTCAGCCACGTGTCGCATCAGACATTGTCGCCTGCAGGTCCACAAAGTACCAGTGTATTCTGCTAAGCAGCTGGCAAGCGGCCATTTGAAACCTTTTGGAAAGGAAATAGGCTTGGCTAGTTGCTTGGGCTGCTTGTTGGGCTGTTACTGCTTGAGCAGCTGTTAGGGGATCGGACCTGAATTCTACTCCTGCTGTGGTTAGTCTACCTGGGACGAAGGCATTGGTAGTGTGAGTGCATGCAGCAGGGGGGTTGTTTAGATGAGTTTAGCGATGCACGCACGGTAGGTAGAGGGTGTGCGAGGGATGAAAATAGAGAAAGAAAAAGAGAACACGAGGAGGTTTGTGGAAGGGCTACGTGCAAGAGGTCTGCAACAATGGCGTAGAAATCCTCTCCGGCGCCTGCTCCTCGGAGTGCGTCGATAAGAGCAACGTTAAAAGCGTACATCAGGCATGTTTTTAGGTTATCAGCATGCAGGCAGGGGCGGGATTAAGTCCCTCCCGTTCTAAGGGTAGGGAATTAGAAGCTGAAGAACATGCAGATTTATTGAAATTGAAGTCCTTCTCACCAACCGTGCATCCAACCAGGTAGCAGATATCCTCGGGAGTTTTAAACAAAGTGGCTCCATTACACAACAAAAAGGCAATACATTACATGCAATATAAAAGACAATATATAAACTAAATGCCGCTAATAACAGGGGGCGAGTTACATTTATAAGACTGCACTCAATGCATGTAAATGATACACTACAATATAATCATGTACACTCATGTGTTCACAACACTACTGGCAAGGTTACCGCATGCAAGAGTGTGCACACACAGCCAGCAGACAAAAAAGAAGAGTAACGAAGAAAAAGAAAACATAAACAAGCGTGTTCGTGAATTGCAAGTGAGCGTGTTTCTCACCGCAGTCCACTGCGAACCGTCAAGTGTACCACATGCAAGAGCGTGCACACAATAACAAGAAAATTGTAGCACCGAAAAAAAAAAAGATAAACAAGCGCGTTCGCGAACTGCAGGTGAGCGTGTATCCCACCGCAGTGCACAACGAACCGGCAAGTTCCCCGCATGCAAGAGCGTCCGCACAAAGACCAGCACAGAAAAAAAAAAAAAAATGCCGCCGCGGCACTAATGCTGCGGAGCAGAAGGCAAAAAACAAAAATAAAATAAAAAGGGTGGCTTGCGATTCGGATTTCGCTGAAGCACCGTAAAAAGAAATTAACGACGCACTAGAAGTTATGGCATGCTAGATGAGTTCGACAAGCATGCTTACAACTGAAAGAAATAAAAATAAGAGAGAGTACTATAATTAAAGAAAGCCAGCGGCGAAACAGGAAACGTTGACTCTACAGACTCAGCAGGCAGCAGGTCCATCCAGGCAGGAGGTATCCGATACCGAAGCTTGTGCAGAGAGGGGGGGGGGGGGAGATATTTGTGCAGAGAGGAATGCACACAGTGAAATCAGCAACTGTATCCTGGCTGAGACGGGGTCCTCCTTCAGAAGATAAAGAAAGTGGAGGATGGTCAAGCCAACACAACACTACACTGTGATCTTAGGCCGAAAGGCCGACCCGTGTCAGCCATGTCTACGTTCGCACCGTCCTCTGGACGGTCCAAGCGCTTGCGTATCTAGTTTTCTTTCCTTCCGCTATCCCGTGATGGCGGTGCCCTCGAAACGTCACGCGTGTCCGGTTTCCTCTGGTTTCACTGTACGACGGTCCCGTGGTCCACGCGAAGAAATATAAACAACCAGAAATGCAAGTTGCGGTTCATTTGGCGTTTTGTGCACGATCTTCATTGGTGGTGTTTGCCGCCCGCTGGCGACGATTGCATTCTCGTCTCTGTTCCTGCGGTCGCTCTTCGTAGGCGCGTTGCTCCTCTCGCGTTGCTCAACAGCAGAACTGCTGTTGGGCTTTCGTCCGCGAACCAGGCTGACGGCTTCCTTCCCAGATACCAAGGAGACGGAAGACAATGGTTCCAAGGCACTGGCGTCAGGGGCAACAAAAGCACAAGCACGGCTTCCACCAGGAAGGCATGTATGGTCGCGCCAGTATCGGGCGCGCCAGAGGTGGTTACCGGCGACTAGTATCCACGACAGGAACACATATGGTTACACTGCAAACACCCGAGTGCCCGCAGCGGCGTCACGTGAACCAACTCCGGCCACGGCTTGAAACAGAGTCGTCACCTAGCAAGCACAGCAAAGCGCGGACCAACGTCGAAGCTCAGGAGAACCCTCAGCGGACAGAAGTTCCTCACGGTACGGACGTACGGGATGCCAGCTCTCAAGCAGAAGACCAAGAGCTACCATGACGTTCGACTCGCCACCGGAAGCCACCAGATCGTCTCACGTACACAAACTTAGGGGGAAGGGATGTAGTGTTATCAAGCGCGCTTACTGATCTATAGCATGAGCAGGACGGCTTGCACGTGTCTCATCCTCGCTTATCAAGGTCGGTCATGTGACTATTTCTGTTGACTTAAAAAACCTGTAACACCGAGCAATAAACGTTCTTTGGTTCTGCCTCTGCCTGCCAGCTAGGTCGCGTTATTTCAGTAATCTCGGAACCTGGTAACCCCGTACACCAAGGCCAACGCTTCTTACTCCAACTGTGAATAGTTCCGCTCAGCGGGTGTCAGTGCTCTTGAACGGAAATATATAGGATAGTCTTTGTTGCCAATTCGGTGTGACAGCGCCGCCCGCTGGCGACGATTGCATTCTCGTCTCTGTTCCTGCCTTCGCTCTTCGTAGGCGCGTTGCTCCTCTGGTGTCCGGACTATACGCGAATATGATCCTATTAATGTAATCATAACCAAGGTGATACGAGAACGTGTGTGCGTACCTATCGTCACGATGACAACCAATCAAGACAATAAATGTGTTCGTACCTTTGTTCGAAATGCTGTGCCACCTCGGTGTCGCGTGCTTAACAGCTGCGCTAGTCATCGACCATCCCACAGTGGAATGGCTCATGATTGTTGCGGTAATTGAATGCCCTAAAAAGTCTCGGTGGGACATAATACATTGATATGGAAGGAAAGATAATTTTATTCAGACCCGAAAGGACAGGTCCGTCCGAATTATTCTACCTCCTACCAGTGCAGCACCTTGCCCACAGCAGTCACTGATAGTTTTGCAACACAAGAAATTTACCAGACTGCGGCACTAGTTCCCTCAGCAACGCTAGTGACAGTGGCGCCCTCTCCTTCAGTGACGATGACGGCTTGCGCTGTGCACTGGGCGGTCACTCTTTTGACGATTTTACGAGTGCCGATGACAGTGTTGGTGTCTTTGGGCGGCTGATCGACGTCAGGTTGTATACTTACTGTAAGACTTTATTGAACACATTTGCCACCGTTAGTGTTTTTCTTTCGGATAATTCTTTGAAAACTTGCAATCACGCAATGGTAGAATTAACATAACTAGATTGCTCTTCAAATCTGTCTTTTTCTGGAATAATCGTTCAAGTGGGTAATTTTTTTTTCTTTTTGAACATATATGAGTAATATGTATGTCGTGTGCTTCACGTTCGTAGCCCAGCTATTGGAAAAGTGAAGGCACAGTGGGCGCAGCCGGAAAAACTACGGTCAAGCAAGACCCCGGACGATTTGAGAACTACCGCCAGACATCAAGACCGTCATCGCCACCGACAATCTGACCAAGGTGAGAGATTGTATGAGAAGGATTTGCTGCCAAGCAGGCATGCACGTTGTAATCTCTGTTGAAACTGTTACTGATTTTTCGTCGTTCGGGTGAGTCAAGTAATCGTAATCTTGATGAAATGGTCGTTTTCTATAAAAAAACCGAATGACGATGGCTGAGTAACGAGATAAGTTTCAAGTTTATTTCAAGTTTATTTCTTCAAAGTCAGTACAAATTGTGTGCAAAAACTGAATGGCCCCTTAGCCAAAGGCTAAGTAGTGGGGCCATTTGCATCACGAACTTGTTCTATCAGTATCTTGATATTTTTGTTTGGTTCCTGGAGTTTTTGTAACATTGTTAACTACCCCCCGTGGTACATTCAACTGAATGTGGTGCTACGCTGCTTAGATCGAGGTGGCGGGTTCGATCCCTGCTGTGGCGGCCGCGTTTCGACGGGGACGAACTGCAAGAACACTCGGGTACTTAGATTTAGGTGCGCGTTAAAGACTCAAGGTGGACAAAATTAAACCAGAATTGCCCCTCTACAACGTGCCCCAAAATCAGGTTGCGATTGAAGCACGTAAAATCCCTATTTATTGTAATCAATCAAGACTAAGTATTTCTATGATAATAAAGGAACACGATTCTTTGTGAAAACCCAAGATAATGCGTTGATTGAAATCGGTTATAAGTCATCATCTACGGGTATTATACTAGTTTGATTTTGTAATGTTGAACTATAAGACAAAAGCGCTAATGACGTTTGGGAATAGGAAATAACTGTGCACGAAGAAACATGTAATCGCCCGAATAGTTCTGGGAAAATTTTATGGAATCGGACTCCATTGGTTGTGTCGTTGTTATGATATTGCGATTGAGCTTCGCATGCTTTCACTTCCAATAATACTTAGATGCTCCCACGCCCTCTGACAATAGTTTTCTTTCCCGTAGTCCGAGGCCATGTTTGTGCATCATTTATTTATTATATTACAATACATCGAAGGCCCCACTGAAGGGGTTTTACACTAGGGCTGGGCTATTGCAGATGTGTTAAATGTTATACAATGTTTCGATCGTTGCCTTGAAGTCGGTGCTACTGGAGTGGAGCACAACGTCAGCGGGAAGGCCTGTGCAATGTTGCCATGTCTCAAGAAAAACAGACGCTTTCTGTCTCTCGCTGCGTTAGAAGTGCGCCACTTGCCATCGGAATGGCATAAGTTCTGACATCGTGGCTGAAGCGCTTTCCTTCGCGACACTTTACAATTTGTATAGGTTTCACATTGGTGGTGTACACCGTATGTTTTTCTTACACTTCGATGTGGGGTGCTCCTTCATATAAAAAATTCTAATTCAAACCAAGAGAATTAAGACGAGCATAACTACATTCACATGCAATGTTGTCAGTGTTACACAGCTTAAAAAAACAAATAGTAGAAAAACCCTTGTAACTCAACAAAATATAACCGAAGCGGCTTTCGACTATAACTTCTTCTGCGCATTCATTTAAAGTCACAGGTAGATTGTAAGCTAGTGACTGGTGTCGATCGAAAAAAATGTGCGGAAATATGGGATCACCCATTCGTCAGGATTTCTGGTGATGTCCGTGGGGCGACTCCACCCCGTCACTCGAACACATAACTTGCCAATGCACGCAGCGTCCGGCAGACGCCGTCCCGTTGCTACTTCACGACACGCTCAACAATTGGCCGTTGGAGGCGCGAACTCTCCGAACGGGACTTGGGAAGCCAATTGGCGACCATCGACCAGGCCTGGCGAGTCGCAATAGCCAGTGGTGCCTTGTAAGAGGGGTTCCCATCTGCAGTAGCCACGCAATGAAATATGTTACAAGTTTGTGTGAAAGTTGCATCACCTACAATAAATGATATATGTATATTTCACGCCAATAATATTAAACAAATTATTTACCGCATTCCTCGTCGTTGACAGTGGTGTCATGTTTGCGATATGGCGTATAATTTTGTTGTTTGAGGTAAGAAGTCTGCTGATGAAAGCTTTGGTAGTTGAACGCCAGACTAATGCACAGTAGCTTAGGTGCGAATTACACAGTGCTTGATGTATTTCCAGTTTCGTGGATATCGGGAGCATGCTGCTACAACCCGAGACAATACCTGCGACAGACGATAGCTTTCTGGGTACCTTTCTGCGGCCCAATTTAAAGTACATGTAAAATGGTCTCAGATAATTTTATTGCGATAGCAATTATACGGACACTCCAAAGCAGATTTCTGCCGTCGGCGTCGCCGTCGCCGTCGCCGTTGCCGTGAGGTTCCGTATGACGTCAATGGAGATGAAATCGTCGCCGCGCGCCGAACGCTGTATGTGCCAGTGAAAGGGCGCGAGGGACGCGCGCTTTCACGAGGAGTGAACCCACGGCGGAGAACAAACGCGCTTTCTGCGCCGTGCTCCCTTAAGGGCTGCAGATGTAGGCGTCTCTTTTCACCTTTACAATCACCGTATATGTAGAGCAAACGCGCCTTCTTCCGACGCGCGAAAGACCGTGGGGGGGAGGCAAGGGAGGGGAGGGGACGTTTAGCTGCGGCACCAAGTGGCTATTTATATCAGAGGCTCCGGCAACAGTCACAAATGCCGCACGCATTTTGTGCGAACGCGGGCAAAACGCCGACGGCGTCGACAACAGTTCTGCGTGTTGCCGGTGCTGCTGCATGTCCAAGTTTATACAGCTGATAAAGCTACTATCATTACTCCGTATAGCTCTCTACAAGTTTGCTATCGCAATTCATGCTTCGCCTTTCAGGTGAAACTGCGACAACTTTTTTTAGTTATCAACAATCTCTATTTTCCGACCCTCAAAAGTTATAATACCGTTGACTGTCGCTTTTTGATTCCTCGTGTGAAAAATTAAGACCTTCATCGTTACTGCATTTATCTTTATTTTATTTTCCTTGAAACACACGGATACCTTAATTAAAACTCCTTACATTCAGATAATAATTGGTTTGTATTAGATCCGGCAATAAGAACAGCGCTGTCGTCAGCGTATATAATCAATGTTGTGTTACTATTTAAATGTATGACGGCATTATTATAAACAAAAGTGGTCCCAGCACACTGCCTTGTGGTACACTAAGTTTATTGTATAGGTGGGATGACGTTTGACCATATATACACGTGCGCAGTAATCGCTTGTTGAGATAAAATTGCAACAAATTCAAGGAACCACCGCGTATTCCTAATGCTGTAATTTGTCGAATAATACAGCATAGTCAACACAGTCAAACACCGTGCAAAATCCACGAATAGCGGGTAAACGTATTTTTTAAATATATTTTGCATGATGGATTCTTTTATATATAGTACAGCTGTTTCTGTTGGTCTATTCTGAAGCCGAACCGCACATTCGTTCAAACGGAGAATTTATTAAAAATGCTTCTCATGCAAAAAAAATATAACTTTCTCTAGTTCCGTAGAAAAGATGGGCAGTACCGAGATCGTACATTATGATCATCTGCCTTAATAATTGCTGATGCCCTGTCACATTTCGCACGTTCGGGAAAGTTTCCGGATACTGGCGGATAGCAATACTAAGTTAAATATGTGTGCTAGCAAACTAGATAGGAAAGACAAACTAGTGTTTGATGAGAGCTATTTGCAGATAGTCGACGTCAGGTGCTTTACAATTTTTCAATATATTGAGGGCACTATAAAGCTCCTACTTCATCAGTAGGCTGCATAAAAAAAGCTTTCTTGAAAAGTATTGCTCATTTTATTTGCGTGTTTGTGATTAGGGAGTATAGAAGGCCATGGCAGCGTTAACGAAGTGCGAATTGAAATGGTCTCCAAGAAATTACCACTAAGTTTTGAAGCATTGTGTATTATGGGGTTTGGCATGTTTGTTTGCGTTGTCGACCCACGACATTTTTATTATTCTCCATGTTACGTCAGGATGTGTTCGACCGACATTGGAAATCAATTTCGATAGCATGCATGCTTTGCTCACCTGAGTTCAGTATTTAGCTGATTCCTGAAAACTTTAATATTCTTTTAAGGTTAATTCGGAATATGTTTGTAAATAGAGCTGGTAGCGGCGATCTTTATCTTCATTCACCTCAAAGTGTTGTTTAGTAATCCAAGCTTTTATAGGCTTGTTTTAAAGATTTTATAAGTTTTAAAGGAAAGTGTTTATGGGGAAAATGCGCGTGAAAGCGATAATGAAATGATTGTATGCCCTATTTGCATTCTTCGTTTTCTAGCACAGATCACCAATCGTAACCTAATCTTTCGTGCTTATAGGATTGAAGTCTATCTTTTTTAATTACCACAACCTTAAAAGCACCCGTAGGCCTTTTACATGTACGCGACTCATTACGGTGTATCAAGAAAACTGGGCAGTGATCACTGATGACTGATTTAGTTGTTCCGGAACTGCAGGCTGTAGTGTCTACGCTCGTAACCATAAGATCAAGGCCAGATAATTAAGACCAAGTAATGCGTGTTGGTGTGCTAGTTCAAAACCCCATCATAACAATGCAGCAGAGAAATTCTGAGATCTACTTTCATCTAAAACTATAATATTATTATCGCCACCACATACCAGCCTATAGCTATGCTTACAAACATAATCTAGAAGGCCTCATAGGATTCCAAAAATGCGTTAAATGGCCGCTACTGGAACGAAAGACCACAAAAATAATTAATTTTTTGTGCAGTACTGTCAACACTTCATAGTCATCCGTTGAACGGCTGTATTCGGATAACACTCGACATTTTTGTCTAGTTACAAGAAGTGCGATGCTACCAACTGCATTGGAGCGGTTCAGATAAAACGTTTTCGCATCCATGGGACTCCAGCATTTTACAGCCGCCTGTGTACCATGTTTCAGAGAGGATAAAAATGTGAAATTTAAACGAACATGGATCTAGAAAAAGTGAGATGTCATCCGCTTTGTTGAAAACAGAGCGCGCGTTATGTCCAGGACAGATTTGCATGGTGGATTACAGTATTTTATTCCTGTGGTTGAAGTGAACTATAGATAGTCCTTATTATGATGCACTGTTACAAGCCGTGTACAAAGAGCGATTACTCCACGAAGACAGCTAGGTCACGATCATCGCGTATCATGTGCACTCGGCTGTTCTCAGTCTTTCTAAACTTGATGCGGCCGTTGTCGGTCTAAGTGAACTTCCATTTCATTTCGTTTTTAAAAGCGAGGGCTGGCTCAAACAGACGCTTATTTTCAGCGGTCAGGTTCAGCGGTCAGGTGCTCATTGATACTGGGAAAAACCTAGTGCTGTCGTCGTCAGCCGGGCTCTTCCGGCCTCCTCAAAAGACAGTTTTTTTCCCTCGCGATCACAAACGGACAATTATATTCTTTCGCTGCTTTGAATTAACGCTGGCAGTAACAACCTGTCAGCTTTGTCAGCTATGTTCTCAACGACTGCGACACAATCTTCATCTTCAGTGCAAGGCACACCCTTAACTTCGGTATTGTTTGGCCTTGAGTATCGTTCAAGATCAGCCACTTTCTTTGACACATGTTCGTTTGTTTTCTTCGGTGACTCATTTTCAGACGCCAGTACCTCTCGATTCTTTTTCATTTCTTCGTATAAAGCGTTAAAGAGTGAAACACTGTTTTGCAGTTCCTCCACCACTGCGCGCATGTTCCAGTTCGCGGGACAGTTCATCATTTGAAGGCATGATTGCAGGCCGCAAAAAACTGGCGGAACGGCATCTGTGGCAGAAATAACAAAAAAATACTAACCTGTACACAGAGGAAGGAATAATTTAGAGGCTTGAACGCACCCCAGTTGTCTTTGACAACTTATGCCTGGTCGCTGCCGGTCCTGGATTATACGAGTATGTAGCCGCCTGCAACGCCAAGATGTGGTCCACTTCGATGCGTCGCAAGATATGTGGCACAAATTGCCGTAGCATTTTGCCTGGCAGTCAACAAAGCGCTGACTTGAGCACGCGTGCCCAGACTTGCGCAGTTGCAGCAGTTGCGATACGGCAGAGCATTGAAGTTCTTAGCAGCTAAAATCTCCTGAACACAGAGGAACGAGTATTAGAGGCTTGAACGTTCCACAGCTCTCGTTGCCAAACGATATTATGTCAGGGTCTCTTTAAAAGAACAATCTCCAGGAGCCAAGCACTGCAAAATATAAATATTAGTTTCATTATTGCCTTTTCGACAGGTTTATGGGTACAAGCCAGCATTGAACGGCGTTAATTTGAAAGTGTACGAGTCGAGAATCACAGTGCTTCTGGGCCACAACGGGGCTGGGAAGACGACTATGATGAGCATCCTGACAGGTGAGCGAAACTGGTACAAAAAAAGTGCCTAAATAAATTTCCACGCCATGTACTACATTTGCCGTAGGTGCAAAATAAAGCAATTCAACGCGCCAGAAAAAGCCTAGCGCCTCTTCACTGCCCCGCAATCCGCTGGGCGCTCCTGCGTGGCAAACATTTTTCTTGCTTGTCTGTGCGATGCTGTCTTCTGTAGTATCACTACGATAACCGCTGATTTAATTTTGATTGCTTCTCTGGAACATCCGCGCTAGAGAGCCTTCGTGAAAAAATTTGTATGTAGGCTCCCAAATATAGGCCTTCCTTGCCACTACCGAATGCACCTAACCATGAGAACCTTTTGCATGCATCTTAATTTGCCTGCGGAGTTTTATGGCACCTTAAAAGAGTGTGTCAAAAACTGGAATTGGACATTAATGCTTGTTGAATATATTGTCCCGCCGGTCATGTGACTTGTTTGACATTCCGTCTCGTTGCACATTCGGCCTCGTTAGACATTCAGGCTCTCAATGCAATTTAAAGACTAGAAAATTAGGCTGCGAGAGCAGTGAGCAGTTATCACTTCTGTGCGACCACTGGAAGTGATCATTGGTGTCACCGTACGCAATACATGAAGGGTGGCTTCTTCGTGATGTCATAACGCTGCTACTTCGTGAAATGTTTAGCGTAGCTGGTTCTCTTCGCGACATCTCCGAACAGCTCGGCAGCTGCTGCGTGTAGCCTGCCTATGGTGCCACCAAGATGTGTAGATGAAGTCGTCGGCGTCTGCGCAGAATGGCGGAAATACTCAATATATTTAGTTTCTTGAAATAGTTTCTTGTTGCAGCGCCTGCATTAGCTTAACGTTTGCTGGGGACCTTCTTCCTGGAGGTCGCTGCTTTCCAGTTATCGCATTTCGGGCGAGGTCTGCCTACTCAATTAAAAATTTTGCGAAGGTGAATTGTCAATAAATTGATGCGGGGAGACGAATGTCAAACCAGATTCCTAGCGCGCATCTGAATGAAGTCGAGCGGGTACCAATTGCTCTGGCATGTGCAGCAATGCTTCTATATATCTTCACCTATATATATATATATATATATATATATATGATATATGATAGGAAATATCTTCAAGGATTGCACAGCAACCTCGGTTCTCCACAAGAAAAGTAGAAAGATACCTATCAAGAAAGGAGTCAGGCAAGGAGACACTAATCTCTCCAATGCTATTCACTGCATGCTTAGAAGTATACAATTTCTTAGACTGGGAAGACTTAGGAGTGAAGATCGACGGCGAATATCTCAACAACCTTCGGTTTGTAGATGACAGTTCTCCTATTCAGCAGCAATGGGGACGAATTACAGCTAATGATTGAGGACCTTAATCAAGAAAGTGTAAGAGTGGGGTTGAAGATAAACATGCTGAAGACAAAGATTATGTTAAATAGCCTGCAAAGAGAACAAGAATTCAGGATCGCCAGTCAGCCTCTGGAGTCCGTAAAGGAGTACGTTTATCTAGGTCAATTCACTCACAGGGGACCCTAATCACGAGAAAGAAATTTACAGACGAATAAAATTGGGGTGGAGCGGATACGGCAGGCATTGCCAAATCCTGACTGAGAGCTTACCATTGTCGTTGAAAAGAAAAGTATACAATCATTGCATTCTACCGGTACTAACATATGGGGCAGAAACTTGGAGGTTAACAAAGAATCTCGAGAACAAGTTAAGGACCGCACAAAGAGCGATGGAACGAAAAATGTTAGGCCTAACGTTAAGAGACAGGAAGAGAGTGGTGTGGATCAGAGAACAAACGGGGATAACCGACAGTCTAGTTGACATTAAGCGGAAAAAATGGAGCTGGGCCGGGCATGTAATGCAGAGGATGGATAACCGGTTGACCATTAGAGTCACAGAATGGATACCACGAGAAGGGAAGCGCAGTTGAGGACGGCAGAAAACTAGGTGGGGTGACGAAGTGAGGAAATTTGCAGGCGGAAGCTGGAAGCAGTTAGCGCAAGACAAGAGAAAGGAATGGAGATCACAGGGGGAGACATTCGTCCTACAGTGGGCATAAATATAGGCGGATGATATATATATATATATATATATATATATATATATATATATATATATATAGCGCAGGGATTCGCAAGGCACTATTTAGCTCAATTGAAACTGCGATCTATAGGCAGCAGCATGTCTAATTGTAACCCAATTAGGGCTTCATTCTATGCTGCCTTCTGATGGTTGTACTTCACAAAACATCGGACCCCTTTGTTCCCCTTCATATCGTTCACTTTGTAGCGAGTGTCTCGAATCCAGCAGTTTCGATGCCTTAAAGTAGCCCACGAGGATTTATGGATCAGCTGCCTGCTCAACAAGTTCACGTACTACGTAGCTCCTTCGGTTGAAACGATGTTTCACATCCGCCGCGATGTGAAAAATTGCACACAGAGATACACAAAATTGGGGACGCTGGAAAAGCCGCTGCCGTAGCGCACTTGCTAGTGCATCGCACTCGTAATACGAAGGTTGTGAGTTCGGATTCCACCGGAGGCAAGTTCTTTTTTCGTACAGTTTCACTTCCCTTGATCTTAAAATTTCTACACTTAAATTAAAAAAATACAAACGACATATTTTCTTCGCTTCATTGTCTGTTAGCTTCTTATGGTCGTGCTTAAAACAATTAGGGGCGCTTAGTTCTCCTCTCATTTTATATATTAGGGGTGTGCGAATACTCAAAAAGTTTGTATATTATCGAATATTGTATTTTTACTAGTCGTATTTGATTCGAAAACTAGATATTCGAATAGAAATCAAATATATTGCCGTCAGTGCAGGAGAAAACGCGGCAGTTAGCATTTGTTTCTATCTAATCTAAGAATATTGGGGCCATCTTGTGCTGAAGTTTGTGACTGATTTCGTGCTGCTATAGACATTTCGCCTAAAAAGCACACTTAGCCACTAAACATATGAACTTTGCGCAAAAAGCCAGCCTCTGAGTTGGCTCCAGGGTTTGCGGACAGCGACGGTGCACTTTTTTATTGCGATAGCAATTATAGGGACACGCCAGGCGCATTTTTGCCGTCGCCGTGAGGTTCCGTATAAAATCCAAGAGGATAACAGCGTCGCCGCGCGCAGTATGCTGTATCTGCGAGTGAAAGTACGCGCATGGAGCCGACGAAGGCGGGTCAATCTGGCGCGCGCGAGGTAGGAAAGCGGAGAGAAAACGCGCTGTCTTCCGTCGCGTGAAAGGCCGTAGGGGAATGGGAAGGGGCGGCACCAACTGCGTATTTGGCGACCGGGCGCAAGGGTAACGGACGATCGCGGCTCAATCTTGCGCGCGACAGGGAAGAAAGCGGGGAGGCAGCGCGGGAGGCAGGAGGGAGACGGCTTCTACTCCGGTAGCAACTGCGTACGTTGCGCGGCCGCGCGCGGTCGCGTGCCCCGTATCTTTAAAGCGATCTGGAGATAGCTCATGCTTTTGTACGTGCTGTGTTCTCGCCGCTCAGTTTGCGTTGAAGCGATAGACAGCAGGAAGGTCACTTCGCTCGCCGGTGCGGCCACGCTTGCTCACGCCCGTGTTTTGACAGCGAATGTCCGCGGTCATCGAGTGCGATATGTTCATGTGTGCCTGTGCGCGCTGACACCGTGCTTGTTAATTCAGTTTATAAACGAATGCTTGCAAGTTCATACGGCCGATAAAACAACACTTTTACTTCGTATAGCTGTCGATTAATTTTCTATTGCGATCGATGATTCGATTTCGGGCAAAACTGCGACTTTCTTTTTTCAGCGCGACTCTCAATTCTGAGTTCATTGCTTGACAGTAAGTGTGATGAGTGACGACTGGCACAGGCTCAAATGCCTCCGAGTTTACGGGCGTTTGATGCGGTATAATAAGGCACAGGCTGGCGAGGACACCTAGTGGAAATTTTCCAAGTTAACATGAGCGAAATACACAGTTTTAGTATACCGGGTCAGAAGTCTAGTTTTTTAAAGATTGTCGCGTGTGACCGATGTCGGGGGCGTGCGGGTGTTATGTGAGATGGAGATGGAAGACGCATGTCGAGACAGCAAACAGATTTTTAATTACACTCAAGCCCCAAACTTCAAACAAAACTCTATCACACTAAGACACACTGCGGGAAACACACTAAGAAACATACAACCTAAAACTACTCAATAAACACTAAACATGTTCCTAGTTCCGTTTACGTTAGTCTGTGGCGTCTAGTCTGTGATAGTCAGGCAACCCTGGCCTACGCCTGTGACGTTACGAAAGAGAGTCGGCTTACTACGCTCGTGGTCGCACGTATGTTCCGGTCCGAAGCTTGTCGGCTCTTCTTGCAAGAAGTCAGAATTCTTGTCGATGCTGTAAACGTTGCTGCCTTGCCGTCGTCGCGTCGCCTCGTTCGTCTTAGATGTCGGCGTCTCGTATTTCGTCGGTGACGTGGCGCGGCTTTGACTAGGCCCACCTGGATAGGCCTAACGTCGTGATGCGTTGCAACTTCTTCGTGAGTGCCGACGGGGCGTCCCGAGGAATACCGAACGTGCCGGTCTGCCGCAGAAGAGGGATCCTCTCTGGGGTGCCCGGTCCCGCCGTGAGAGGCTCCAGCCAGTCTATGAGCCTCGCTCGAACTTCGCCGAGGTCGACGGCCACACCTTGGACGGCCAACGTCACGCAGTCAGCCGGACCCTCAAGTCTCCCGTCTCTAGAGCGCAGCTGACGATGCGACCTTCCTGGCCCGGAGCCACGTCGATAATCCACGGACAGCGCCGTTATTTCCTTTGATTACAGCTCGGGTCACGCGCCTCTAGGGCTCGTGCCGTTCGGACTGCGCCGTGCTTCTCGTGCTCGTCTTCCTTTTCGCGTCACAGGCGGCCTCTTACTTATGACAAACATTGACAAGGTAATTGCAATGTTCCAACATAACAAGTTAACCCAACTTGCTAATAAATGCATGTGCATATAATTATTCGATATTCGATTCGCTATTCGAAACGAAGTGTTCGTATCTGATTTGTATTCGATTATTTTGATATTCGCACACTCCTAATATGTATAAAAATGAACGACAAGAAAGGAAACCGCGGGGGCTTGATTTTTATTAGTCATATCATAAGAAGCCAACAAACAATGGCACCAAGGACCGCATACGCGAAATTATCTGCAGGTCTAAGTTCCATTAAAGAAATGATAAATGTAAATGAAAGTGGATGAAAAATAATTGGCCACAGGTGGGATAGGAACCCACGTTTTCGCCTTACGCGTGCGATGCCCTTACCAATTGATCTACCGCGGCGCCGTTTTCCCATCCACTTTCTTGGGTGTATGTGTTTATTTACTAGAACTAACCCTGGGAGTGTTAGCCAGCCCCACCACTCACCGCTTTGACGGCGGGCGTGGAACATCCTTTCTCACTTTCATTTACAGTTATTTTAATTCAATTAAGCACTGCAGATAATTCCCCTTATGTTGTCCCCGGGTCTTAGGGCATTTTTTTGACAGGGACGCTATCGCGGATACAGAAACCTTTGGTATGGAAGTTGTACTAAGCATGACGGGTATAGCTTTAAGAACCACACCACATATTGACATAAGCCTACTATCGATGCTGTTTCGTAAGCACGACAGTGAAGCTTTTGTGTCCTAGCTGTGCAGGCCAGTGTTCAACGATTTGTTTAATCCGCACAGGAATGCAGGCCCCAACAAGCGGTGCCGCCACAGTCTGCGGCTTCAACGTTGCCAGCCAGCGCCACCAGGTGCGCCAGCGGGTCAGCTTGTGCCAGCAGACAGACATCTTTTTCGACGACATGACTTGCGCTGAAAACGTTTTCTACTTCGGATCGGTATGCACCCAAAAACATTGCTGCGATCATGCATTAAGGCTGATTGACACTAGGCCGACACCGACACCGATTTTTCGTCTGCCGACTGTTGGCGACAGCATTTTCCTTCCTTTAAACCGTTGGCCACAGCATTTCCCGTCTTGTAAACTGCTGCCGCCTACCGTCGGCAAACCAAAATCGGTGTCCTGCCGGGCTAGTGTTAATCAGGCTTTAGAAATACCGACACTACCAAACTTTCTGCCCCCGCTCATTCCGTGTCGCTATAAATCACTGAGTTATACTTCTCTGTACATTATTATTAGCCAGCTTAGTTTCAACGATACGAAATGTTAGAACACACAGGCCCGGCAAAGCAGGATAGTAACGGCCCGCAAAAATTCAATTTTGTAGGTGGTTCGGTTCGGATTAACGCTTTTTGTTCGGTTCACGTTCAGTTATGGAGCGAAAATTACAACGGGTCGAACCGGTGCTGGGTATTCGGAAACGGTTCATTCGGGCTGAGACGGGTTAGAAAAAATTACCGCGCTACCGGTTTGCCGGAAAACTTGTGGTGCTTCTGAAGAAGTATACAAGTTAGCTTGAGTGTTGTGGACAAATACAGGTATAGTGTTATCTTGCAGTCACTACTTCGACAAAGAAAATCTAAAACTTTTTGAATATGAATAATAAGTAATAAATACCGATTCGAATATCCAATAGTCAAAGGCCAGACACGCATATGTACAGCAGCAATATTACGCCTGTACGGAATAGTGTGACACGAACGGGAACATAGAATCAGTTGTAAACAAGATAACTCATTGTCATGAGAAATAAACTGCATGAATAGCTTCTCAGTATCTTTGGAGCCAGATTGAAAACAAGCTTTTCATAAAGGAACGAGCGCTTCATGATTAACCTACCAATAACACTAAATAAAACGTTGGTGAAAAAAGATATGAAGTAGTGGGAAAAAGAAAACAAAATCGCTGAAGTATGCGAGTACCATAAAGGCGTGCAAAAGGGCACTTGCAAGAAAAAAGTGACCGGTTGCAGCGGAAAAGGTGAAACTGCTGCATGACTAGCGTGCCGATAACAAAAGAAAGGACAGACTACCAACAAGACTCACATGGGAGTCATGTAGGCTTCCGCAAGTGAAAAAAAAGAAATGAATTACCGATTTTTTTTCTGCATTGCTTCGAAAACAGTTGTCGCGGTTTCACATCACATAGTTTGCGATTATATGTTTCGCAGACTGGAAAGCAGAAACCAAACTTGAACAGTCGGGTGGCACAAAATGATCAATTAGGTTACATTATTCCAAAATACAGAATTGTTCTCTTTCGAATACAAATAGTAATATTGGATTTCCATTCGAAACCTCCAATATTCGTCCATCCATAATATACGCACCAAGCCTACACGCGCACACAGGAGGTCGCGGGATCGAATGCCGGCCACGGCGACCGCATTTTGATGAGGGCGAAATGCAGAAAAGACCCGTGTAATTAGATTTAGGTGCACGTTAATGAACCCTAGCTGGTCCAAATTAATCCGGAGTCCTCCACTACGGCACGCCTCATAATCATATGGTGGTTTGGGCACGTAAAACCCCACGTCTTCATATTACACATGCGACGCTTTTACCATTTGAGCTACCGCGACGATACTTTCCCATCAACTTTCTGGGGTATTTATGTTTAACGACTAGAACTAATCCTGGGAGGGCTAGCCAGCGCCACTACCCACGGCCTTGGCGGCGGATGAGGAACGTCCTTTCGGCCGCAGACATCACGCCTACATGAACTTCTTATGTGAAGGCAACTGGTAAATAAACTCACACATACCAGCTCAAGGCACAATGTCTACCGGATTCGAGACCCTCTATCTGTAATGAACGAGAAAAAAAGCCAACCGAGGGGCCTGATTTTAATGCGGAAGTATTATGTGCCAAATTACGCGAAAATCCGGCCTCATCGTCTGCATGACCGATTGGTGGGACCGAAAATGGCCGACGGCGCAATCAGTAAAACACTAAAGAATACTCGAGTTGACGTCTAATTTCTCAGGGAGGTTCTTGTAAACAAAGTAATTAATGGCTTTCAAAATAAAATTTCGTGCACTTCGGATATGGGTGGAAATCAAACCCGGTGCTCCAGTGCGCGAGTCGAGTGTGCCTCGTGCGTGCGCCATAGCACACGTGACGTCGTAGCCATCTAGCTGACTAAAGGTGTGGTCCATTGCATGCGTCATTGGGCACGTGACGGCGAAACCGATGGTGTACGAGGTGGCGCCACGTCACGAGTGCATAAAATGAGTATATGAAATAACACCATTTCACCAAAGCGACTAGAATTCGCAATCCCACAAATAGGCAGTCTGAAGAGTATCTGCCAATCTTTTTTGAGACGTGGCGCCTGCGGGAGAAAGGTTGTTCCACATCCGCTGCCAAGTCCGTGAGTGGTGGCGCTGGCTAACACTCCCAGGGTTAATTCCAGTAGACAAACATAAATACCCAGGAAAGTCGATGGGAAAATGGGACCGCGGTAGCTTACTTTGTAAGATCGTCTCGCGCGTAATGCGAAGACGTGGGTTTGTGTCCCAGCGGCTGCCAGTTGCTTTTTTATGCACTTTCCTTTCCGTGCATTTATCATGTCTTTACTTCAATTAAGAATAACAGATAATTTACCCTACGCTATCCTTGGTAACATTGTTTGTTGGCATTTCTGATATATATATATATTGTCACGAGCTCTCATGACAGAGGACAGAAAGAGCGCGAATGACCACGGGAACTGGCGGTAAAGAAGGAAGACGACGTTCGGCTGGCTGCTTTTGTACCGGGCTCAAAACACGCCAACCGTTCCGATTTGTTGGCCCTGCACATTTAAACAAACGCTTCGCGCGTAACGTTTGGTGGAGGTGTGCTGGGTACCTTCCACGACCGACAATGGAATCGTTTGTACAAGACCTTCCTAGAAGCCGCCGCCTTGCCGGAGTTTTGCCATCAACCACCATCATGCCTAGAGAGGAAGATGCTCCCAGTACTGCATCGGCAGTGCCAGCTCCAATTCAAACACTACCGAGAGCCGCGCACATTCTCCGCAAAGGCAGGAGAAGATGTCGATGAGTGGCTCACCCATTATGAAAGGGTAAGCCAGTACAATCATTGGAACGCCGCCTCCCAACTGAGGAACGTTGTTTTCTTTTTGAGTGACACAGCGATAGTTAGGTATGACAACCATGCGGACGCGCTAACTATCTGGGCCTGTTTCGTTGACGAGATTAAGAACTGTTTTGGCGATTCGGGCGCTAAGAAGAAAAGGGCGGAATTAACGTTAGCTCGGAGGGCTCAGGTCCCCAGATAGACTTGCACCACATTCATCGAGGAAGTTCTAAAACAGTGTAAGACCACAAACCCTCGAATGTCAGAAGAGGATAAGGTTGGACACCTTTTGAAGGGAATCGAGGAAGGTGTGAACAACTTCCTCATTAGAAAAGATAACGTGGACACTGCATCAGATGTGATACGGCACTGCCGTACCTTCGAAACACTGAAGACTCGTCGAATTGAACCGAGATTTGGACGGCTAGCTAACGTGGCGACTGTAGCCAGTGTGGACACGAACTCTCCAACAGACTTATCGTCCACCATTCGGCAGACTGTCCGTGAGGAACTCCTTCGACACGAAGAACAAGCACGTTATGTGGCCCCACGTTACAGCTCCTGCGCTTTCCAAAACGCCGTTTGTGCAACCCCCTCGACTCATTGGCAGCACTCGGTAAACGCAGTGGACTTTGACCGCTATAGAGACGGTCCACAATATGACCTGAACCAACCGTTCTATAGCGATTCTTTTGACCGAAGCCTTGATCAGCGCCCACGCAACAGTCGCTCACGACGACCAGCCACTGCCTATGACTTGCAAGGAGAGAATATTCGTTACTCTCAACGCATGGGTACGGCTGAACATTGTCATCAGCATCCCGATGTTCGCCCTATGCCTGTGTGCTACAGCTGTGGCACACCAGGTCACATAGCTAGGTACTGTACTCAACGTCGACCATCGAGCTATGGGCAATCGATGCCATCTACGTGGCACAGTGGTCGTACCATGGACACCCAGCGACCAGGGAACTCCGCTCTAGGAAGCCACTTCCGTGAAGAAAGGCCACGTAACTCCATACCTTAGGAAGCTACTTTGGAGAAGGAAGAACTGGTAACCGTTCGCCTGCTTCCAACCACACCCGTACACCTCCACCAGCTTTCCGAGCGTATCGATCACCAACTCCCCGGTGGCGCATCCCGTCATCTTCTCCACGGCGCCGCTTCCCGTCTCCCCCGCCGGAAAACTAGCCAGCGCGACCGATGGGGGTGAGGTCGCTGGAAAATCTTTGCTGCCGACTGAGATACCTCCAACAATTTTTATGCTGAAGAATAGGGTTCATGTGCGTGTTGACGGTGTCTCTGCCATGGCTTTAGTCGACACGGGCGCAACTGCTTCCGTCGTGAGTGTGCTGTTTAAAAGTCTTCTGGGACGCAAGGCCATGTTTCGTTGGGACCAGAGCACAAGTTTTCTTGGCGTTGGTGATGACTCATTATACCCGGTCGGAGTTTGTAATGTGGATGTGTCATTGGGCGCTCGAGTTTTTAACACTGAGTTTACTGTCCTTCCTCGTTCCACCCACGATGTGATTCTAGCAATCGACTTTTTGCAGTTGTGTGGTGCCAATGTTGACTGCCGTACGGGAGAACTCTGTGTGGGCGGAGGTGCTCTATCTGTGATCTTGGAAGACTCACCCAACCAAGAGAGTGTGTTTTGTGTCTCCGAGGAATACAGTTAATTGTGCCCGCTTTATCTGCGATGGGTGTTTCTGTTGTTTGTTCTACTTGCAACCCGTTCGATGCTGCAGTGGACCCTGTACATGTGAACTTCCTAAAGAAAAATGTACTGATTCCTCATTGGATGGTATCGGTGCTGAATGGATGCACATGGTTGTGGGTGATAAATTGCTCTACTGAAGCAGCGGTGCTGCCTCAAGGCTTAAAGCTTGCCACATTTCAAGAAGAATCGCCGATACCCATGCCAATGCTTACAGAACTTCCGGACACGGCAGAAGCCAGTAACATGCGCCTTGTGGACTCCAAATTCGTTTCCATGGTCGCTAAATCGCTCAGTGACCAAAAGCGTGAGGCGTTGCTGGCGCTCCTTGCGAAAGACTCCTCAGTATTAGACTTCGCGCAGCACGACGGCCCGACATCGATCCCTGTGTCTAGAACTCGCCACCGCATGAACACAGGATCTGCTCAAACGATTCGACAAAAACCCTATCGCGTGTCGTCCGCAGAGCGCAAGATAATCAGTGGTCAAGTCGAAGAAAAACGAGGCATCTAGTCCTTGGACAGCACTAGTGATACTGGTGAAAAAGAAAGACGGTACGTGGCGATTCTGTGTTGATTACCGACGCCTAAACAACGTTACGGAAAAAAGACGTGTACCCGCTTCCGCGATTTGACGACGCGATCGATTGCCTTTTAGCGGCCTCGTACTTCTCTTCTGTTGATCTGCGGTCAGGTTACTGGCAGATTCCCATGGACATTGAGGATAAGGAAAAACTGCATTTGTAACGCCCGACGGACTATTTGAATTTAACGTCATGACTTTCGGGCTGTGCAACGCGACCGCAACGTTCGAACGGTTCATGGACACTGTACTGCGTGGCTTGAAATGGGAAGTTTGCATGTGCTACCTGGACGACGTCGTGATCTTAGGACGAACATTTAGTGAGCATAACAAGTGTCTGGAGTTGGTGCTGAACTGCTTGGAGAATGCTGGCCTGGTCCTCAATTCCAAGAAGTGTCATTTTGGGGAGCGACAAGCTCTTGTGCTGGGACATCAGGTCGACAAAGAAGGCATCATACCAGATCCACAAAAGACTGCGGCTGTAGAGACATTTAGGGAACCTCACAGTGTCAAACAATTGCCATGTTTTTTAAGCTTATGCTCCTACTTTCGCTGATTCCGTCCCAGATTTTCTGACGTGACCCATCCTCTCACGCGCCTTCTCCAGAAAGGCGTTCCTTTTGAGTGGACCCCAGAGTACGACTCATCGTTTCGTCAATTAAAGTTCCTCTTGACGTCGCAGCCTATTCTTCGCTGCTTCGATCCCTTAGCACCAAGAGAGGTTCACACCGATGCGAGTCGTATTGGCATCAGCGCTTTGCTTGTTTAGCGCATCGGCGAAAGTGAGCACGTGATATCGTATGCTAGTCGGTCCTTGAGTTGCCCCGAGTGTAATTATACAGTTCGCGGTGCAACGCTTTCGTTCATACCTCTACGGGCGCCCCTTCACAGTGGTCACGGATCATCATTCACTGTGCTGGCTCGTGAATCTGCGAGACCCTTCTGGTCGACTTGCGCGTTGGCCTCTCCGCCTACAGGAGTACGATTTTGTTGTTTCCCACAAGAGCGGTCGACGACACGCTGATGTTGACTGTCTCTCTCGGATGCCACTGCCCACGACTGAATGCGACGCTGACAACTGCGACCAATATATCGCTTTTGTATCTCCGGAATTTCCTGATATGGGTACCTTCATATCCGAACAGCAGAAGGACAAGAGCTTGCAGCCACTCTTCGCGGCTGCACATGAGCCATTAGAAGATAGCCGTTTTCGCCTACGTGACGGCGCCCTGTACAAGAAGAGCTACTCGACCCCTGGCGCGCGCTACCTTTTAGTTGTCCCCGAGAGCCTCCATGTTCAAATACTATGTGCCATGCACGACGATCCAATTTCAGGCCATCTTGGCTCCACAAGAACACGCTACCGTGCTCAAGAACGTTTTTACTGGCCCAAGATGCGTCACGATACCGAGCGGTACGTCGCCAGTTGTACCGGGAATGCCAGCGTTACAAACGACCTACAAACACACCGCATGGTCAACTTCAACCAGTCCCGCCTTCCAGTTCTCTTTTGAACAAGTTGGTATAGATCTCCTGGGCCCTTTCCCGCGATACTCCAATGGCAATCGTTGGATTATTGTGTGTGTAGACCACCTCGCCCGTTATTGTGAGTCTGCAGCGCGGACATCGGTAACCGCAACAGAAGTTGCTCTTTTCTTGTTATAATCGGTTAATCTCCGATATGGGCCTCCTCGCATTATAATCAGCTATCGTGAGGCAATTTACAGCAGACGTTGTCGAAGAGACCCTTCGTCTGTGTTCATCTAGTTTCCGCCATTCGACGCCATGCCCTCCCCAAACTGGTCTGGTCGAACGCACAAACAGAATGCTTGCCAACATGCTGTCGATGTATGTCAATTCCGCACATAAAAACTGGGACAGCATCCTTCCTTTTGTAACCTATGCCTTCAACACCGCGAGACACGAGACCCCCGGTTACTCACCGTTCTTCCTCCTTCATCCTCGTCCGCATCGTTACACATTCGACACCATGTTTCCCTGCTTCGCTCATGACAATGACTCTATTACCAAGGTCCTCTGTCGAGCAGAAGAAGCGCGACGCATTGCTCGGCTACGCACCTTGGCGTCGCATGACCGGTCAAAGACCCGCTACAACGGTCGTCGCCTACTTGCATATTTCGATCTTGGTGACCTTGTGTGGCTCTGGACGCCTTTGTCACCGAAGTCTCACACGTTGCCCGCCTGAAGCCTCGCAATCCACGAACGACTCACTGACTTTGCCAGGTTCTGATTCCGGTGGCGGCCTGTCCGAACCCAGAGATTCTTAGCACCCTATGCCGCATCGCAGGCGTGACCGCCGCCTTGGTCAGGTGCTTCGCCGCCTCTGATGGCCATGGGTTAATTGGAGGAGTTATGAGGGAGGTAGTGGCCGAATACTGCACCAGGGAGGTCAATTCCGGTTCTGGTGAGGGAGTGACTTTGTCGAAGCTTAAAGGGCCTTCCTAATTTGGTTGCACCTGGACTAGTATAGCCCCACTAGCTCTCGGCGATATTTTTTTTTTGCCGGTGTCAGGCGCCACTCCATGCCTGAAAATGTAGTGGCACTGAAGGAGGAATGGAACTTAAGACCTTCAGATTAGAAGCCGGGTGTTCTAACTCTGCTCCACGGCACCACTACCGTCAGTATGTAACGCTCTTCAATTAACCTTTTTTAAACCTGCTTGGCGCACTGATACGTGCAATTCAGTCTGTGCTGTTGTTCAGCGAAGCTCTTTGACACTAATTTGGGTCACTGGGTGTGTGCCAGTAGGTTGTTTGGCACTCGGAAATGAACCTCTTGGACGGTAACTTGGGTAACCAGGTATGCGTCACTGGATACGGGCCGCTCTACAATGCCAGAAAGGATCCTCCGAATTTCTCCGATGCTCGGCGGAATTGAGTCCGCACCATACGCGGGCTTTATGGCGGCGCCCCTGGATGGCACAGCGTGCGCAGAAGAAACGCGTGAGAGGAGGCCGGCTGCGTAAATGTGTAGGCGTTGGCAATAAGTTGTGTCGCTAGTCGCTACATTGCTTCAATGCTAATCGCATTAATGTAGACTTCAATCGGGAGACGGGTTCAGCCGGAGTTTCATATTTCAAGGAACGACGATGTAAACTGCTCAATGTATATTCTTTCATTTGTTTCGCAGCTAAAGGGAGGACGCCAGGACATGGTCACGAAATCAATCCAGGCGACACTGCGTGTGGTCGGACTGGAAGACAAGGCCTACAGCATGCCCAGCGAGCTCAGCGGCGGCATGAAGAGAAGGCTCAGCATAGCGATGACTCTTGTTTCTGATCCAGAGGTACGCACGTTCGGCAACGCTAATGTCGTTGCATTGCTAACCACGAGGCCGCGGGTTCTATTATAGGCCGCAGTTCTATGGCGGCGAAGCATTCAAAACGCTTGCTCACTTAGATTCTGACACAGCTTCAAGAACGCCGAGGTGGTCAAAGTTAATCGCGATTCCTCCACTATGGAATACCTCATATTCATGCCGTGGTTTTAGTGCTTAAAGCCCGCTAATTTAAACAAGGACAGCTGAGGCACAAATTTTTTCCCAATCCCATTCATGTGAAGCCAGTGGATTATTTAAATAGCCAAGAAAAATGCACGGAAAATTTGTTCTTATATCTGACGTGTAGAAATGCTAAGGTAAAGGGAAATTAAGGTGGACCAAAAGAGACCTTTACGCTAGGTGGGAGCAGAGCACCGGAGGGTGTCGGAAGGTGTAAGTTAGCTAGGTGGTCAAATTATTTTCTACCTTCCTTTTAAGTCTTTTTTGACCTGTGAGCACCCGGTGCACCCACCGCGGTTGTTTAATGGCGAAGCCGTTCTGCAATAGAGCAGGACCTGTCTCCGGTCGTTGACATTTTTTGACAGAGCATGAGAAATATTGTGTGCAAACACAAAAATCTCTGCTTAACAGTCGCTGAATAAGTCCAGCTAACCTGAAAGATCAGGCTCTCGCGGTGGCAATTCGTCATTCGTAGCGAGAACAGTTTTTCTAAGCGAGAAAGTGACGAAAACAGGAAAGTGGAATGGCGTCGTCTGTTTTCGAATGTGAAACCGTTCGTGCGATGCCCGCACTTTCTGATAGGGAGGTCACGTGATGTTTACGTCAACTCGTCTATTTTAGCGCAAGCAATTGAAATTGACGAAGAGCACCGGGAAACCTGGCAGCAATTTTCTACACCAAAAGTCGCATATTCGGCCACAGAAAACGACCGCGCACTTATAGACAAGTATTATAGCTATGGAATTCTGAATATTTTCCTTGAGTGTCTGTTTAGCGCATCCCATGTAGCCAAAGTTAAGCCAGAGCGATTTACTACAGCTATTTAACCAGCTCGGGTGTGCGTGAGACGTGAAACCAGATTGTTTTATTTCCAGATACTGATTCTGGACGAGCCAACTGCGGGCATGGATCCGGAGACGAGGCGGTTGGTGTGGGATACTCTGCAGAACGTGGGCAAGAAGAAAGCCCTTCTGCTGTCTTCTCATGACATGGAGGAAGCTGACGCCATCGCGGACCAAATAATCATCATGGCTTCCGGTGTGGTCGTTTGCAGTGGATCAACAGCTTTTCTCAAAAAAGCATGTGGTAAGCTTCTGCAGCCACAGGTTATTAGTACCTTCAATATTTGAATGCTACCGCCTGCCTCTTGGCGGCCAGCTATTCGTATACGAGGTGCATTCATGAAAAAGACTGCAGTTAAAAAAAAGTGTGAGATACAGCAACGGCAAGCAAACAAACATCCACTGTCCGGAACATGTTTGTACCAGGTTTTCAGGGACACAATCGAGCTGTCTAAGATCTCTTTTGTCGGTACCCATACAAACGTAAAGGTACACTTGCTTATGTTCCCGTTTGCACTTAGTAAACTAACGATCGCAGATAAATGCAGCGCCATGTTTTAAACTGCGTGTTCAACACATCTGTGAGTTTTTTTAGGTCGTACATTTCCCTAGGTTTCCTGCAGAGATCCTTCTATTCAAGCTATCGCCTTTGCCACACAAAGGATCACAGAGACCTACTGTATCATCACTAATAATAGTGACCTGTGCACGCTCCACAGAACGTGAAAACGAAAGACCAAAATTAAAGGGACATTTCAGACATTCATCTCAGCTAGCACAAATGGTCGCATTTTTTGAAACACACTAAATTACGGAGAAATCTTTATATCCAGCAAAACACACACACTAGCGTGCCTTCGGTATTCTAGAGCCATGAATTAGGCGAAAAACTGTTATCGCAGGTAAACGTTAGAGCGCAGAAACACACATAGTATCCCTATGCGATGTGTCCTGGATACAAAATAAGTCGCCAGGCACAGCTGTGTATGATCAAACAGCGAAATGACTACGTAGTAAGGGATTTTATATTCATGCTTGCTTAGATACTAGGTCACTATCAACGCCGTTCCCTCAAGCTTTTCATAGTGAAAACAACGTTAGACCACACCAGTACACCACCGATATTCCATAAACATCCAGGCAAGATCCATTCATCCACGTCTCCATACAAAGTCTAAAGGAAGCCTTACTAACGTTTAATTAGCAATTATCAAGTAGCCGATGTCTTATTGACGTTCATTCTACTTTAGAAATACTCTTTATGTATATTACATAGCGACATCCTAGAGATGTACACGATACGTTATATCGGGAAGCTGTATTTGATGTTTTCTTGAAGATTTATTAAGGGTGCTGTGTCGTTTGGCGGGTGTAGTTAAAAGTTTTGTAGGTTTTCGCCGAGCCTTACTGCGCATAAAATGGCACTTTAATTGAACGTAGTACCTAAATTTTGCAGAAGTAAAATAAAAGGTGGAACTATTGACCCAGATTAGAGAGTGAAGGCTCGTTAAAAAGTTTCAGATAATTGTTGTTCCGAAACGCGGTAGCCCGTGGCCATTTCGCGTTGCGCCACTGATCGCGTGACTTCAAATACGTGTTTTAACAACATGAGAAAAATAAATTTTTTTCTGACCCCATATAAATACTCCACCCCTATCTTCGCCCAATAGGCCTTTTTTTTCGTTTCCCTAAGAGATAATTACGTTTGCTCATTCAAATTATAGTTGGAAACGGTTATGTCTGCATCTCGTGTATGCATCTAGACTTCCTATTTTCTGATATAATTTACTTTTAAAACTTTCGTAAATAAGTATGCTCAATGTGCCGAGTGGAAGGTGCAGGAGAATGAATACGCTGCGCTTCCTCGTCGCGGGCATGGGCATTATTGTGCACGTGATGTACCTGACTAGCTGTGTGGTCGTCCTGCCACACAGCTATTGCTGCGAGTATTAAATTGAATTTATCGTTGATAAGCACGCGTGCTCTGGCAACTACTGTAAGTATAACTAGCTAGCGTGAACTGAAATATACGTTAGATGTTGTGTAGACCTCGGCATGCATAAAGTGAGCATCGGTTAAGGTCACATACATCCAGCTGCGATATCCTTACAATGTTACATCTACAAGATCTGGGTGGGACCTGGATTGTGCATGACATGTAGTTGCATTGTTTGAACAAATCTAGATATCTGTGACGTGTGAAATGTTTAAAACATCATGTTCTGTAGAAATCTGAGGATCACAAATGGTTATCTGGCACACAGCGTAGGGGGTCGGTAGAGAATATTTTGTACAGATGTGACTCCTTCACAACGGCCTCTGGCCATCGTTAATCTCGAAGGTTTTCACGTTCTGATATCCCGATATGCGTTAAATTTGCCCTGAACCAGACAATGCTTCCTCTACCAAGCTATTAGTAGCAGCAGCACAACATATTTATTAAAAAAAGAAAGAGTGTTGAAGCTGGTAGAACTTCTTCGCTTGCCGGTTGGTAGGCTCCTTAGTCCACATGCCCTGTAGCAGCAACTGACTGCTGTGCCCGCCCTACCAGTAGCTGCTGTTTGTGCGGATCTGAGCTGGTCTGCGCTGCTTCCCATTGGTCAGATATGGGGTAAGAATTGTGGGGTGGAAATTGGCGGGAAGCTGGCTGTCTGTGCACAGACTGTATGGTATAGGTAGGCGTTATCTTTACAGTGAGGTCTATACTGGTGTAGAGTGGGATGGATTAAAGTCCGTAGATACTTTTTTGCAGACCAGAACATCTACGGACTTTAGGATGGATGGCATGGCATAGGCTAAGATGGGGGGTACGTGATCGTCTGGAGTCTTTGCCAGGTCGCGGCATCTTCGCGAGTCAGTGTTTTGTGCAGGGGCGGTATCGCACGGCGAGTTAAGGTAACGATGTAAGAGATGAGTTTAGGCAAGCGGTAAATTCTCTAGGTAAGTCTCGGCCAGATTCTCTATGCAATGTGCCAGGTTGGTGCGCGCCCACACATTGCCGTATAGAATCTGGTAAATCGTAGTCCATAGGAGAACGATTGTGGTGGGTGTTGCTTGTGGTGAGTGGAGTACGTGGTTGGCTTTGTAAGAAATCTTCTCGCTGACGTAGTTAGGCATGCTGCTCGGGAGCCGGAGAAAGTGATGACGCAATCCCATTGTGGCCGAGGCGGTCTAACTAGCGCAACGGCAGTTTCATCTGCTGCCGTAATGGATGTATGTTGTACCGTCGCTGCAGAATTCATTTTATCTCACCGTGTACTACGCCCAGAGGGTGCACAGTGAGTGGAGGAATGGTAAGCGCATCCACGTATAGAGTGCTAGGCTGGCCTCCATATTTGCGAGTCAACGCTTGGGCCCTAGCCTATCTTCTACCAGCAGGATAAGTGGGGTGCATGCTTATGGGGATGGATGGGGTACGCATTAACCAACGTTACTAGCAGCAACTGGATGAACAGGACACAGAGGCTCCTTCTATAACTAGCGATGAAGTTAGAAGGCCTTGAAAGATATGACCAGGAGAAAAGCTGCTGGAGAAGATGGAATAACAGTAGATTTATTCAAAGATGGAGGAGATATCATGCTTGAAAAGCTTGCGGCCCTTTATACGCAATGCCTCACAACTTCAAGTGTACCAAAGAGCTGGAAGAACGTCAACGTTATACTAATCCATAAGAAGGGAGACGTTAAAGAATTGAAGATTTATAGACCCATTAGCTTGCTTTCAGTATTGTATAAAATATTCACCAAGATAATTTCCAATAGAATCAGGGCAACACTTGACTTCAGCCAACCAAGAGAACGGGCTGGCTTCAGGAAGGGATATTCTATGATGGATCATATCCATGTCATCAATCCAAGAAGACAAAGATAATATCCAAGAAGACAAAGATAATGTTGAATAGCCTGGCGAGGGAACAAGAATTCAGGATTACCAGTCAGCCTCTTGAGTCTGTAAAGGAGTACGTTTATCTAGGTCAATTACTCACAGGGGACCCTGATCAGGAGAAAGAAGTTTACAGAAGAATAAAATTGGGTTGAAGTCCATATGGCAGGCATTGCCAAATCCTGACTGGGAGCTTACCACTGCCGTTGAAAATAAAAGTGTACAATCATTGCATTCTACCGGTGCCAACATATGGGGCAGAAACTTGGAGGTTAACAAAGAAGCTCGAGAACAAGTTAAGGACCGCACAAAGAGCGATGGAAGGAAAAAATCTTAGGAATAACGTTAAGCGACAAGAAGAGAGCGGTGTGGATCATAAATCAAACGGGGATAGCCGATATTCTAGTTGACATTAAGCGAAAGAAATGGAGCTGGGCAGGCCATGTAATGCGTAGGATGGAGAACCGGTGGACCTTTAGGGTTACAGAACGGATACCAAGAGAAGGGAAGCGCAGTCGAGGTCGGCAGAAAACCAGATGGGATGATGAAGTTAGGAAATTTGCAGGCGCAAGTTGGAATGCGCTAGCGCAAGACAGGGGTAATTGGAGATCGCAGGGAGAGGCCTTCGTCCTGCAGTGGACATAAAAAATAGATTGTTGATGATGATAATGACTAGCAGCAACTGGGTTTCACAGCTCCGCTGAAAACAAGAGCTCCGTGGCGGTCGAGAGAACTAACCGCGCTGCGATCAAGTCGCAATACCGGCAGTGCTTCCGGTTACGCATTTTCTTCGCTGCGGCTGCGTCTCGTGTGGTTGCTTTGTTGCTGCGCATTTGCTGTATCCCGATGAAGTTCATTCGGTTGTTTGAGTATTTGGAGCTCGCGCGTGTCTGTGGAGGTGTGAAGCCTGGCTTGTGTCGAGCATCTAATATGCTGACATGTTTTGCTCTGGGTTGTAAAAGCAGCTACAAGACGTCAGATAAGCCCCACATTTAAAGCGTCCCCATCTTTGGTGAGTACCACCGGTCCGTGTATCTGTACAAGAATGCGTATTTTGTGAAGGTAAGGCACTGAATGTTATAATATTGTAAATGTATCTAATTTTTAGCTTTATCAGCGATAAGGAATGATTAAAAAAAGATTGACCAGTAAGAATTATCATCATCATCATCATCATCGGCCTACATTTATGTCCACGGCATCACGAAGGCCTCTCCCTGCGATCTCCAATTACCCCTGCCTTGCGCTAGCTGATTCCAACTTGCGCCTGCGAATTTCCTAACTTCATTACTCCACCTAGTTTTCTGCCGTCCTCGACTGCGCTTCCCTTCTCTTGGCATCCATTCTGTAACTCTAATGGTCCACCGGTTATCCATCCTACGCATTACATGGCCTGCCCAGCTCCACTTTTTGCGCTTAATGTCAACTAGAATATCGGCTATCCCCGTTTGTTCTCTGATCCACACCGCTCTCTTCCTGCCTCTAGAGTCTGCAAAGGAGTACGTTTATCTAGGTCAATTACTCACAGGGGACCCTGATCATGAGAAAGAAATTTATAGAAGAATAAAATTGGGCTGGAGTGCATACGGCAGCGTTACCAAATCCTGACTGGGAGATTACCACTGTCGTTGAAAAGAAAAGTGTACAATCATTGCATTCTACCGGGGCTAACACATGGGGCAGAAACTTGGCGGTTAACAAAGAAGCTCGAGAACAAGTTAAGGACCGCACAAAGAGCAATGGAACGAAAAATGTTAGGCCTAACGTTAAGAAAGAATACCCATAGAGATGCATAGAGCTCCATAGAAAATGCATGTGGAAGCTGATAGTAATGGTGGGCCAATTGAAATTTGGAGGTGGGCGAACTTAAAATTTGGAGGTGGGTAACTTGAAATTCAGGATGAGGCCAATTTAAATGTCGGCGTGCGCCAACTTGAAATTTGGAGATGGACCAACTTGAAATTTTGGTGTGGGCTGTGATGTGTTTTGTGTCGTCACTGATCTCGGGGGCGTGCGGCTGTTATGAGAGATGGATAGGGAAGACGCATGGCAACACAGCAAACAGATTTTATTTACACGCGAACTCAAAAACCTCAAACCAAAAACTCAAATACACACTGAACTAAAACACAATGAATAAATAAACGCTAACAAAAATGCAGCCTAATGAACTAATAAATCTGCCCTTAACTTTGCCTACGTTAGTCCTAGGCCTTTCCTACCCCAAAGTCTGGCATCACTGGCCTACTGTTGTGGCGATGCAAGAAAGTCGTTCTTACGGAGTTCGTCCTCGTTGCTCGTCTTCTCCCGGCGGGGATCTCGTTGGGCCTTTCTTAATGTCGGTGCCTCCGTCGACCGTCGTATATTCGTTGCTGCCTTTCGGTCGGTCCTTCAACTCGCTCTTCTCGGGAGCCTGGATAACCCGGTCGCTGCTGCTGACGTGGCCGGGAGAGGTGACGGGTTAGGCCTAGCGACGTCCTCGGCCGCTGCTTCCGTCTCGCTCCTTTCCCGAGAGCCGACGTGGCGTTCCGGGGATCATCGAGCGTGCCGGTCTGCCGTAGAAGGGGGAGCCTCTCTGGGGTGCCTGGTCCTGCCGTGAGAAGCTGCAGCTCGTCCAGGAGCCTCGCCCGAACTTGCCGAGGTCGACGGCCACACCGTGGACGGCCAACGTCACGGACTCGGCCAGACCCCCAAGTCTCCCGTCGCCAGTGCGGTGCTGGCGATGCGACCTTCCTGGCCCGGAGCCACGTCGATAATACCAGCTCAGCCTCGCTTCTGCCTCGATTATGGCTCGGTTCACGCGCCTCACGCGCCTCGCGCCGTTCCGAACGCTCCGATCACATCGTCCTCGTCTTCTTTTATTTCGCCTCCGGCGTCTTACTCATGACAGTTATACCTGTTCTATTTTTTCCTCCTTTTACGGAGCTCCCACGCTTCCCTACGTACGTATGGACCAACTTGAAATTTTGGTGTGGGCCAAGTTGAACTTGGGGTGGCTGAACTTGAAATTTGGGGCGGCCAAACTAAATTTCGGCATGGACCAACTTGAAAGTTCGTGGTGGACCTACCTAAAATTTAGGGTGAACTTGAAATTTGGGGGTGGGGCAACTTACAGTTTGAGGGTTGGCCAGCGGGCAGGACAACTAACTTACTCCAAGGAAGTGCGTAGCTTAAATAGAATGGAAGGGAGCTCTCCATTTGCAGATGACACAATAAACTGGGCACATCACTTGCCTCTCGGTGCTATAGAGTAGGCAGATACAGATAATCTGCATGAACGTCTAATCACCTGCATGTGTCACCCATAGGGCTGTTCCAATGAGGAAGGAGCTCGAATTTGTTAGTGCAACACCGAGGTGAAAACAGTAAACGGCGGCAACCCAGGTGGTAGACGCAGCTGTGTATTTGGAGGCAACGAATTTAAGCGACCTATGGGGGAGACATCCGCGTTACACAGGATCAATATATATTAATGGGACATCGAGCGCAGCCCAGTCATAGCGTCAATTCGGGAAAGCAGAATGAAACATATTATGTCTATACTGGGTTGCATCATTGGCGTGTCATTCCGCTGATATTACAGTGTCCCAGAAGCCGTTGCAAGGTTACGTCATGCCCCTGTCATGGTGGCGATGATATTAAGATGTCTTTCTGAGACTAGTTGTTCGTTTGGCTCCATGGCGCATTTTTTGCTTGGGAAGTTTCTTGCATGTATTGCGGTATGAAGTACGCAGAGATTGCTGTCCGGCGTCTCATATTGCATTGCAGCCGTCGGTGTGCGCAGTCGGTTGGCCAGTGTTAGGTCAGGGCACGTCTCTTGATTGATGTTGTGGCCCGTTGTGATAGGACATTGCGAATTAGTGAGGACGGTGAGTTGATGTTACTGTGTGACAGCTAATATAGTCCAGAATCATACCCCATGCGACGTGCGTGGCACTGAAGTCACCCAGGATGAGTAGTCAATTACGGCCTGCTAGCTGGACTCCCACCATAGGCCGTGGGTTTGAGTGCGTTAATTAACTCTATCTTAACTGTGCCTTACTCCGTCTTAATTAACACCAAGAGTCTAGGGTTCGACTCCCACTAAAGGTGGTGGGTTCGAGCGCCTTAATTAGCTCTATCCTTGTTAACTGCACCTTCATTAATTTCGCCTTAAGTAACAACAAATGTCGCGGGTTCGAGTGCCTTAATTAACTCAATCTTAATCAAGGCAGAGATAAAGAAGCGTAGAGTGAGACAAACCCATGGTGGCGCCATGAAGTTTTTGGCCATCGGATTTTTCGACCCATGAGCCATCTGTAAGGGTTTCGGCTTTTAACTTTTCTTGGGGTATTTACCGTTCTTAAAAGCTTAACCGTGCGCTTGTTTATATCTTCGCTGGAGCTAATTATTCTGCAAGCGATACCCTGTCACGCCTACTTTGTGTCGACCGGCCAACTCACTCATTCTGAAATGCACCTATTTAGGTAAAACAGCTTCATGAAAGAGCTCCGTGTGACAACTTAAAGTGCCGTCATCGACGTCGCCCTCAGTAGCATAACCACTTTATCTGTGCTGAGCCAATTTGACAGTTGAAACCATATTCCTGTATACGAACCCTGTAGCGACGACGGATGCCTGACTGAATTTTGTATGCATGCAGGCGTCGGATACAAGGTGACCTTCGCCAAGGTGGCGAATGCATTCAAACTCAATGAGGTCATGAACATCGTCCGCAATGCCGCACCTGCAGCGATCGTCGATGATGACAAGAAGGAAGAGGTGTCCATCGCACTGGGCACTTTAGACAACAAGGCCTTCCCTGCAATGTTCAGGACGCTGGAAAGCTCCCTTGGACGGCTCGGCATTGCAAGCGTCGGTGTCACCGTGGCCTCGATGAAAGACGTTTACCTGAAGTACGTTTCTGTGCACTTCATTTAATTATTACGGCAATGATTTAGGTAGGCATGAATATTAGAAGACAACTTCATTTCATGTTTGGTACGACAAGAGGAGTGACGTAAAAGTTTGCTGTCGAGCAGCTAGACTGGGTTCCGTTGACATGCACAGCGGTGAGTCCCATAATTCTTCACAGCAAAAAAAAAAAAAAAAAAAAAAAAAAAAAAAAAAAAAAAAAACCGGATCACGCAAAGTACATAGACGCAGAACTGCACCTTGTCGTTATAATAATCAGCCTTAGCAATCGTATGGTGCAGCCAAACAATAAAGTAGAAAAAAAAAGAAAATCCAATGGCAGTCAAAGCAAGAAACATGCAATAATTTATCAGCTTAGCAACAATATTTTTATATTGTGTAATTGAGAATATTTATTGAGAAAGGTAACTGAGTACTTGGGCCAAGCGCAGGAACGAGGGAGCAGGCTCCCTTGCTGCATCAAGAAAAAGGAGTTTCCATTTATTCTGTTCGTTTCATGAGATTCAATGTTGACCTTTAGATTTTGGGAAGTAATTACGCGTCGCGCTTCCTACTACCAGCAAGTAGTCGTGCTGTTTAAACTGCTGAACATTTTAGCTCTTTGATAATGAGGAGCTTTGCAACTAAAAGCCGCCTTTTAATGGGCAGCCATATCGTTGCATGGAGAGAGGCAGAAAAGGGGGTTTATTTACACTACGTACCAGGGGGCTAAAAGTAGTGCAGCAGCAACAAACGTGGTGGATGGTAGACATCACTTCGTCCTCTTGTCCGCTCTACACTTGAGCACCTCCTTCTACATCCGCAGGACAACTGGCTCATAACACTACCCTCCGGGGGAGAAAGCACCGACTCGGTGCAGGTAAACAGCGAGTACTTAAAAAAAGAAAAGCGTAGCATGCACTAGTGGCGCAAGGCTAAACAAACAGCGGAGCTGATCGGCACCTAGCACTACAAAGTCATCCCCAGCATTTTCCGGAATTTATTTATTATCAATCAATTATCGATTACCTATCGGCTAGGCTAAGCACTACCAAGTCATCCCTAGCATTTTCAGGAATTTATTGATTATTGATCGATTATCTGATTACCTATTGATTGGCTGTCGCAAGATATTGTCCACGTATTTGGGCTAGGCTAAGCACTACCATGTCATCCCCAGCATTTGCCAGAAATTTATTGATTATTGGTCGATTATCGATTAGTTATTGATTGGCTATGGATTGGCTATCGCAACGTATTGGCCACGTATTGGGCTAGGCTTAAACATCTTCGCTAGTTCACAGGGGTGTGTGCCATTGCGCTTGGACCCTTTCTGCACACCGCCAGGATCGGCCCACATTTTCTGTTCGCTCTGCACGGACTAACAGTCGGCTTAAACAGCTCTGCTGCTAAAACTTGCATCCAAAGTACTAAGTGGTCTCCGTGACACAATATGGCTTGGGATGGACAAAGTGCACAACTTCCGTGCGGGTATGAGCAGGTGGGGACGAAAGCAGCAGTGTAGCGGTTTCATAAGTGACACCAGTCCCTTGACGGCTCACACGATATGAACCTGTGCACTAGAAGAGCACTTTTTCGGATAGTCCGACACGTTATGCTGGTGACCACAGGAGGACGAGCAATACAGGAACAAAGTGGTTCTACCTGTGGTGGCTCTTGAAGCGAGACTGCGGGCGGATCTTTGGGACTCAGAAATACGAGTGCGAGCAACTTAACGTTCATTGTCGACACGGGCAATAGTCTCCAGAGCATATTCAGTGGGTGGGTACCAAGAAGAAGGTACCAGGGTGTAATGGGTAATGTAGGGTTGCGACCGTATTAGAGAAACAACGGCGACTAACTAGTGTTCTCATGCCTGGAAGTGCTGTACACGTATGCCACAAAGGGCAGTGCAGCGTCCCAATCCTGGTGGTTGTCAGACACATACATGTCCAACATCTTATAAGTGTTCTGTCAGGAAATTCGCGAGTGGAT